>NW_026870884.1:3129464-3442410 GCF_033118175.1 Dama dama
GACACGTGTTTGTTCAGCGATGTCAGGATTCCTGCCTAGGTGCGAGGGACACCTCGGGATTCTCCTCGAGTCTTGGCATGGCAATTGGGACGCGTCTCCACGTGAGGTGGGAGATGCAGGGTCCCTTTCCACGAGCCACAGGGATCCTGGGACTCCTATCCATTTTCAAGAGGAGTCAGGCATCGTCTCCTTTGGAAGCATTGATCTCCGCAGACCTCTCGAGTTTTCAAAGAATGTGAGGCCTCCGGTCGCGATGAGGCGGAGAACTAGGTCTTTGTGGTCTCCACAGGGGATTCAGACATCCCTTCGTCTTGGGAGATGCAAAACGAGCCTGCATTCAATTCACTGCAGGGATATCCAGCCTTACTTCGAGTCAGAGCATCTCAGTGTCCATTCCACTTGAGGCCACAAACTCAGGGTCCCTCTCACATACCTGTAGCTGAGAGAAGCCTCCTCTTGAGGTGCTTATGGAAAGTTGGTATTCCTCTTGAGTCGAATCCAGGGACTAAGATCTCATGTCGAGTTGATTTGGGGTCCACAGAGCCCTTTCTTGTTGCTACAGTGACCTCAGGATCCCTCTAGACTTGAGACAGTGATCTTGGGTTTTCTCTGCAGTGCCATCAAGGAAATCAAGGCTCCTTTCACGTTTGATGTGGTACACGGAATTGCTCTGCACACAAGCAGGGGAATCGGGCTTCATCTCGCGGCGTGGGGGAAGTCTCATGGTTTTTCTCGAGTTGCGGCCGGAACCTGGGGTATATTCTCGAGTTACGACGGGGAGGGCCCTTCCAGACACGTGTTTGTTCAGCGACGTCAGCACTCCTCCCTAGGTGCGAGGGACACCTCGGGATTCTCCTCGAGTCTTGGCATGGCAATTGGGACGCGTCTCCACGTGAGGCGGGAGACCCAGGGTCCCTTTCCACGTGCCACAGGGATCCTGGGACTCCTATCCATTTTCAAGAGGAGTCAGGCATCGTCTCCTTTGGAAGCATTGATCTCCGCGGACCTCTCGAGTTTTCAAAGGATGTGAGGCCTCCGCTCGCGATGAGGCGGAGAAGTAGGTCTTTCTTGTGGTCTCCACAGGGGACTCAGACATCCCTTCGTCTTGGGAGATGCAAGACGAGCCTGCATTCAATTCACTGGAGGGATATCCGGCCTTACTTCGAGTCAGAGCATCTCGGTGTACATACCACTTGAGGCCACAAACTCAGGGTCCCTCTCACATACCTGTAGCTGAGAGAAGCCTCCTCTTGAGGTGCTTGTGGAAAGTTGGTATTCCTCTTGAGTCGAAGCCAGGGACTAAGCTCTCATCTCGAGTTGATTTGGGGTCCACAGAGCTCTTTCGTGTTGCTACAGTGACCTCAGGATCCCTCTAGACTTGAGACAGTGATCTTGGGTTTTCTCTGGAGTGCCATCAAGGAAATCAAGTCTCCTTTCACGTTTGATGTGGAACACGGAATTGCTCTGCACGCAGTGCAGGGGAATCGGGCTTCATCTCGCGACGAGGGGGAAGTCTCATGGTTTTTCTCGAGTTGCGGCCGGAACCTGGGGTATATTCTCGAGTTACGACGGGGAGGGCCCTTACAGACACGTGTTGGTTCAGCGACGTCAGCACTCCTGCCTAGGTGCGAGGGACACCTCCGGATTCTCGTAAAGTCTTGGCATCGCAATTGGGACGCGTCTCCACATGAGGCGGGACACCCAGCGTCCCTTTCCACGTGCCACAGGGATCCTGGGACTCCTATCCATTTTCAAGAGGAGTCAGGCATCGTCTCTTTGGAAGCATTGATCTCCGCGGACCTCTCGAGTTTTCAAAGGATGTGAGGCCTCCGGTCGCGATGAGGCAGAGAACTAGGTTTTTCTCTGTGGTCTCCACAGGGGATTCAGACATCCCTTCGTCTTGGGAGATGCAAGACGAGCCTGCATTCAATTCACTGCAGGGATATCCGGCCTTACCTCGAGTCAGAGCATCTCGGTGTCCATTCCCCTTGAGGCCACAACTCTGGGTGCTTCTCACATACCTGTAGCTGAGATAAGCCTCCTCTTGAGGTGCTTGTGGAAAGTTGGTATTCCTCTTGAGTCGAAGCCAGGGACTAAGCTCTCATCTCGAGTTGATTTGGGGTTCACTGAGCCCCCTTGTGTTGCTCCAGTGACCTCAGGATCCCTCTAGACTTGAGACAGTGATCTTGGGTTTTCTCTGGAGTGCCATCAAGTAAATCAAGGTTCCTTTCACGTTTGATGTGGAACACGGAATTGCTCTGCACGCAGTGCAGGGGAATCGGGCCTCATCTCGTGGCGAGGGGGCAGTCTCATGGTTTTTCTCGAGTTGCGGCCGGAACCTGGGGTATATTCTCGAGTTACGACGGGGAGGGCCCTTCCAGACACGTGTTTGTTCAGCGATGTCAGGACTTCTGCCTAGGTGCGAGGGACACCTCGGGATTCTCCTCGAATCTTGGCATGGCAATTGGGATGCATCTCCACGTGAGGCGGGAGACCCAGCGTCCCTTTCCACGTGCCACAGGGATCCTGGGACTCCTATCCATTTTCAAGAGGAGTCAGGCATCGTCTCCTTCGGAAGCATTGATCTCCGCGGACCTCTCCAGTTTTCAAAGGATGTGAGGCCTCAGGTAACGATGAGGCGGAGAACTATGTCTTTCTCTGTGGTCTCCACAGGGGATTCAGACATCCCTTCGTCTTGGGCAATGCAAGAGGATCCTTCATTCAATTCACTGCAGGGATACCCGGCGTTACTTCCAGTCAGAGCATCTCGGTGTCCATTCCACTTGAGGCCACAAACTCAGGGACCCTCTCACATACCTGTAGCTGAGAGAAGCCTCCTCTTGAGGTGCTTGTGGAAAGTTGGTATTCCTCTTGAGTCAAAGCCAGGGACTAAGCTCTCATCTCGAGTTGATTTGGGGTCCACGGAGCACTTTCATATTGTTACAGTGTCCTCAGGATCCCTCTAGACTTGAGACAGTGATCTTGGGGTTTCTCTGCAGTGCCATCAAGGAAATCAAGGCTCCTTTCACGTTTGACGTGGAACACGGAATTGCTCTGCACGCAGTGCAGGGGAATCGGGCCTCATCTCGCGGCGAGGGGGAAGTCTCATGGTTTTTCTCGAGTTGCGGCCGGAACCTGGGGTATATTCTCGAGTTACGACGGGGAGCGCCCTTCCAGACACGTGTTTGTTCAGCGACGTCAGGACTCCTGCCTAGGTGCGAGGGACACCTCGGGATTCTCCTCGAGTCTTGGCATGGCAATTGGGACGCGTCTCCACGTGAGGCGGGAGACCCAGGGTCCCTTTCCACGTGCCACAGGGATCCTGGGACTCCTATTCATTTTCAAGAGGAGTTAGGCATCGTCTCCTTTGGAAGCATTGATCTCCGCGGACCTCTCGAGTTTTCAAAGGATGTGAGGCCTCCGGTCGCGATGAGGCGGAGGACTAGGTCTCTCTCTGAGGTCTTCACAGGGGATTCAGACATCCCTTCATCTTGGGAGATGCAAGACGAGCCTGCTTTCAATTCATTGCAGGGATATACGGCCTTACTTCGAGTCAGAGCATCTCGGTGTCCATTCCACTTGAGGCCACAAACTCAGGGGCCCTCTCACATACCTGTAGCTGAGAGAAGTCTCCTCTTGTGGTGCTTGTGGAAAGCTGGTATTCCTCTTGAGTCGAAGCCAGGGACTAGGCTCTCATCACGAGTTGATTTGGGGTCCACGGAGCCCTTTCATGTTGCTCCAGTGACCTCAGGATCCCTCTAGACTTGAGACAGTGATCTTGGGTTTTCTCTGGAGTGCCATCAAGGAAATCAAGGCTCCTTTTACGTTTGATGTGGAACACGGAATTGCTCTGCACGCAGTGCAGTGGAATCGGGCCTCATCTCGCGGCTAGGGGGAAGTCTCATGGTTTTTCTCGAGTTGTGGCCGGAACCTGGGGTATATTCTCGAGTTACGACGGGGAGGGCCCTTCCAGACACGTGTTTGTTCAGCGACGTCAGGACTCCTGCCTAGGTGCGAGGGACACCTCGGGATTCTCCACGAGTCTTGGCATGGCAATTGGGACGCGTCTCCACGTGAGGCGGGAGACCCAGGGTCCCTTTCCACGTGCCACAGGGATTCTGGGACTCCTATCCATTTTCAAGAGGAGTCAGGCATCGTCTCCCTTGGAAGCATTGATCTCCGCAGACTTCTCGAGTTTTCAAAGAATGTGAGGCCTCCTGTCGCGCTGAGGCGGAGGACTATGACTTTCTCTGTGGTCTCCACACGGGATTCAGACATCCCTTCGTCTTGGGAGATGCAAGACGAGCCTGCATTCAATTCACTGCAGGGATATCTGGCCTTACTTCGAGTCAGAACATCTCGGTGCCCATTCCACTTGAGGCCACAAACTCAGGGTCCCACTCACATACCTGTAGCTAAGAGAAGCCTCCTCTTGAGGTGCTTGTGGAAAGTTGGTATTCCTCTTGAGTAGAAGCCAGGGACTAATCTCTCATCACGAGTTGATTTGGGGTCCACGGAGCACTTTGGTGTTGCTCCAGTGACCTCAGGATCCCTCTAGACTTGAGACAGTGATCTTGGGTATTCTCTGGAGTGCCATCAAGGAAATCAAGGCTCCTTCTCGTTTGATGTGGAACACGGAATTGCTCTGCACGCAGTGCAGGGGAATTGGGCCTCATCTCGCGTCGAGGGGGAAGTCTCATGGTTTTTCTCGAGTGGCGGCCGGAACCAGGGGTATATTCTCGAGTTACGACGGGGAGGGCCCTTCCAGACACGTGTTTGTTCAGCGACGTCAGGACTCCTGCCTAGGTGCGAGGGACACCTCGGGATTCTCCTCGAGTCTTGGCATGGCAATTGGGACGCGTCTCCACGTGAGGCGGGAGACCCAGGGAACCTTTCCACGTGCCACAGGGATTCTGGGACTCCTACCCATTTTCAAGAGTAGTCAGGCATTGCCTCCTTTGGAAGCATTGATCTCCGTGGACCTCTCGAGTGTTCAAAGGATGTGAGGCCTACGGTCGCGATGAGGCGGAGGACTAGGACTTTCTCTGTCGTCTCCACAGGGGATTCAGACATCCCTTCGTCTTGGGAGATGCAAGACGAGCCTGCGTTCAATTCACTGCAGGGATATCCGGCCTTACTTCGAGTCAGAGCATCTCGGTGTCCATTCCACTTGAGGCCACAAACTCAGGGTCCCTCTCACATACATGTAGCTGAGAGAAGCCTCCTCTTGAAGTGCTTGTGGAAAGTTGGTATTCCTCTTGAGTCAAAGCCAGGGACTAGGCTCTCATCACGAGTTGATTTGGAGTCCACGGAGCCCTTTTATGTTGATCCAGTGACCTCAGGATCCCTCTAGACTTGAGACAGTGATCTTGGGTTTTCTCTGGAGTGCCATCAAGGAAATCAAGGCTCCGTTTACGTTTGATGTGGAACACGGAATTGCTCTGCACGCAGTGCAGGGGAATCGGGCCTCATCTCGCGGCGAGGGGGAAGTCTCATGGTTTTTCTCGAGTTGCGGCCGGAACCTGGGGTATATTCTCGAGTTACGACGGGGAGGGCCCTTCCAGACACGGGTTTGTTCAGCGACATCAGGACTCCTGCCTAGGTGTGAGGGACACCTCCGGGTTCTCCTCGAGTCTTGGCATGGCAATTGGGACGCGTCTCCACATGAGGCGGGAGACCCAGTGTCAATTTCCACGTGCCACAGGGATCCTGGGACTCCTATCTATTTTCAAGAGGAGTCAGGCATCGTCTCCTTTGGAAGCATTGATCTCCGCAGACCTCTCGAGTTTTCAAAGGATGTGAGGCCTCCGGTCGAGTTGAGGCGGAGTACTAGGTCTTTCTCTGTGGTCTCCACAGGGGATTCAGACATCCCTTTGTCTTGGGAGATGAAATACGAGCCTGCATTCAATTCACTGCAGGGATATCCCGCCTTACTTCGAGTCAGAGCATCTCGGTGTCCATTCCACTTGAGGCCACAATCTCAGGGGCCCTCTCACATACATGTAGCTGAGAGAAGCCTCCTCTTGAGGTGCTTGTGGAAAGTTGGTATTCCTCTTGAGTCGAATCCAGGGACTAACCTCTCATCTCGAGTTGATTTGGGGTCCACGGAGCCCTTTCGTGTTGCTCCAGTGACCTCAGGATCCATCCTCACTTGAGACAGTGATCTTGGGTATTCTCTGGAGTGCCATCAAGGAAATCAAGGCTCCTTTCAAGTTTGATGTGGAACACGGAATTGCTCTGCACGCAGTGCAGGGGAATCGGGCCTCATCTCGCGGCAAGGAGGATGTCTCAAGGTTTTTCTCAAGTTGCGGCCGGAACCTGGGGTATATTCTCGAGTTACGATGGTGAGGGCCTTTGCAGACACGTGTTTGTTCAGCGACGTCAGGACTCCTGCCTAAGTGCGAGGGACACCTCGGGATTCTCCTCGAGTCTTGGCATGGCAATTGGGACGCGTCTCCACGTGAGGCGGGAGACCCAGGGTCCCTTTCCACGTGCCACAGGGATCCTGGGACTCCTATCCATTTTCAAGAGGAGTCAGGCATCGTCTCCTTTGAAAGCATTGATCTCCCCAACCTCTCGAGTTTTCAAAGATTGTGAGGCCTCCGGTCGCGATGAGGCGGAGGACGAGGACTTTCTCTGCGGTCTCCACATGGGATTCAGACATCCCTTCGTCTTGGGAGATGCAAGACGAGCCTGCATTCAATTCACTGCAGGGATATCCGGCCTTACTTCGAGTCAGAGCATCTCGGTGTCCATTCCACTTGAGGCCACAAACTCAGGGTACCTCTCACATCCATGTAGCTGGGTGAAGCCTCCTCTTGAGGTACTTGTAGAAACTTGGTATTCCGCTTGAGTCTAAGCCAGGGACTAAGCTCTCATCTCGAGTTGATTTGTGGTCCACGGAGCACTTTGGTGTTGCTCCAGTGACCTCAGGATCCCTCTAGACTTGAGACAGTGATCTTGGGTTTTCTCTGGAGTGCCATCAAGGAAATCAAGGCTCCTTTCACGTTTGATGTGGAACACGGAATTGCTCTGCACGCAGTGCAGGGCAATCGGGCCTCGTGTCACGGCGAGGGGGAAGTCTCATGGTTTTTCTCGAGTTGCGGCCGGAAACTGGGGTATATTCTCGAGTTACGACGGGGAGGGCCCTTCCAGACACGTGTTTGTTCAGCGAAATCAGGACCCCTGCCTAGGTGCGAGGGACACCTCGGGATTCTCCTCGAGTCATGGCATGGCAATTTGGACGCGTCTCCACATGAGGCGGGAGACCCAGGGTCCCTTTCCACGTGCCACAGGGATCCTGGGACTCCTATCCACTTTCAAGAGGAGTCAGGCATCGTCTTCTTTGGAAGCATTGATCTCCGTGGACCTTTCGAGTTTTCAAAGGATGTGAGGCCTCCGATCGCTATGAGGCAGAGAATTAGATCTTTCTCTGTGGTCTCCATAGGGGATTCAGTCATCCCTTCCTCTTGGGAGATGCAAGACGAGCCTGCATTCAATTCACTGCAGGGATATCCGGCCTTACTTCGAGTCAGAGCATCTCGGTGTCCATTCCAATTGAGGCCACAAACTCAGGGTCCCTCTCACATACCTGTAGCTGAGAGAAGCCTCCTCTTGAGGTGCTTGTGGAAAGTTGGTATTCCTCTTGAGTCGAAGCCAGGGACTAAGCTCTCATCTCGAGTTGATTTGGTGTCCACGGAGCCCTTTCGTGTTGCTCCAGTGACCTCAGGATCCCTCTAGACTTGAGACAGTGATCTTGGGTTTTCTCTGGAGTGCCATCAAGGAAATCAAGGCTCCTTTCACGTTTGATGTGGAACACGGAATTGCTCTGCACGCAGAGCAGGGGAATCGGGCCTCATCTTGCGGCGAGGGGGAAGTCCTATGGTTTTTCTCGAGTTGCGGCCGGAACCTGGGGTATATTCTCGAGTTACGACGGGGAGTTCCCTTCCAGACACGTGTTTGTTCAGCGACGTCAGGACTCCTGCCTAGGTGCGAGGGACACCTCGGGATTCTCCTCGAGTCTTGGCATGGCAATTGGGACGCGTCTCCACGTGAGGCGGGAGACCCAGGGTCCCTTTAAACGTGCCACAGGGATCCTGGGACTCCTATCCATTTTCAAGAGGAGTCAGGCATCGTCTCCTTTGGAAGCATTGATCTCCGCGGACCTCTCGAGTTTTCAAAGGATGTGAGGCCTCCGTTCGCGAAGAGGCGGAGAATGAGTTCTTTCTCTGTTGTCTCCACAGCGAATTCAGACATCCCTTCCTTTTGGGAGATGCAAGACGAGCCTGCATTCAATTCACTATTGGGATATCCGGCCTTACTTCGAGTCAGAGCATCTTGGTGTCCATTCCACTTGAGGCCACAAACTCAGGGTCCCTCTCACATACCTGTAGCTGAGAGAAGCCTCCTCTTGAGGTGCTTGTGGAAAGTTGGTATTCCTCTTGAGTCGAAGCCAGGGACTAAGCTCTCATCTCGAGTTGATTTGGTGTCCACGGAGCCCTTTCGTGTTGCTCCAGTGACCTCAGGATCCCTCTAGACTTGAGACAGTGATCTTGGGTTTTCTCTGGAGTGCCATCAAGGAAATCAAGGCTCCTTTCACGTTTGATGTGGAACACGGAATTGCTCTGCACGCAGAGCAGGGGAATCGGGCCTCATCTTGCGGCGAGGGGGAAGTCCTATGGTTTTTCTCGAGTTGCGGCCGGAACCTGGGGTATATTCTCGAGTTACGACGGGGAGGTCCCTTCCAGACACGTGTTTGTTCAGCGACATCAGGACTCCTGCTTAGGTGCGAGGGACACCTCGGGATTCTCCTCGAGTCTTGGCATGGCAATTGGGACGCGTCTCCACGTGAGGCGGGAGACCCAGGGTCCCTTTAAACGTGCCACAGGGATCCTGGGACTCCTATCCATTTTCAAGAGGAGTCAGGCATCGTATCCTTTGGAAGCATTGATCTCCGCGGACCTCTCGAGTTTTCAAAGGATGTGAGGCCTCCGTTCGCGAAGAGGCGGAGAATGAGGTCTTTCTCTGTTGTCTCCACAGGGAATTCAGACATCCCTTCCTTTTGGGAGATGCAAGACGAGCCTGCATTCAATTCATTGCAGGGATATCCGGCCTTACTTCGAGTCAGAGCATCTCGGTGTCCATTCCACTTGAGGCCACAAACTCAGGGTCCCTCTCACCTACCTGTAGCTGAGAGAAGCCTCCTCTTGAGGTGCTTGTGAAAAGTTGGTGTTCCTCTTGAGTCGAAGCCAGGGACTAAGCTCTCATCTCGAGTTGATTTGGGGTCCACGGAGCCCTTTCGTGTTGCTCCAGTGACCTGAGGATCCCTCTAGACTTGAGCCAGTGATCTTGGGTTTTCTCTGGAGTGCCATCAAGGAAATCAAGGCTCCTTTCACGTTTGATGTCTAACATGGAATTGCTCTGCACGCAGTGCAGGGGAATCGGGCCTCATCTCTCGGCGAGGGGAAGTCTCATGGTTTTTCTCGAGTTGCGGCCGGAACCTGGGGAATATTCTCAAGTTACGACGGGGAGGGCCCTTCCAGACACGTGTTTGTTCAGCGACATCAGGACTCCTGCCTAGTTGCGAGGGACACCTCGGGATTCTCCATGAATCTTGGCTTGGCAATTGGGACGCATCTCCACGTGAGGCGGGCGACCCAGGGTCCCTTTCCACGTGTCACAGGGATCCTGGGACTCCTATCCATTTTCAAGAGGAGTCAGGCATCGTCTCCTTTATAAGCATTGATCTCCGCGGACCTCTCGAGTTTTCAAAGGATGTGAGGCCTCCGGTCGCGATGAGGCGGAGGACTAGGTCTTTCTCTGTGGTCTCCACAGGGGATTCAGACATCCCTTCGTCTTGGGAGATGCAATACGAGCCTGCATTCAATTCACTGCAGGGATATCCGGCCTTACTTCGAGTCAGAGCATCTCGGTGTCCATTCCACTTGAGGCCACAAATTCAGGGTTCCTCTCACATACCTGTAGCTGAGAGAAGCCTCCTCTTGAGGTGCTTGTGGAAAGTTGGTATTCCTCTTGAGTCTAAGCCAGGGACTATGCTCTCATCTCGAGTTGATTTGGGGTCCACGGAGCCCTTTCCTGTTGGTCCAGTGACCTCAGGATCCCTCTAGACTTGAGACAGTGATCTTGGGTTTTCTCTGGAGTGCCATCAAGGAAATCAAGGCTCCTTTCACGTTTGATGTGGAACACGGAATTGCTCTGCATGCAGTGCAGGGGAATCGGGCCTCAACTCGCGGCGAGGGGGAAATCTCATGGTTTTTCTCGAGGTGCGGCCAGAACCTGGGGTATATTCTCGAGTTACGAAGGCGAGGGCCCTTCAAGACACGTGTTTGTTCAGCGACGTCAGGACTCCTGCCTAGGTGCGAGGGACACCTCGGGATTCTCCTCGAGTCTTGGCATCGCAATTTGGACGCGTCTCCAGGTGAGGCGGGAGACCCAGGGTCCCTTTCCACGTGCCACAGATATCCTGGGACTCCTATCCATTTTCAAGAGGAGTCAGGCATCGTCTCCTTCGGAAGTATTGATCTCAGCGGACCTCTCGAGTTTTCAAAGGATATGAGGCCTCCGGTCGCGAGGAGGCGGAGGACTAGGTCTTTCTCTGTGGTCTCCACAGGGAATTCAGACAACCCTTCGTCTTGGGAGATGCAAGACGAGCCTGCATTCAATTCACTGCAGGGATATCCGGCCTTACTTCGAGTCAGAGCATCTCGGTGTCCATTCCACTTGAGGCCACAAACTCAGGGTCCCACTCACATACCTGTAGCTGAGAGAAGCCTCCTCTTGAGGTGCTTGTGGAAAGTTGGCATTCCTCTTGAGTCGAAGCCAGGGACTAAGCTCTCATCTCGAGTTGATTTGGGGTCCACGGAGCCCTTTCTTGTTTCTCCAGTGACCTCAGGATCCCTCTAGACTTGAGACATTGATTTTGGGTTTTCTCTGGAGTTCCATCAAGGAAATCATGGCTCCTTTCAAGTTTGATGTGGAACACGGAATTGCTCTGCACGCAGTGCAGGGGAATCGGGCCTCATCTCACGGCGAGGGGGAAGTCTCATGGTTTTTCTCGAGTTGCGGCCGGAACCTGGGGTATATTCTCGAGTTACGACCGGGAGGGCCCTTCCAGACACGTGTTTGTTCAGCGACGTCAGGACTCCTGCCTAGGTGCGAGGGACACCTCGGGATTCTCCTCGAGTCTTGGCATCGCAATTTGGACGCGTCTCCAGGTGAGGCGGGAGACCCGGGGTCCCTTTCCAGGTGCCACAGATATCCTGGGACTCCTATCCATTTTCAAGAGGAGTCAGGCATCGTCTCCTTCGGAAGTATTGATCTCAGCGGACCTCTCGAGTTTTCAAAGGATGTGAGGCCTCCGGTCGCGATGAGGCGGAGGACTAGGTCTTTCTATGTGGTCTCCTCAGGGGATTCAGACATCCCTTCATCTTGGGAGAGGCAAGACGATACTGCATTCAATTCACTATTGGGATATCCAGCCTTAATTCGAGTCAGAGCATCTATGTGTCCATTCCACTTGAGGCCAGCAACTCAGGGTCCCTCTCACATACCTGTAGCTGAGAGAAGCCTCCTCTTGAGGTGCTTGTGGAAAGTTGGTATTCCTCTTGATTCGAAGCCAGGGACTAAGCTATCATCTCGAGTTGATTTGGGGTGCACGGAGCCCTTTCGTGTTGTTCCAGTGACCTCAGGATCCCTCTAGATTTGAGACAGTGATCTTGGGTTTTCTCTGGAGTGCCATCAAGGAAATCAAGGCTCCTTTCACGTTTGATGTGGAACACGGAATTGTTCTGCTGGCAATGCAGGGGAATCGGGCCTCATCTCGCAGCGAGGGGGAAGTCTCATGGTTTTTCTCGAGTTGCGGCCGGAACCTGGGGTATATTCTCGAGTTACGACGGGGAGGGCCTTCCAGACACGTGTTTGTTCAGCGACGACAGGACTCCTGCCTAGGTGCGAGGGACACCTCGGGATTCTCCTCGAGTCTTGGCATGGCAATTGGGACGCGGCTCCACGTGAGGCGGGAGACCAAGGGTCCCTTTCCACGTGCCACAGGGATCCTGGGACTCCTATCCATTTTCAAGAAGAGTCAGGAATCGTCTCTTTTGGAAGCATTGATCTCCGCAGACCTCTCGAGTTTTCAAAGGATGTGAGGCCTCCGGTCGCGATGAGGCGGAGTACTAGGTCTTTCTCTGTTGTCTCCACAGGGGATTCAGACATCCCTTCGTCTTGGGTGATGCAAGACGAGCCTGCATTCAATTCACTGCAGGGATATCCGGCCTTACTTCGAGTCAGAGCATCTCGGTGTCCATTCCACATGAGGCCACAAACTCAGGGTCCCTCTCACATAACTGTAGCTGAGAGAAGGCTCCTCTTCAGGTGCTTGTGAAAAGTTGGTATTCCTCTTGAGTCGAAGCCAGGGACTAAGCTCTCATCTCGAGTTGATTTGGGGTCCAGGGAGCCCTTTCGTGTTGCTCCAGTGACCTCAGGATCCCTCTAGACTTGAGACAGTGATTTTGGGTTTTCTCTGGAGTTCCATCAAGGAAATCATGGCTCCTTTCAAGTTTGATGTGGAACACGGAATTGCTCTGCACGCAGTGCAGGGGAATCGGGGCTCATCTCACGGCGAGGGGGAAGTCTCATGGTTTTTCTCGAGTTGCCGCCGGAACCTGGGGTATATTCTCGAGTTACGACGGGGAGGACCCTTCCAGACACGTGTTTGTTCAGCGACGTCAGGACTCCTGCCTAGGAGCGAGGGACACCTCGGGATTCTCCTCGAGTCTTGGCATGGCAATTCGACGCGTCTCCAGGTGAGGCGGGAGACCCAGGGTCCCTTTCCACGTGCCACAGATATCCTGGGACTCCTATCCATTTTCAAGAGGAGTCAGGCATCGTCTCCTTCGGAAGTATTGATCTCAGCGGACCTCTCGAGTTTTCAAAGGATATGAGGCCTCCGGTAGCGAGGAGGCGGAGGACTAGGTCTTTCTCTGTGGTCTCCACAGGGAATTCAGACAACCCTTCGTCTTGGGAGATGCAAGACGAGCCTGCATTCAATTCACTGCAGGGATATCCGGCCTTACTTCGAGTCAGAGCATCTCGGTGTCCATTCCACTTGAGGCCACAAACTCAGGGTCCCACTCACATACCTGTAGCTGAGAGAAGCCTCCTCTTGAGGTGCTTGTGGAAAGTTGGCATTCCTCTTGAGTCGAAGCCAGGGACTAAGCTCTCATCTCGAGTTGATTTGGGGTCCATGGAGCCCTTTCGTGTTTCTCCAGTGACCTCAGGATCCCTCTAGGCTTGAGACATTGATTTTGGGTTTTCTCTGGAGTTCCATCAAGGAAATCATGGCTCCTTTCAAGTTTGATGTGGAACACGGAATTGCTCTGCACGCAGTGCAGGGGAATCGGGCCTCATCTCACGGCGAGGGGGAAGTCTCATGGTTTTTCTCGAGTTGCGGCCGGAACCTGGGGTATATTCTCGAGTTATGACGGGGAGGACCCTTCCAGACACGTGTTTGTTCAGCGACGTCAGGACTCCTGCCTAGGTGCGAGGGACTCCTCGGTATTCTCCTCAAGTCTTGGCATGGCAATTTTGTCGCGTCTCCACGTGAGGCGGGAGACCCAGGGTCCCTTTCCACGTGCCACAGGGATCCTGGGACTCCTATCCATTTTCAAGAGGAGTCAGGCATCGTCTCCTTTGGAAGCGTTGATCTCCGCGGACCTTTCGAGTTTTCAAAGGATGTGAGGCCTCCGGTCGCGATGAGGCGGAGGACTAGGTCTTTCTCTGTGGTCTCCACAGTGGATTCAGATATCCCTTGGTCTTGGGAGATGCAAGACGAGCCTGCATTCAATTCACTGCAGGGATATCCGGCCTTACTTCGAGTCACAGCATCTCGGTGTCCATTCCACTTGAGGCCACAAATTCAGGGTCCCTCTCACATACCTGTAGCTGAGAGAAGCCTCCTCTTGAGGTGCTTGTGGAAAGTTGGTATTCCTCTTGAGTCGAATCCAGGGACTAAGCTCTCATCTCGAGTCGGTTTGGGGTCCACGGAGACCTTTCGTGTTGCTACAGTGACCTCAGGATCCCTCTAGACTAGAGACAGTGATCTTGGGTTTTCTCTGGAGTGCCATCAAGGAAATCAAGGCTCCTTTCACTTTTGATGTGGAATACGGAATTGCTCTGCACGCAGGGCAGGGGAATCGGGCCTCATCTCGCGGCGAGGGGGAAGTCTCATGGTTTTTCTCGATTTGCGGCCGGAACCTGGGGTATATTCTCGAGTTACGAAGGGGAGGGCCCTTCCAGACACGTGTTTGTTCAGCGACGTCAGGACTCCTGCCTAGGTGCGAGGGACACCTCGGGATTCTCCTCGAGTCTTGGCATGGCAATTGGGATGCGTCTCCACGTGAGGCGGGAGACCCAGGGTCCCTTTCCACGTGCCACAGGGATCCTGGGACTCCTATCCATTTTCAAGAGGAGTCGGGCATCGTCTCCTTTGGAATCATTGATCTCTGCAGACCTCTCGAGTTTTGAAAGGATGTGAGGCCTCCGGTCGCGATGAGATGGAGGACTAAGTCTTTCTCTGTGGTCTCCACAGGGGATTCAGACATCCCTTCGTCTTGGGAGATGCAAGACGAGCCTGCATTCAATTCACTGCAGGGATATCCGTCCTTACTTCGCGTCAGAGCATCTCGGTGTCCATTCCACTTGAGGCCACAAATTCAGGGTTCCTCTCACATACCTGTAGCTGAGAGAAGCCTCCTCTTGAGGTGCTTGTGGAAAGTTGGTATTCCCCTTGAGTCTAAGCCAGGGACTATGCTCTCATCTCGAGTTGATTTGGGGTCCACAGAGCCCTTTCCTGTTGGTCCAGTGACCTCAGGATCCCTCTAGACTTGAGACAGTGATCTTGGGTTTTCTCTGGAGTGCCATCAAGGAAATCAAGGCTCCTTTCACGTTTGATGTGGAACACGGAATTGCTCTGCATGCAGTGCAGGGGAATGGGCCTCAACTCGCGGCGAGGGGGAAATCTCATGGTTTTTCTCGAGTTGCGGCCAGAACCTGGGGTATATTATCGAGTTACGAAGGGGAGGGCCCTTCCAGACACGTGTTTGTTCAGCGACGTCAGGACTCCTGCCTAGGTGCGAGGGACACCTCGGGATTCTCCTCGAGTCTTGGCATGGCAATTTTGACGCGTCTCCACGTGAGACGGGAGACCCAGGGTCCCTTTCCACGTGCCACAGGGATCCTGGGACTCCTATCCATTTTCAAGAGGAGTCAGGCATCGTCTCCTTTGGAAGCATTGATCTCCGCGGACCTCTCGATTTTTCAAAGGATGTGAGGCCTCCGCTAGCGATGAGGCGGAGGACTAGGTCTTTCTCTGTGGTCTCCACAGGGGATTCAGACATCCCTTCGTCTTGGGAGATGCAAGACGAGCCTGCATTCAATTCACTGCAGGGATATCCGGCCTTACTTCGAGTCAGAGCATCTCGGTGTCCATTCCACTTGAGGCCACAAACTCAGGGTCCCACTCACATACCTGTAGCTGAGAGAAGCCTCCTCTTGAGGTGCTTGTGGAAAGTTGGCATTCCTCTTGAGTCGAAGCCAGGGACTAAGCTCTCATCTCGAGTTGATTTGGGGTCCACGGAGCCCTTTCATGTTGCTACAGTGACCTCAGGATCCCTCTAGACTTGAGACAGTGATCTTGGGTTTTCTCTGGAGTGCCATCAAGGAAATCAAGGCTCCTTTCACGTTTGATGTGGAACACGGAATTGCTCTGCACGCAGTCCAGGGGAATCGGGCCTCATCTCGCGGCGAGGGGGAAGTCTCATGGTTTTTCTCGAGTTGCGGCCGGAACCTGGGGTATATTCTCGAGTTAAGACGTGGAGGGCCCTTCCAGACAAGTGTTTGTTCAGCGACGTCAGGACTCCTGCCTAGGTGCGAGGGACACCTCGGGATTCTCCTCGAGTCTTGGCATGGCAATTGGGATGCGTCTCCACGTGAGGCGGGAGACCCAGGGTCCCTTTACACATGCCACAGGGATCCTGGGACTCCTATCCATTTTCAAGAGGAGTCGGGCATCGTCTCCTTTGGAAGCATTGAACTCTGCAGACCTCTCGAGTTTTCAAAGGATGTGAGGCCTCCGGTCGCAATGAGATGGAGGACTAAGTCTTTCTCTGTGGTCTCCACAGGGGATTCAGGCATCCCTTCGTCTTGGGAGATGCAAGACGAGCCTGCATTCAATTCACTGCAGGGATATCCGGCCTTACTTCGAGTCAGAGCATCTCGGTGTCCATTCCACTTGAGGCCACAAATTCAGGGTCCCTTTCACATACCTGTAGCTGAGAGAAGCCTCCTCTTGAGGTGCTTGTGGAAAGTTGGTATTCCTCTTGAGTCTAAGTCAGGGACTATGCTCTCATCTCGAGTTGATTTGGGGTCCACGGAGCCCTTTCCTGTTGGTCCAGTGACCTCAGGATCCCTCTAGACTTGAGACAGTGATCTTGGGTTTTCTCTGGAGTGCCATCAAGGAAATCAAGGCTCCTTTCACGTTTGATGTGGCACACGGAATTGCTCTGCATGCAGTGCAGGGGAATCGGGCCTCAACTCGCGGCGAGGGGGAAATCTCATGGTTTTTCTCGAGTTGCGGCCAGAACCTGGGGTATATTCTCGAGTTACGAAGGGGAGGGCCCTTCCAGACACGTGTTTGTTCAGCAACGTCAGGACTCCTGCCTAGGAGCGAGGGACACCTCGGGATTCTCCTCGAGTCTTGGCATCGCAATTTGGACACGTCTCCAGGTGAGGCGGGAGACCCGGGGTCCCTTTCCACGTGCCACAGATATCCTGGGACTCCTATCCATTTTCAAGAGGAGTCAGGCATCGTCTCCTTCGGAAGTATTGATCTCAGCGGACCTCTCGAGTTTTCAAAGGATATGAGGCCTCCGGTCGCGAGGAGGCGGAGGACTAGGTCTTTCTCTGTGGTCTCCACAGGGAATTCAGACAACCCTTCGTCTTGGGAAATGCAAGACGAGCCTGCATTCAATTCACTGCAGGGATATCCGGCCTTACTTCGAGTCAGAGCATCTCGGTGTCCATTCCACTTGAGGCCACAAACTCAGGGTCCCACTCACATACCTGTAGCTGAGAGAAGCCTCCTCTTGAGGTGCTTGTGGAAAGTTGGCATTCCTCTTGAGTCGAAGCCAGGGACTAAGCTCTCATCTCGAGTTGATTTGGGGTCCACGGAGCCCTTTCGTGTTCTTCCAGTGACCTCAGGATCCCTCTAGACTTGAGACAGTGATTTTGGGTTTTCTCTGGAGTTCCATCAAGGAAATCAAGGCTCCTTTCACGTTTGATGTGGAACTCGGAATTGCTCTGCACGCAGTGCAGGGGAATCGGGCCTCATCTCACGGCGAGGGGGAAGTCTCATGGTTTTTCTCGAGTTGCGGCCGGAACCTGGGGTATATTTTCGAGTTACGACGGGGAGGGCCCTTCCAGACACGTGTTTGTTCAGCGACGTCAGGACTCCTCCCTAGGTGCAAGGGACACCTCGGTATACTCCTCGAGTCTTGGCATGGCAATTTTGTCGCGTCTCCACGTGAGGCGGGAGACCCAGGGTCCCTTTCCACGTGCCACAGGGATCCTGGGACTCCTATCCATTTTCAAGAGGAGTCAGGCATCGTCTCCTTTGGAAGAATTGATATCCGCAGACCTCTCGAGTTTTCAAAGGATGTGAGGCCTCCGCTCGCGATGATGCAGAGAATTAGGTCTTTCTCTGTGGTGTCCACAGGGGATTCAGACATCCCTTCGTCTTGGGAGATGCAAAGTGAGCCTGCATTCAATTCACTGCAGTGATATCCGGCCTTACTTCGAGTCAGAGCATCTCGGTGTCCATTCCACTTGAGGCCACAAACTCAGGGACCCTCTCACATACCTGTAGCTGAGAGAAGCCTCCTCTTGAGGTCCTTGTGGAAAGTTGGTATTCCTCTTGAGTCGAAGCCAGGGACTAAGCTCTCATCTCGAGTTGATTTGGGGTCCACGGAGCCCTTTCGTCTTGCTCCAGTGACCTCAGAATCCCTCTAGACTTGAGACAGTGATCTTGGGTTTTCTCTGGAGTGCCATCAAGGAAATCAAGGCTCCTTTCACGTTTGATGTGGAACACGGAATTGCTCTGCACGCAGTGCAGGGGAATCGGGCCTCATCTCGCGGCGAGGGGGAAGTCTCATGGTTTTTCTCGAGTTGCGGTCGGAACCTGGGGTATATTCTCGAGTTAAGACGGGGAGGGCCCTTCCAGACACGTGTTTGTTCAGCGACGTCAGGACTCCTGCCTAGGTGCGAGGGACACCTCGGGATTCTCCTCGAGTCTTGGGATGGCAATTGGGACACGTCTCCACGTGAGGCGGGAGACCCAGGGTCCCTTTCCACGTGCCACAGGGATCCTGGGACTCCTATCCACTTTCAAGAGGAGTCAGGCATCGTCTCCTTGGGAAGCATTGATCTCCGCGGACCTCTCGAGTTTTCAAAGGATGTGAGGACTCCGGTCGCGTTGAGCCGGAGGACTAGGTCTTTCTCTGTGGTCTCCAAAGGGGATTCAGACAATCCTTCGTCTTGGAACATGCAAGACGAGCCTGCATTCAATTCAATGCAGGGATATCCGGCCTTACTTTGAGTCAGAGTATCTCGGTGTCCATTCCACTTGATGCCACAAACTCAGGGTCCCTCTCACATCCCTGTAGCTGAGAGAAGCCTCCTTTTGAGGTGCTTGTGAAAAGTGGGTATTCCTCTTGAGTCGAAGCCAGGGACTAAGCTCTCATCTCGAGTTGATTTGGGGTCCACGGCGCCCTTTCGTGTTGCTCCAGTGACCTCAGGATCCCTCTAGACTTGAGACAGTGATCTTGGGTTTTCTCTGGAGTGCCATCAAGGAAATCAAGGCTCCTTTCACGTTTGATGTGGAACACGGAATTGCTCTGCACGCAGTGCAGGGGAATCGGGCCTCATCTCGCGGCGAGGGGGAAGTCTCATGGTTTTTCTCGTGTTGGGGCCGGAACCTGGGGTATATTCTCGAGTTACGACGGAGAGGACCCTTCTAGACACGTGTTTGTTCAGCGACATCAGTACTCCTGCCTAGGTGCGATGGACACCTCGGGATTCTCCTCGAGTCTTGGCATGGCAATGGGGATGCGGTTCCACGTGAGGCAGGAGACCCAGGGTCCCTTTCCACGTTGCACAGGGATGCTGGGACTCCTATCCATTTTCAAGAGGAGTCAGGCATCGTCTCCTTTGGAAGCATTGATCTACGCGGACCTCTCGAATTTTCAAAGGATGTGAGGCCTCCGGTAGCATTGAGGCGGAGAATTAGGTCTTTCTCTGTGGTCTCCACAGGGGATTCAGACATCCCTTCGTCTTGGGAGATGCAAGACAAGCCTGCATTCAATTCACTGCAAGGATATCCGGCCTTACTTCAGTCAGACCATCACGGTGTCCATTCCACTTGATGCCAGCAACTCAGGATCCCTCTCACATACCTGTAGCTGAGAGAAGCCTCCTCTTGAGGTGCTTGTGGAAAGTTGGTATTCCTCTTGACTCGAAGCCAGGGACTAAGCTCTCATCTCGAGTTGATTTGGGGTCCACGGAGCCCTTTCGTGTTCTTCCAGTGACCTCAGGATCCCTCTAGACTTGAGACAGTGAACTTGGGTTTTCTCTAGAGTGCCATTAAGGAAATCAAGGCTCCTTTCACGTTTGACGTGGAACACGGAATTGCTCTGCATGCAGTGCAGGGGAATCGGGCCTCATCTCGCGGCGAGGGGGAAGTCTCATGGTTTTTCTCGAGTTCCGGCCAGAACCTGGGGTATATTCTCGAGTTACGACGGGGAGTGCCCTTCCAGACAGGTGTTTGTTCAGCGACGTCAGGACTCCTGCCTAGGTGCGAGAGACACCTCGGGATTCTCCTCGAGTCTTGGCATGGCAATTGGGAGGCGTCTCCACGTGAGGCGGGAGACCCAGGGTCCCTTTCCACGTGCCACAGGGATCCTGGGACTCCTATCCATTTTCAAGAGAAGTCAGGCATCGTCTCCTTTGGAAGCATTGATCTCCGCAGACCTCTCGATTTTTCATAGGATGTGAGGCCTCCGGTCGCGATGAGGCGGATTACTAGGTCTTTCTCTGTCGTCTCCACAGTGGATTCAGTCATCCCTTCGCCTTGGAGATCTAAGACGAGCCTGCATTCAAGTCACTGCAGGGATATCCGGCCTTAATACGAGTCAGAGCATCTCGGTGTCCATTCGACTTGAGGCCACAAACTCAGGGTCCCTTTCACATACCTGTAGCTGAGAAAAGCCTCCTCTTGAGGTGCTTGTGGAAAGTTGGTATTCCTCTTGAGTCGAAGCCAGGGACTAAGCTCTCATCTCGAGTAGATTTAGGGTCCACGGAGCCCTTTCGTGTTGCTACAGTGACCTCAGGATCCCTCTAGACTTGAGACAGTGATCTTGGGTTTTCTCTGGAGTGCCATCAAGGAAATCAAGGCTCCTTTCACGTTTGATGTGGAACACGGAATTGCTCTGCAGGCAGTGCAGTGGAATCGGGTCTGATCTCGCGGCGAGGGGGAAGTCTCATGGTTTTTCTCGAGTTGCGGCCGGAACCTGGGGTATATTCTCGAGTTACGATGGGGAGGGCCCTTCCAGACACGTGTTTGTTCAGCGACGTCAGGACTCCTGCCTAGGAGCGAGGGACAACTCGGGATTCTCCTCGAGTCTTAGCATGGCAATTGGGACGCGTCTCCACGTGAGGTGGGAGACCCAGGGTCCCTTTCCACGTGCCACAGGGATCCTGGGACTCCTACTCATTTTCAAGATGAGTCAGGAATCGTCTCCTTTGGAAGAATTGATCTCCGCAGACCTCTCGAGTTTTCAAAGTATGTGAGGTCTCCGGCCGCGATGAGGCGGAGAACTAGGTCTTTCTCTGTGGTCTCCACAGCGGATTCAGACATCCCTTCCTCTTGGGAGATGCAAGACGAGCCTACATTCAATTCACTGCAGGGATATCTGGCCTTACTTCGAGTCAGAGCATCTAGTTGTCCATTCCACTTGAGGCCACAAACTCAGGGTCGCTTTCACATACCTGTAGCTGAGAGAAGCCTCCTCTTGAGGTGCTTGTGGAAAGTTGGTATTCCTCTTGAGTCGATGCCAGGGACTAAGCTCTCATCTCGAGTTGATTTGGGGTCCACGGAGCATTTTCATGTTGCTCCAGTTACCTCAGGATCCCTCTAGACTTGAGACAGTGATCTTGGGTTTTCTCTTGAGTACCATCAAGGAAATCAAGGCTCCCTTCACATTTGATGTGGAACACGGAATTGCTCTGCACGCAGTGCACGGAATCGGGCCTCATCTCGCGGCGAGGGGGAAGTCTCATGGTTTTTCTCGAGTTGCGGCCAGAACCTGGGGTATATTCTCGAGTTACGACGGGGAGGGTCCTTCCAGACACGTGTTTGTTCAGCGACGTCAGGACTCCTTCCTAGGTGCGAGGGACACCTCGGGATTCTCCTCGAATCTTGGCATGGCAATTGGGATGCGTCTCCACGTGAGGCGGGAGACCCAGTGTCCCTTTTCAGGTGCCACAGGGATCCTTGGACTCCCATCCATTTTCAAGAAGAGTCAGGCATTGTCTCCTTTGGAAGCATTGATCTCCGCAGACCTCTCGAGTTTTCAAAGGATGTGATGCCTCCGGTCTCGATGAGGCGGAAAATTAGGTCTTTCTCTGTGGTCTCTACAGGGGATTCAGACATCCCTTCGTCTTGGGAGATGCAAGACGAGCCTGCATTCAATTCACTGCAGGGATATCCGGCCTTATTTCGAGTCAGAGCTTCTCGGTGTCCATTCCACTTGAGGCCACAAATTCAGGGTCCCTCTCACATACCTGTAGCTGAGAGAGGCCTCCTCTTGAGGTGCTTGTGGAAAGTTGGTATTCCTCTTGAGTCTAAGCCAGGGACTAAGCTCTCATCTCGAGTTGATTTGGGGTCCACGGAGAACTTTCATGTTGCTCCAGTGACCTCAGGATCCCTCTAGACTTGAGACAGTGATCTTGGGTTTTCTCTGGAGTGCCATCAAGGAAATCAAGGCTCCTTTCACGTTTGATGTGGAACTCGGAATTGCTCTGCATGCAGTGCAGGGGAATCGGGCCTCATCTCGCGGCCAGGGGGAAGTCTCATGGTTTTTCTCGAGTTGCGGCCGGAACCTGGGGTATATTCTCGAGTTACGACGGGGAGGGCCCTTCCAGACAGGAGTTTGTTCAGCGACGTCAGGACTCCTGCCTAGGTGCGAGGAACATCTCGGGATTCTCCTCGAGTCTTGGCATGGCAATTGGGACACGTCTCCACGTGAGGCGGGAGACCCAGGGTCTCTTTCCACATGCCACAGGGATCCTGGGACTCCTATCCATTTTCAAGAGGAGTCAGGCATCGTCTCCTTTGGAAGCATTGATCTCCGCGGACGTCTCAAGTATTCAAAGGATGTGAGGCCTCCGGTCGCGTTGAGGCGGAGGACTAGGTCTTTCTCTGTGGTCTCCACAGCGGATTCAGACATCCCTTCGTCTTGGGAGATGCAAGACGAGCCTGCATTCAATTCACTGCAGGGATATCCGGCCTTACTTCGAGTCAGAGCATCTCGGTGTCCATTCCACCTGAGGCCACAAACTCAGGGTCCCTCTCACATACCTGTAGCTGAGAGAAGCCTCCTCTTGAGGTGCTTGTGGAAAGTTGGTATTCCTCTTGAGTCTAAGCCAGGGATTAAGCTCTCATCTCGAGTTGATTTGGGGTCCACGGAGAACTTTCCTGTTGCTCCAGTGACCTCAGGATCCCTCTAGACTTGAGACAGTGATCTTGGGTTTTCTCTGGAGTGCCATCAAGGAAATCAAGGCTCCTTTCACGTTTGATGTGGAACTCGGAATTGCTCTGCACGCAGTGCAGGGGAATCGGGCCTCATCTCGCGGCGAGGGGGAAGTCTCATGGTTTTTCTCGAGTTGCGGCCAGAACCTGTGGTATATTCTCGAGTTACGACGGGGAGGGCCCCTCCAGACCCGTGTTTGTTGAGCGATGTCAGGACTCCTGCCTAGGTGCGAGGGACACCTCGGGATTCTCCTCGAGTCTTGGCATGGCAATTGGGACGCGTCTCCACGTGAGACGGGAGACCCAGGGTCCCTTTGTACGTGCCACAGGGATCCTGGGACTCCTATCCATTTTCAAGAGGAGTCAGGCATCGTCTCCTTTGGAAGCATTGATCTCCGCGGACCTCTCGAGTTTTCAAAGGATGTGAGGCCTCCGGTCGCGTTGAGGCGGAGGACTAGGTCTTTCTCTGTGGTCTCCACAGGGGAATCAGACATCCCTTCGTCTTGGGAGATGCAAGACGAGCCTGCATTCAATTCAATGCAGGGATATCCGGCCTTACTTCAAGTCAGAGCATCTCGGTGTCCATTCCACTTGAGGCCACAAACTCAGGGTCCCTCTCACATACCTGTAGCTGAGAGAAGCCTCCTCTTGAGGTGCTTGTGAAAAGTAGGTATTTCTCTTGAGTCGAAGCCAGGGACTAAGCTCTCATCTCGAGTTGATTTGGGGTCCACGGAGAACTTTCGTGTTGCTCCAGTGACCTCAGGATCCCTCTAGACTTGAGACAGTGATCTTGGGTTTTCTCTGGAGTGCCTTCAAGGAAATCAAGGCTCCTTTCACGTTAGATGTGGAACTCGGAATTGCTCTGCACGCAGTGCAGGGGAATCGGGCCTCATCTCGCGGCGAGGGGGAAGTCTCATGGTTTTTCTCGAGTTGCGGCCGGAACCTGGGGTATATTCTCGAGTTACGACGGGGAGGGCCCTTCCAGACACGTGTTTGTTCAGCGATGTCAGGACTCCTGCCTAGGTGCGAGGGACACCTCGGGATTCTCCTCGAGTCTTGGCATGGCAATGGGGACGCGTCTCCATGTGAGGCGGGAGACCCAGGGTCCCTTTCCACGTGCCACAGGGATCCTGGGACTCCTATCCATTTTCAAGATGAGTCAGGCATCGTCTCCTTTGGAAGCATTGATCTCCGCAGACCTCTCGAGTTTTCAAAGGATGTGAGGCCTCCGGTCGCGATGAGGCGGAGAAGTAGGTCTTTCTCTTTCGTCTCCACAGTGGATTCAGACATCCCTTCGTCTTGGGAGATGCAAGATGAGCCTGCATTCAATTCACTGTTGGGATATCCGTCCTTACTTCGAGTCAGAGCATCTCGGTGTCCATTCCGCTTGAGGCCAAAAACTCAGGGTCCCTCTCACTTACCTGTAGCTGAGAGAAGCCTCCTCTTGAGGTGCTTGTGGATAGTTGGTATTCCTCTTGAGTCGAAGCCAGGGACTAAGCTCTCATCTCGAGTTGATTTGGGGTCCACGGAGAACTTTCGTGTTGTTCCAGTGACCTCAGGATCCCTCTAGACTTGAGACAGTGATCTTGGGTTTTCTCTGGAGTGCCATCAAGGAAATCAAGGCTCCTTTCACGTTAGATGTGGAACTCGGAATTGCTCTGCATGCAGTGCAGGGGAATCGGGCCTCATCTCGCGGCGAGGGGGAATTCTCATGGTTTTTCTCGAGTTGCGGCCGGAACCTGGGGTATATTCTCGAGTTACGACGGGGAGGGCCCTTCCAGACACGTGTTTGTTGAGCGACGTCAGGACTCCTGCCTAGGTGCGAGGGACACCTCGGGATTCTCCTCGAGTCTTGGCATGGCAACTGGGACGCGTCTCCACGTGAGGCGGGAGACCCAGGGTACCTTTCCAGGTGCCACAGGTATCCTGGGACTCCCATCCATTTTCAAGAAGGGTCAGGCATCGTGTCCTTTGGAAGCATTGATCTACGCAGACCTCTCGAGTTTTCAAAGGATGTGATGCCTCCGGTCTCGATGAGGCAGGGGACTAGGTCTTTCTCTGTCGTCTCCACAGGGGATTCAGATATCCCTTCGTCTTGGGAGATGCAAGACGAGCCAGAATTCAATTCACTGGAGGGATATCCGGCCTTACTTCGAGTCAGAGCATCTCGGTGTCCATTCCACTTGATGCCACAAACTCAGGGTCCCTCTCACATACCTGTGGCTGCGAGAAGCCTCCTCTTCAGGTGCTTGTGGAAAGTTGGTATTCCTCTTGAGTCCAAGCCAGGGACTAAGCTCTCATCTCGAGTTGATTTGGGGTCCACGGAGCCCTTTCGTGTTGCTCCAGTGACCTCAGGATCCCTCTAGGCTTGAGACAGTGATCTTGGGTTTTCTCTGGAGTGCCATCAAGGAAATCAAGGCTCCTTTCACGTTTGATGTGGAACACGGAATTGCTCTGCACGCAGTGCAGGGGAATCGGGCCTCATCTCGCGGCGAGGGGGAAGTCTCATGGTTTTTCTCGAGTTGCGGTCGGAACCTGGGGTATATTCTCGAGTTAAGACGGGGAGGGCCCTTCCAGACACGTGTTTGTTCAGCGACGTCAGGACTCCTGCCTAGGTGCGAGGGACACCTCGGGATTCTCCTCGAGTCTTGGGATGGCAATTGGGACACGTCTCCACGTGAGGCGGGAGACCCAGGGTCCCTTTCCACGTGCCACAGGGATCCTGGGACTCCTATCCACTTTCAAGAGGAGTCAGGCATCGTCTCCTTGGGAAGCATTGATCTCCGCGGACCTCTCGAGTTTTCAAAGGATGTGAGGACTCCGGTCGCGTTGAGCCGGAGGACTAGGTCTTTCTCTGTGGTCTCCAAAGGGGATTCAGACAATCCTTCGTCTTGGAACATGCAAGACGAGCCTGCATTCAATTCAATGCAGGGATATCCGGCCTTACTTTGAGTCAGAGTATCTCGGTGTCCATTCCACTTGATGCCACAAACTCAGGGTCCCTCTCACATACCTGTAGCTGAGAGAAGCCTCCTTTTGAGGTGCTTGTGAAAAGTGGGTATTCCTCTTGAGTCGAAGCCAGGGACTAAGCTCTCATCTCGAGTTGATTTGGGGTCCACGGCGCCCTTTCGTGTTGCTCCAGTGACCTCAGGATCCCTCTAGACTTGAGACAGTGATCTTGGGTTTTCTCTGGAGTGCCATCAAGGAAATCAAGGCTCCTTTCACGTTTGATGTGGAACACGGAATTGCTCTGCACGCAGTGCAGGGGAATCGGGCCTCATCTCGCGGCGAGGGGGAAGTCTCATGGTTTTTCTCGTGTTGGGGCCGGAACCTGGGGTATATTCTCGAGTTACGACGGAGAGGACCCTTCTAGACACGTGTTTGTTCAGCGACATCAGTACTCCTGCCTAGGTGCGATGGACACCTCGGGATTCTCCTCGAGTCTTGGCATGGCAATGGGGATGCGGTTCCACGTGAGGCAGGAGACCCAGGGTCCCTTTCCACGTTGCACAGGGATGCTGGGACTCCTATCCATTTTCAAGAGGAGTCAGGCATCGTCTCCTTTGGAAGCATTGATCTACGCGGACCTCTCGAATTTTCAAAGGATGTGAGGCCTCCGGTAGCATTGAGGCGGAGAATTAGGTCTTTCTCTGTGGTCTCCACAGGGGATTCAGACATCCCTTCGTCTTGGGAGATGCAAGACAAGCCTGCATTCAATTCACTGCAAGGATATCCGGCCTTACTTCAGTCAGACCATCACGGTGTCCATTCCACTTGATGCCAGCAACTCAGGATCCCTCTCACATACCTGTAGCTGAGAGAAGCCTCCTCTTGAGGTGCTTGTGGAAAGTTGGTATTCCTCTTGACTCGAAGCCAGGGACTAAGCTCTCATCTCGAGTTGATTTGGGGTCCACGGAGCCCTTTCGTGTTCTTCCAGTGACCTCAGGATCCCTCTAGACTTGAGACAGTGAACTTGGGTTTTCTCTAGAGTGCCATTAAGGAAATCAAGGCTCCTTTCACGTTTGACGTGGAACACGGAATTGCTCTGCATGCAGTGCAGGGGAATCGGGCCTCATCTCGCGGCGAGGGGGAAGTCTCATGGTTTTTCTCGAGTTCCGGCCAGAACCTGGGGTATATTCTCGAGTTACGACGGGGAGTGCCCTTCCAGACAGGTGTTTGTTCAGCGACGTCAGGACTCCTGCCTAGGTGCGAGAGACACCTCGGGATTCTCCTCGAGTCTTGGCATGGCAATTGGGAGGGGTCTCCACGTGAGGCGGGAGACCCAGGGTCCCTTTCCACGTGCCACAGGGATCCTGGGACTCCTATCCATTTTCAAGAGAAGTCAGGCATCGTCTCCTTTGGAAGCATTGATCTCCGCAGACCTCTCGATTTTTCATAGGATGTGAGGCCTCCGGTCGCGATGAGGCGGATTACTAGGTCTTTCTCTGTCGTCTCCACAGTGGATTCAGTCATCCCTTCGCCTTGGAGATCTAAGACGAGCCTGCATTCAAGTCACTGCAGGGATATCCGGCCTTAATACGAGTCAGAGCATCTCGGTGTCCATTCGACTTGAGGCCACAAACTCAGGGTCCCTTTCACATACCTGTAGCTGAGAGAAGCCTCCTCTTGAGGTGCTTGTGGAAAGTTGGTATTCCTCTTGAGTCGAAGCCAGGGACTAAGCTCTCATCTCGAGTAGATTTAGGGTCCACGGAGCCCTTTCGTGTTGCTACAGTGACCTCAGGATCCCTCTAGACTTGAGACAGTGATCTTGGGTTTTCTCTGGAGTGCCATCAAGGAAATCAAGGCTCCTTTCACGTTTGATGTGGAACACGGAATTGCTCTGCAGGCAGTGCAGTGGAATCGGGTCTGATCTCGCGGCGAGGGGGAAGTCTCATGGTTTTTCTCGAGTTGCGGCCGGAACCTGGGGTATATTCTCGAGTTACGATGGGGAGGGCCCTTCCAGACACGTGTTTGTTCAGCGACGTCAGGACTCCTGCCTAGGAGCGAGGGACAACTCGGGATTCTCCTCGAGTCTTAGCATGGCAATTGGGACGCGTCTCCACGTGAGGTGGGAGACCCAGGGTCCCTTTCCACGTGCCACAGGGATCCTGGGACTCCTACTCATTTTCAAGATGAGTCAGGAATCGTCTCCTTTGGAAGAATTGATCTCCGCAGACCTCTCGAGTTTTCAAAGTATGTGAGGTCTCCGGCCGCGATGAGGCGGAGAACTAGGTCTTTCTCTGTGGTCTCCACAGCGGATTCAGACATCCCTTCCTCTTGGGAGATGCAAGACGAGCCTACATTCAATTCACTGCAGGGATATCTGGCCTTACTTCGAGTCAGAGCATCTAGTTGTCCATTCCACTTGAGGCCACAAACTCAGGGTCGCTTTCACATACCTGTAGCTGAGAGAAGCCTCCTCTTGAGGTGCTTGTGGAAAGTTGGTATTCCTCTTGAGTCGATGCCAGGGACTAAGCTCTCATCTCGAGTTGATTTGGGGTCCACGGAGCATTTTCATGTTGCTCCAGTTACCTCAGGATCCCTCTAGACTTGAGACAGTGATCTTGGGTTTTCTCTTGAGTACCATCAAGGAAATCAAGGCTCCCTTCACATTTGATGTGGAACACGGAATTGCTCTGCACGCAGTGCACGGAATCGGGCCTCATCTCGCGGCGAGGGGGAAGTCTCATGGTTTTTCTCGAGTTGCGGCCAGAACCTGGGGTATATTCTCGAGTTACGACGGGGAGGGTCCTTCCAGACACGTGTTTGTTCAGCGACGTCAGGACTCCTTCCTAGGTGCGAGGGACACCTCGGGATTCTCCTCGAATCTTGGCATGGCAATTGGGATGCGTCTCCACGTGAGGCGGGAGACCCAGTGTCCCTTTTCAGGTGCCACAGGGATCCTTGGACTCCCATCCATTTTCAAGAAGAGTCAGGCATTGTCTCCTTTGGAAGCATTGATCTCCGCAGACCTCTCGAGTTTTCAAAGGATGTGATGCCTCCGGTCTCGATGAGGCGGAAAATTAGGTCTTTCTCTGTGGTCTCTACAGGGGATTCAGACATCCCTTCGTCTTGGGAGATGCAAGACGAGCCTGCATTCAATTCACTGCAGGGATATCCGGCCTTATTTCGAGTCAGAGCTTCTCGGTGTCCATTCCACTTGAGGCCACAAATTCAGGGTCCCTCTCACATACCTGTAGCTGAGAGAGGCCTCCTCTTGAGGTGCTTGTGGAAAGTTGGTATTCCTCTTGAGTCTAAGCCAGGGACTAAGCTCTCATCTCGAGTTGATTTGGGGTCCACGGAGAACTTTCATGTTGCTCCAGTGACCTCAGGATCCCTCTAGACTTGAGACAGTGATCTTGGGTTTTCTCTGGAGTGCCATCAAGGAAATCAAGGCTCCTTTCACGTTTGATGTGGAACTCGGAATTGCTCTGCATGCAGTGCAGGGGAATCGGGCCTCATCTCGCGGCCAGGGGGAAGTCTCATGGTTTTTCTCGAGTTGCGGCCGGAACCTGGGGTATATTCTCGAGTTACGACGGGGAGGGCCCTTCCAGACAGGAGTTTGTTCAGCGACGTCAGGACTCCTGCCTAGGTGCGAGGAACATCTCGGGATTCTCCTCGAGTCTTGGCATGGCAATTGGGACACGTCTCCACGTGAGGCGGGAGACCCAGGGTCTCTTTCCACATGCCACAGGGATCCTGGGACTCCTATCCATTTTCAAGAGGAGTCAGGCATCGTCTCCTTTGGAAGCATTGATCTCCGCGGACGTCTCAAGTATTCAAAGGATGTGAGGCCTCCGGTCGCGTTGAGGCGGAGGACTAGGTCTTTCTCTGTGGTCTCCACAGCGGATTCAGACATCCCTTCGTCTTGGGAGATGCAAGACGAGCCTGCATTCAATTCACTGCAGGGATATCCGGCCTTACTTCGAGTCAGAGCATCTCGGTGTCCATTCCACCTGAGGCCACAAACTCAGGGTCCCTCTCACATACCTGTAGCTGAGAGAAGCCTCCTCTTGAGGTGCTTGTGGAAAGTTGGTATTCCTCTTGAGTCTAAGCCAGGGATTAAGCTCTCATCTCGAGTTGATTTGGGGTCCACGGAGAACTTTCCTGTTGCTCCAGTGACCTCAGGATCCCTCTAGACTTGAGACAGTGATCTTGGGTTTTCTCTGGAGTGCCATCAAGGAAATCAAGGCTCCTTTCACGTTTGATGTGGAACTCGGAATTGCTCTGCACGCAGTGCAGGGGAATCGGGCCTCATCTCGCGGCGAGGGGGAAGTCTCATGGTTTTTCTCGAGTTGCGGCCAGAACCTGTGGTATATTCTCGAGTTACGACGGGGAGGGCCCCTCCAGACCCGTGTTTGTTGAGCGATGTCAGGACTCCTGCCTAGGTGCGAGGGACACCTCGGGATTCTCCTCGAGTCTTGGCATGGCAATTGGGACGCGTCTCCACGTGAGACGGGAGACCCAGGGTCCCTTTGTACGTGCCACAGGGATCCTGGGACTCCTATCCATTTTCAAGAGGAGTCAGGCATCGTCTCCTTTGGAAGCATTGATCTCCGCGGACCTCTCGAGTTTTCAAAGGATGTGAGGCCTCCGGTCGCGTTGAGGCGGAGGACTAGGTCTTTCTCTGTGGTCTCCACAGGGGAATCAGACATCCCTTCGTCTTGGGAGATGCAAGACGAGCCTGCATTCAATTCAATGCAGGGATATCCGGCCTTACTTCAAGTCAGAGCATCTCGGTGTCCATTCCACTTGAGGCCACAAACTCAGGGTCCCTCTCACATACCTGTAGCTGAGAGAAGCCTCCTCTTGAGGTGCTTGTGAAAAGTAGGTATTTCTCTTGAGTCGAAGCCAGGGACTAAGCTCTCATCTCGAGTTGATTTGGGGTCCACGGAGAACTTTCGTGTTGCTCCAGTGACCTCAGGATCCCTCTAGACTTGAGACAGTGATCTTGGGTTTTCTCTGGAGTGCCTTCAAGGAAATCAAGGCTCCTTTCACGTTAGATGTGGAACTCGGAATTGCTCTGCACGCAGTGCAGGGGAATCGGGCCTCATCTCGCGGCGAGGGGGAAGTCTCATGGTTTTTCTCGAGTTGCGGCCGGAACCTGGGGTATATTCTCGAGTTACGACGGGGAGGGCCCTTCCAGACACGTGTTTGTTCAGCGATGTCAGGACTCCTGCCTAGGTGCGAGGGACACCTCGGGATTCTCCTCGAGTCTTGGCATGGCAATTGGGATGCGTCTCCACGTGAGGCGGGAGACCCAGGGTCCCTTTCCAGGTGCCACAGGGATCCTGGGACTCCCATCCATTTTCAAGAAGAGTCAGGCATCGTCTCCTTTGGAAGCATTGATCTCCGCAGACCTCTCGAGTTTTCAAAGGATGTGATTCCTCCGGTCTCGATGAGGAAGGGGACTAGGTCTTTCTCTGTCGTCTCCACAGGGGATTCAGACATCCCTTCTTCTTGGGAGATGCAAGACGAGACAGAATTCAATTCACTGCAGGGATATCCGGCCTTACTTCAAGTCAGAGCATCTTGGTGTCCATTCCACTTGATGCCACAAACTCAGGGTCCCTCTCACATACCTGTGGCTGCGAGAAGCCTCCTCTTCAGGTGCTTGTAGAAAGTTGGTATTCCTCTTGAGACCAAGCCAGGGAATAAGCTCTCATCTCGAGTTGATTTGGGGTCCACGGAGCCCTTTCGTGTTGCTCCAGTGACCTCAGGATCCCTCTAGGCTTGAGACAGTGATCTTGGGTTTTCTCTGGAGTGCCATCAAGGAAATCAAGGCTCCTTTCACGTTTGATGTGGAACACGGAATTGCTCTGCACGCAGTGCAGGGGAATCGGTCCTCATCCAGCGGCGAGGGGGAAGTCTCATGGTTTTTCTCGAGTTGCGGCCGGAACCTGGGGTATATTCTCAAGTTACGACGGGGAGGGCCCTTCCAGACACGTGTTTGTTCAGCGACGTCAGGAATCGTGCCTAGGTGTGAGGGACAACTCGGGATTCTCCTCGAGTCTTGGCATGGCAATGGGGACGCGTCTCCATGTGAGGCGGGAGACCCAGGGTCCCTTTCCACGTGCCACAGGGATCCTGGGACTCCTATCCATTTTCAAGATGAGTCAGGCATCGTCTCCTTTGGAAGCATTGATCTCCGCAGACCTCTCGAGTTTTCAAAGGATGTGAGGCCTCCGGTCGCGATGAGGCGGAGAAGTAGGTCTTTCTCTTTCGTCTCCACAGTGGATTCAGACATCCCTTCGTCTTGGGAGATGCAAGATGAGCCTGCATTCAATTCACTGTTGGGATATCCGTCCTTACTTCGAGTCAGAGCATCTCGGTGTCCATTCCGCTTGAGGCCAAAAACTCAGGGTCCCTCTCACTTACCTGTAGCTGAGAGAAGCCTCCTCTTGAGGTGCTTGTGGATAGTTGGTATTCCTCTTGAGTCGAAGCCAGGGACTAAGCTCTCATCTCGAGTTGATTTGGGGTCCACGGAGAACTTTCGTGTTGTTCCAGTGACCTCAGGATCCCTCTAGACTTGAGACAGTGATCTTGGGTTTTCTCTGGAGTGCCATCAAGGAAATCAAGGCTCCTTTCACGTTAGATGTGGAACTCGGAATTGCTCTGCATGCAGTGCAGGGGAATCGGGCCTCATCTCGCGGCGAGGGGGAATTCTCATGGTTTTTCTCGAGTTGCGGCCGGAACCTGGGGTATATTCTCGAGTTACGACGGGGAGGGCCCTTCCAGACACGTGTTTGTTGAGCGACGTCAGGACTCCTGCCTAGGTGCGAGGGACACCTCGGGATTCTCCTCGAGTCTTGGCATGGCAACTGGGACGCGTCTCCACGTGAGGCGGGAGACCCAGGGTACCTTTCCAGGTGCCACAGGTATCCTGGGACTCCCATCCATTTTCAAGAAGGGTCAGGCATCGTGTCCTTTGGAAGCATTGATCTACGCAGACCTCTCGAGTTTTCAAAGGATGTGATGCCTCCGGTCTCGATGAGGCAGGGGACTAGGTCTTTCTCTGTCGTCTCCACAGGGGATTCAGATATCCCTTCGTCTTGGGAGATGCAAGACGAGCCAGAATTCAATTCACTGGAGGGATATCCGGCCTTACTTCGAGTCAGAGCATCTCGGTGTCCATTCCACTTGATGCCACAAACTCAGGGTCCCTCTCACATACCTGTGGCTGCGAGAAGCCTCCTCTTCAGGTGCTTGTGGAAAGTTGGTATTCCTCTTGAGTCCAAGCCAGGGACTAAGCTCTCATCTCGAGTTGATTTGGGGTCCACGGAGCCCTTTCGTGTTGCTCCAGTGACCTCAGGATCCCTCTAGGCTTGAGACAGTGATCTTGGGTTTTCTCTGGAGTGTCATCAAGGAAATCAAGGCTCCTTTCACGTTTGATGTGGAACACGGAATTGCTCTGCACGCAGTGCAGGGGAATCGGGCCTCATCCAGCGGCGAGGGGGAAGTCTCATGGTTTTTCTCGAGTTGCGGCCGGAACCTGGGGTATATTCTCGAGTTACGACGGGGAGGGCCCTTCCAGACACGTGTTTGTTCAGCAACGTCAGGAATCCTGCCTAGGTGCGAGGGACACCTCGGGATTCTCCTCGAGTCTTGGCATGGCAATGGGGACACGTCTCCACGTGAGGCGGGAGACCCAGGGTCCCTTTCCACGTGCCACAGGGACCTGGGACTCCTATCCATTTTCAAGAGGAGTCAGGCATCGTCTCCTTTGGAAGCATTGATCTCCTCGGACCTCTTGAATTTTCAAAGGATGTGAGGCCTCCGGTCTCGATGAGGCGGATAATTAGGTCTTTCTCTGTGGTCTCCAGAGGGGATTCTGACATCCCTTTGTCTTGGGAGATGCAAGACGAACCTGCATTCAATTCACTGCAGGGATATCCGCCCTTACTTCGAGTCAGAGCATCTCGGTGTCCATTCCACTTGAGGCCACAAACTCAGGGTCCCTCTCACATACCTGTAGCTGAGAGAAGCCTCCTCTTGAGGTGCTTGTGGAAAGTTGGTATTCCTCTTCAGTCGAAGCTAGGGACTAAGCTCTCATCATGAGTTGATTTGGGGTCCACGGAGCCCTTTCGTGTTCTCCAGTGACCTCAGGATCCCTCTAGACTTGAGACAGTGATCTTGGGTTTTCTCTGGAGTGCCATTAAGGAAATCAGCTCCTTTCATGTTTGATGTGGAACTCGGAATTGCTCTGCATGCATTGCAGGGGAATCGGGCCTCATCTCGCGGCGAGGGGGAAGTCTCATGGTTTTTCACGAGTTGCGGCCGGATCCTGGGGTATATTCTCGAGTTACGACGGGGAGGGCCCTTCCAGACACGTGTTTGTTCAGCGACGTCAGCACTCCTGCCTAGGTGTGAGGGACACCTCGGGATTCTCCTCGAGTCTTGGCATGGCAATTGGGACGCGTCTCCACGTGAAGCGGGAGACCCAGGGACCCTTTCCACGTGCCACAGGGATCCTGGGACTCCTATCCATTTTCAAGAGGAGTCAGGCATCGTCTCCTTTGGAAGCATTGATCTCCGCGGACCTCTCGAGTTTTCAAAGGATGTGAGGCCTCCGGTCGCGATGAGGCGGAGAACTCGGTCTTTCTCTGTGGTCTCCACAGGGGATTCAGACATCCCTTCGTCTTGGGAGATGCAAGACGAGCCTGCATTCAATTCACTGCAGGGATATCCGGCCTTACTTCGAGTCAGAGCATCTCGGTGTCCATTCCAATTGAGGCCACAAACTCAGGGTCCCTCTCACATACCTGTAGCTGAGAGAAGCCTCCTCTTGAGGTGCTTGTGGAAAGTTGGTATTCCTCTTGAGTCGAAGCCAGGAACTAAGCTCTCATCTCGAGTTGATTTGGGGTCCACGGAGAACTTTCGTGTTGCTCCAGTGACCTCAGGATCCCTCTAGACTTGAGACAGTGATCTTGGGTTTTCTCTGGAGTGCCATCAAGGAAATCAAGGCTCCTTTCACGTTTGATGTGGAACACGGAATTGCTCTGCACGCAGTGCAGGGGAATCGGGTCTCTTCTCGCGGCGAGGGGGAAGTCTCATGGTTTTTCTCGAGTTACGGCCGGAAGATGGGGTATATTCTCGAGTTATGACGGGGAGGGCACTTCCAGACACGTGTTTGTTCAGCGAAGTCAGGACTCCTGCCTAGGTGCGAGGGACACCTCGGGATTCTCCTCGAGTCTTGCATGGCATTGGGACGCGTCTCCACGTGAGGCGGGAGACCCAGGGTCCGTTTCCACGTGCCACCGGGATCCTGGGACTCCTATCCATTTTCAAGAGGAGTTAGGCATCGTCTCCTTTGGAAGCTTTGATCTCCGCGGACCTCTCGAGTTTTCAAAGGATGTGAGGCCTCCGGTCTCGATGAGGCGGAGGACTAGGTCTTTCTCTGTGGTCTCCACAGGGGATTCAGACATCCCTTCGTCTTGGGAGATGCAAGACGAGCCTGCATTCAATTCACTGCAGGGATATCCGGCCTTACTTCGAGTCAGAGCATCTCGGTGTCCATTCCACGTGAGGCCACAAACTCAGGGTCCCTCTCACATACCTGTAGCTGAGAGAAGCCTCCTCTTGAGGTGCTTGTGGAAAGTTAGTATTCCTCTTGAGTAGAAGCCAGGGACTAAGCTCTCATCTCGAGTTGATTTGGGGTCCACGGAGAACTTTCGTGTTGCTCCAGTGACCTCAGGATCCCTCTAGACTTGAGACAGTGATCTTGGATTTTCTCTGGAGTGCCATCAAGGAAATCAAGGCTCCTTTCACGTTTGATGTGGAACTCGGAATTGCTCTGCACGCAGTGCAGGGGAATCGGGCCTCATCTCGCGGCGAGGGGGAAGTCTCATGGTTTTTCTCGAGGTGCGGCCGGAACCTGGGGTATAATCTCGAGTTACGACGGGGAGGGCCCTTCCAGACACGTGTTTGTTCAGCGACGTCAGGACTCCTCCCTAGGTGCGAGGGACATCTCGGGATTCTCCTCGAGTCTTGGCATGGCAATTGGGATGCGTCTCCACGTGAGGCGGGAGACCCAGGGTCCCTTTCCACGTGCCACAGGGATCCTGGGACTCCTATCCATTTTCAAGAAGAGTCAGGCATCGTCTCCTTTGGAAGCATTGATCTCCGCGGACCTCTCGAGTTTTCAAAGGATGTGATGCCTCCGGTCTCGATGAGGCGGAGGACTAGGTCTTTCTCTGTGGTCTCCACAGGGGATTCAGACATCCCTTCGTCTTGGGAGATGCAAGACGAGCCTGCATTCAATTCACTGCAGGGATATCCGGCCTTACTTCGAGTCAGAGCATCTCGGTGTCCATTTCACTTGAGGCCACAAACTCAGGGGCCCTCTCACATACCTGTAGCTGAGAGAAGCCTCCTCTTGAGGTGCTTGTGGAAAGTTGGTATTCCGCTTGAGTCGAAGCCAGGGACTAAGCTCTCATCTCGAGTTGATTTGGGGTCCACGGAGCCCTTTCCTGTTGGTCCAGTGACCTCAGGATCCCTCTAGACTTGAGACAGTGATCTTGGGTTTTCTCTGGAGTGCCATCAAGGAAATCAAGGCTCCTTTCACGTTTGATGTGGAACACGGAATTGCTCTGCACGCAGTGCAGGGGAATCGGGTCTCTTCTCACAGCGAGGGGGAAGTCTCATGGTTTTCTCGAGTTGCGGCCGGATCCTGGGGTGTATTCTCGAGTTACGACGGGGAGGGCCCTTCCAGACACGTGTTTGTTCAGCGACGTCAGGACTCCTGCCAAGGTGCCAGGGACACCTCGGGATTCTCCTCGAGTCTTGGCATGGCAATTGGGACGCGTCTCCACGTGAGGCGGGAGACCCAGTGTCCCTTTCCACGTGCCACAGGGATCCTGGGACTCCTATCCATTTTCAAGAGGAGTCAGGCATCATCTCCTTTGGAAGCATTGAACTCCGCGGACCTCTCCAGTTTTCAAAGGATGTGAGGCCTCCGGTCGCGATGAGGAGGAGAACTAGGTCTTTCTCTGTGGTCTCCACAGGGGATTCAGACATCCCTTAGTCTTAGGAGATACAAGATCAGCCTGCACTCAATTCACTGCAGGGATATCCAGCCTTTCTTCGAGTCAAAGCATCTCGGTGTCCATTCCACCTGAGGCCACAAACTCAGGGTCCCTCTCACATACCTGTAGCTGAGAGAAGCCTCTTCTTGAGGTGCTTGTGGAAAGTTGGTATTCCTCTTGAGTGGAAGTCAGGGACTAAGCTCTCATCTCGAGTTGATTTGGGGTACAGCGAGCCCTTTCGTGTTGTTCCAGTGACCTCAGGATCCCTCTAGACCTGAGACATTGATCTTGGGTTTTCTCTGGAGTGCCATCAAGGAAACCAAGGCTCCTTTCATGTTTGATGTTGTACACGGAATTGCTCTGCACGCAGTGCTGGGGAATCGGGCCTCTTCTCGCGGCGAGGGGGAAGTCTCATGGTTTTTCTTGAGTTGCGGCGGGAACCTGGTGTATATTCTCGAGTTACGACAGGGAGGGCCCTTCCAGACCCGTGTTTGTTCAGCGACGTCAGGGCTCCTGCCAAGGTGGGATGAACACCCGGGATTCTCCTCGAGTCTTGGCATGGCAATTGGGACGCGTCTCCACGTGAGGCGGGAGACCCAGGGTCCCTTTCGATGTACCACAGCAATCCTGGGACTCCTATCCATTTTCAAGAGGAGTCAGGCATCGTTTCCTTTGGAAGCATTGATCTCTGCAGACCTCTCGAGTTTTCAAAGGCTGTGAGGCCTCCGGTCGCGATGAGGCGGAGAACTAGGTCTTTCTCTGTGGTCTCTACAGGGGATTCAGACATCCCTTCGTCTTGGGAGATGCAAGACGAGCCTGCATTTAATGCACTGCAGGGATATCTGTTCTTACTTCGAGTCAGAGCATCTCGGTCTCCATGCAACTTGAGTCCACAAACTCAGGGTCCCTTTCACATGCCTGGAGCTGAGAGAAGCCTCCTCTTAAGGTGCTTATGGAAAGTTGGTATTCCTCTTGAGTCGAAGCCAGGGACTAAGCTCTCATCTCGCGTTGATTTGGGGTCTACGGAGCCCTTTCATGTTGCTACAGTGACCTCAGGATCCCTCTAGACTTGAGACAGTGATCTTGGGTTTTCTCTGGAGTGCCATCAAGGAAATCAAGGCTCCTTTCACGTTTGATGTGGAACACGAAACTGCTCTGCACGCAGTGCAGGGTAATCCGGCCTCATCTCACGGCGAGGGGGAAGTCTCATGGTTTTTCTCGAGTTGCGGACCGAACCTGGGGTATATTCTCGAGTTACGACGGGGAGGGAACTTCCAAACACATGTTTGTTCAGCGAAGTCAGGACTCCTCCCTAGGTGGGATGGACACCCGGGATTCTCCTCGAGTCTTGACATGGCAATTGGGACGTGTCTCCACGTAAGGCGGGAGACCCAGGGTCCCTTTCCACCTGCCACAGGGATCCTGGACTCCTATCCATTTTCAAGAGGAGTCAGGCATCGTCTCCTTTGGAAGCATTGATCTCCGCGGACCTCTCGAGTTTTCAAAGGATGTGAGGCCTCCGGTCGCGATGAGGCCGAGAACTAGGTCTTTCTCTGTGGTCTCCACAGGGGATTCAGACATCCCTTCGTCTTGAGAGATGCAAGACGAGCATGCATTCTATTCACTGTAGGGATATGCGGCCTTACTTCGAGTCAGAGCATCTCGGTGACCATTCCACTTGAGGCCAGAAACTCAGGGTCCCTCTCACATACCTGTAGCTGAGAGAAGCCTCCTCTTGAGGTGCTTGTGGAAAGTTGGTATTCCTCTTGAGTCGAAGCCAGGGACTAAGCTCTCATCTCCAGCTAATTTGGGGTCCACGGAGCCCTTTCGTGTTGTTCCAGTGACCCCAGGATCCCTCTAGTCTTGAGACAGTGATCTTGGGTTTTCTCTGGAGTGCCATCAAGGCAATCAAGGCTCCTTTCACGTTTGATGTGGAACACGGAATTGCTCTGCATGCAGTGCATGGGAATCAGGCCTCATCTCGCGGAGAGGGGGAAGTCTCATGGTTTTTCTCTAGTTGCGGCCGGAACCTGGGGTATATTCTCGAGTTACGACGGGGAGGTCCCTTCCAGACACGTGTTTGTTCAGCGACGTCAGGACTCCTGCCTAGGTGCGAGGGACACTTCGGGATTCTCCTTGAGTCTTGGCATGGCAATTGGGACGCGTCTCCACGTGAGGCGGGAGACCCAGGGTCCCTTTCCACGTGCCACAGGGATGCTGGGACTCCTATCCATTTTCAAGAGGAGTCAGCCATTGTCTCCTTTGGAAGCATTGATCTCCGCGGACCTCTCGAGTCTTCAAAGGATGTGAGGCCTCCGGTCGCTGTGTGGCGAGAACTAGGTCTTTCTCTGAGGTCTCCACAGGGGATTCAGACATCCCTTCGTCTTGGGAGATGAAAGACGAGCCTGCATTCAATTCACTGCAGGGATATTCGGCCTTACTTCGAGTCAGAGCATCTCGGTGTCCATTCCACTTGAGGCCACAAACTCAGGGTCCCTCTCACATATCTGTAGCTGAGAGAAGCCTCCTCTTGAGGTGCTTGTGGAAAGTTGGTATTCCTCTTGAGTCGAAGCCAGGGACTAAGCTCTCATCTCGAGTAGATATGGGGTCCTCGGAGCACTTTTGTGTTGCTACAGTGACCTCAGGATCCCTCTAGACTTGCGACAGTGATTTTGGGTTTTCTCTGGAGTGCCATCAAGGAAATCAAGGCTCCTTTCACGTTTGATGTGGAACACGGAATTGCTCTGCACGCAGTGCAGGGGAATCGGGCCTCATCTCGCGGCGAGGGGGACGTCTCATGGTTTTTCTCGAGTTGTGGCTGGAACCTGGGGTATATTCTCGAGTTACGACTGGGAGGGCCCTTCCAGACACGTGTTTGTTCAGCGACGTCAGGACTCCTGCGTAGGTGCGAGGGACACCTCGGGATTCTCCTCGAGTGTTGGCATGGTAATTGGGACGCATCTCCACTTGAGGCGGGAGACCCAAGGTCCCTTTCCACGTGCCAGAGGGATCCTGGGACTCCTATCCATTTTCAAGACGAGTCAGGCATCGTCTCCTTTGGAAGCATTGATCTCCGCGGACATCTCGAATTTTCAAAGGATGTGAGGACTCCGGTCGCGATGAGGCGGAGAACTAGGTCTTCCTCTGTGGTCACCACAGGGGATTCAGACACCCCTTCGATTTGGGAGATGCAAGAAGAGCCTGCATCCAATTCACTGCAGGGATATCCTGCCTTACTTCGAGTCAGAGCCTTTCGGTGTCCATTCCAATTTAGGCCACGAACTCAGGGTCCCTCTCACATACCTGTAGGTGAGAGAAACCTCCACTTGCGGTGCTTGTGGAAAGTTGTTATTCCTCTTGAGTCGAAGCAGGGAATAAGCTCTCATCTCGAGTTGATTTGGGCTCCACGGAGCCCTTTCGTGTTACTCCAGTGACCTCAGGATCCCTCTAGACTTGAGACAGTGATCTTGGGTTTTCTCTGGAGTGCCATCAAGGAAATCAAGGCTCCTTTCACGTTTGATGTGGAACACGGAATTGCTCTGCACGCAGTGCAGGAGAATCGGGCCTCATCTCGCAGCGAGGGGGAAGTCTCATGGTTTTTCTCGAGTTGCAGCCGGAACCTGGGGTATATTCTCGAGTTACGACGGGGAGGGCCCTTCCAGACACGTGTTTGTTCAGCGACGTCAGGACTTCGGCCTAGGTGCGAGGGACACCTCGGGATTCTCCTCGAGTCTTGGCATGGCAATTGGGACGCGTCTCCACGTGAGGCGGGAGACCCAGGGTCCCTTTCCACGTGCCACAGGGATCCTGGGACTCCTATCCATTTTCAAGAGGAGTCAGGCATCGTCTCCTTTGGAAGCATTGATCTCAGCGGACCTCTCGAGTTTTCAAAGGATGTGAGGCCTCCGGTAGCGATGAGGCGGTGAACTAGGTCTTTCTCTGTGTTCCCCACAGCGTATTCAGACATCCCTTCGTCTTGGGAGATGGAAGACGAGCCTGCATTCAATTCACTGCAGGGATATCCGGCCTTACTTCGAGTCAGAGCATCTCGGTGTCCATTCCACTTGAGGCCACAAACTCAGGGTCCCTCTCACATACATGTAGCTGAGAGAAGCCTCCTCTTCAGGTGCTTGTGGAAAGTTGGTATTCCTCTTGAGTCGAAGCCAGGGACTAAGCTCTCATCTCGAGTTGATTTGGGGTCCACGGAGCCCTTTCGTGTTGCTCCAGTGACCTCAGGATCCCTCTAGACTTGAGACAGTGATCTTGGGTTTTCTCTGGAGTGCCATCAAGGAAATCAAGGCTCCTTTCTCGTTAGATGTGGAACACGGAATTGCTCTGCACGCAGTGCAGGGGAATCGGGCCTCATCTCGCGGCGAGGGGGAAGTCTCATGGTTTTTCTCGAGTTGCAACCGGAACCTGGGGTATATTCTCGAGTTACGACGGACAGGGCCCTTCCAGACACGTGTTTGTTCAGCGACGTCAGGACTCCTGCCTATGTGCGAGGGACACCTCAGTATTCTCCTCGAGTCTTGGCATGGCAATTGCGACGCGTTTCCACGTGAGGCGGGAGACCCAGGGTCCCTTTCCACGTGCCACAGGGATCCTGGGATTCCTATCCATTTTCAAGAGGAGTCAGGCATCGTCTCCTTTGGAAGCATTGATCTCCGCGGACCTCTCGAATTTTCAAAGGATGTGAGGCCTCCGGTCGCGATGAGGTGGAGAACTAGGTCTTTCTCTGTGGGCTCCACAGGGGATTCAGACATCCCTTCGTCTTGGGAGATGCAAAATGAGTCTGCATTCAATTCACTGCAGGGATATCCGGCCTTAATTCGAGTCAGAGCATCTCAGTGTCCATTCCACTTGAGGCCACAAACTCAGGGTCCCTCTCACATACCTGCAGCTGAGAGATGCCTCCTCTTGAGGTGCTTGTGGAAAGTTGCTATTCCTCTTGAGTTGAAGCCAGGGACTAAGCTCTCATCTCGAGTTGATTTGGGGTCCACGGAGCCCTTTCGTGTTGCTACAGGGACCTCAGGATTCCTCTAGACTTGAGACAGTGATCTTGGGTTTTCTCTGGAGTGCCATCAAGGAAATCAAGGGTCCTTTCACGTTTGATGTGGAATACGGAATTGCTCTTCACGCAGTGCAAGGGAATCGGGCCTCATCTCTCGGCGTGGGGGAAGTCTCATGGTTTTTCTCGAGTTGCGCCCGGAAACTGGGGTGTATTCTCGAGTTACGACGGGGAGGGCCCTTCTAGACACGTGTTTGTTCAGCGACCTAAGGACTCCAGGCTGGGTGCGAGGGACACCTCGGGATTCTCCTCGAGCCTTGGCATGGCAATTGGGACGCGTCTCCACGTGAGGCAGGAGACCCAGGGTCCCTTTGCATGTGCCACAGGGATCCTGGGACTCCTATCCATTTTGAAAAGGATTCAGGCATCGTCTCCTTTGGAAGCATTGATCTCCGCGGACCTCTCGAGTTTTCAAAGGATGAGAGGTTCCGGTCGCGATGAGGCGGAGAACTAGGTCTTTATCTGTGGTCTCCACAGGGGATTCAGACATCCCTTCGTCTTGGGAGATGCAAGACGAGCCTGCATTCAATTCACTGCAGGGCTATCCGGCCTTTCTTCGAGTCAGAGCATCTTGGTGTCCATTCCACTTGAGGCCACAAATTCAGGGTCCCTCTCACATACCTGTAGCTTAGAGAAGCATCCTCTTCAGGTGCTTGTGGAAAGTTGGTATTCCTCTTGATTCGAAGCCAGGAACTAAGCTCTCATCTCGAGTTGATTTGAGGTCCACGGAGCCCTTTCGTGTTCCTCCAGTGACCTCAGGATCCCTCTAGACTTGAGACAGTGATCTTGGGTTTTTTCTGCAGTGCCATCAAGGAAATCAAGGCTCCCTTCACATTTGATGTGGAACACGGAATTGCTCTGCACGCAGTGCAGGGGAATCGGGCCTCGTCTCGTGGTGAGGGGGAAGTCTCATGGTTTTTCTTGAGTTGTGGCTGCAACCTGGGGTATATTCTCGAGTAACGACGGGAAGGGCCCTTCCAGACACGTGTGTGTTCCGCGACGTCAGGACTCCTTCCTAGGTGCGAGGGACACCACGGGATTCTCCTCGAGTCTTGGCTTGGCAAATGGGACGCGTCTCCACTTGAGGCGGGAGACCCAGGGTCCCTTTTCACATGCTACAGGGATCCTGGGACTCCTATCCATTTTCAAGAGGAGTCAGGCATCGTCTCCTTTGGAAACATTGATCTCCGCGGACCTCTCGAGTTTTCAAAGCATGTGAGGCCTCCGGTCGCGATGAGGCGGAGGACTAGGTCTTTCTTTGTCGTCTCCACAGGGGATTCAGACATCCCTTCGTCTTGGGAGATGCAAAACGAGCCTGCATTCAATTCACTGCAGGGATATCCAGCCTTACTTCGAGTCAGAGCATCTCAGTGTCCATTCCACTTGAGGCCACAAACTCAGGGTCCCTCTCACATACCTGTAGCTGAGAGAAGCCTCCTCTTGAGGTGCTTATGGAAAGTTGGTATTCCTCTTGAGTCGAATCCAGGGACTAAGATCTGATGTCGAGTTGATTTGGGGTCCACAGAGCCCTTTCTTGTTGCTACAGTGACCTCAAGATCCCTCTAGACTTGAGACAGTGATCTTGGGTTTTCTCTGGAGTGCCATCAAGGAAATCAAGGCTCCTTTCACGTTTGATGTGGTACACGGAATTGCTCTGCACGCAGTGCAGGGGAATCGGGCTTCATCTCGCGGCGTGGGGGAAGTCTCATGGTTTTTCTCGAGTTGCGGCCGGAACCTGGGGTATATTCTCGAGTTACGACGGGGAGGGCCCTTCCAGACACGTGTTTGTTCAGCGACGTCAGCACTCCTCCCTAGGTGCGAGGGACACCTCGGGATTCTCCTCGAGTCTTCGCATGGCAATTGGGACGCGTCTCCACATGAGGCGGGAGACCCAGGGTCCCTTTCCACGTGCCACAGGGATCCTGGGACTCCTATCCATTTTCAAGAGGAGTCAGGCATCGTCTCCTTTGGAAGCATTGATCTCCACGGACCTCTCGAGTTTTCAAAGGATGTCAGGCCTCCGGACGCGATGAGGCGGAGAAGTAGGTCTTTCTTGTGGTCTCCACAGGGGACTCAGACATCCCTTCGTCTTGGGAGATGCATGACGAGCCTGCATTCAATTCACTGGAGGAATATCTGGCCTTACTTCGAGTCAGAGCATCTCGGTGTACATTCCACTTGAGGCCACAAACTCAGGGTCCCTCTCACATACCTGTAGCTGAGAGAAGCCTCCTCTTGAGGTGCTTGTGGAAAGTTGGTATTCCTCTTGAGTCGAAGCTAGGGACTAAGCTCTCATCTCGAGTTGATTTGGGGTCCACAGAGCTCTTTCGTGTTGCTACAGTGACCTCAGGATCCCTCTAGACTTGAGACAGTGATCTTGGGTTTTCTCTGGAGTGCCATCAAGGAAATCAAGTCTCCTTTCACGTTTGATGTGGAACACGGAATTGCTCTGCACGCAGTGGAGGGGAATCGGGCTTCATCTCGCGACGAGGGGGAAGTCTCATGGTTTTTCTCGAGTTGCGGCCGGAACCTGGGGTATATTCTCGAGTTACGACGGGGAGGGCCCTTACAGACACGTGTTGATTTAGCGACGTCAGCACTCCTGCCTAGGTGCGAGGGACACCTCCGGATTCTCGTAAAGTCTTGGCATCGCAATTGGGACGCGTCTCCACATGAGGCGGGACACCCAGCGTCCCTTTCCACGTACCACAGGGATCCTGGGACTCCTATCCATTTTCAAGAGGAGTCAGGCATCGTCTCTTTGGAAGCATTGATCTCCGCGGACCTCTCGAGTTTTCAAAGGATGTGAGGCCTCCGGTCGCGATGAGGCAGAGAACTAGGTCTTTCTCTGTGGTCTCCACAGGGGATTCAGACATCCCTTCGTCTTGGGAGATGCAAGACGAGCCTGCATTCAATACACTGCAGGGATATCCGGCCTTACTTCGAGTCAGAGCATCTCGGTGTCCATTCCCCTTGAGGCCACAACTCTGGGTGCTTCTCACATACCTTAGCTGAGAGAAGCCTCCTCTTGAGGTGCTTGTGGAAAGTTGGTATTCCTCTTGAGTCGAAGCCAGGGACTAAGCTCTCATCTCGAGTTGATTTGGGGTTCACTGAGCCCCCTTGTGTTGCTCCAGTGACCTCAGGATCCCTCTAGACTTGAGACAGTGATCTTGGGTTTTCTCTGGAGTGCCATCAAGTAAATCAAGGCTCCTTTCACGTTTGATGTGGAACACGGAATTGCTCTGCACGCAGTGCAGGGGAATCGGGCCTCATCTCGTGGCGAGGGGGAAGTCTCATAGTTTTTCTCGAGTTGCGGCCGGAACCTGGGGTATATTCTCGAGTTACGATGGGGAGGGCCCTTCCAGACACGTGTTTGTTCAGCGATGTCAGGACTTCTGCCTAGGTGCGAGGGACACCTCGGGTTTCTCCTCGAATCTTGGCATGGCAATTGGGACTCCTCTCCACGTGAGGCGGGAGAACCAGCGTCCCTTTCCACGTGCCACAGGGATCCTGGGACTCCTATCCATTTTCAAGAGGAGTCAGGCATCGTCTCCTTCGGAAGCATTGATCTCCGCGGACCTCTCCAGTTTTCAAAGGATGTGAGGCCTCAGGTCACGATGAGGCGGAGAACTATGTCTTTCTCTGTGGTCTCCACAGGGGATTCAGACATCCCTTCGTCTTGGGCAATGCAAGAGGAGCCTTCATTCAATTCACTGCAGGGATATCCGGCGTTACTTCCAGTCAGAGCATCTCGGTGTCCATTCCACTTGAGGCCACAAACTCAGGGTCCCTCTCACATACCTGTAGCTGAGAGAAGCCTCCTCTTGAGGTGCTTGTGGAAAGTTGGTATTCCTCTTGAGTCAAAGCCAGGGACTAAGCTCTCATCTCGAGTTGATTTGGGGTCCTCGGAGCACTTTCATATTGCTACAGTGTCCTCAGGATCCCTCTAGACTTGAGACAGTGATCTTGGGTTTTCTCTGGAGTGCCATCAAGGAAATCAAGGCTCCTTTCACGTTTGATGTGGAACACGGAATTGCTCTGCACGCAGTGCAGGGGAATCGGGCCTCATCTCGCGGCGAGGGGGAAGTCTCATGGTTTTTCTCGAGTTGCGGCCGGAACCAGGGTTATATTCTTGAGTTACGACGGGGAGGGCCCTTCCAGACACGTGTTTGTTCAGCGACGTCAGGACTCCTGCCTAGGTGCGAGGGACACCTCGGGATTCTCCTCGAGTCTTGGCATGGCAATTGGGACGCGTCTCCACGTGAGGCGGGACACCCAGGGTCCCTTTCCACGTGCCACAGGGATCCTGGGACTCCTATCCATTTTCAAGAGGAGTCAGGCATCGTCTCCTTTGGAAGCATTGATCTCCGCGGACCTCTCGAGTTTTCAAAGGATGTGTGGCCTCCGGACGCGATGAGGCGGAGAACTAGGTCTTTTTTGTGGTCTCTACAGGGGATTCAGACATCCCTTCGTCTTGGGAGATGCAAGACGAGCCTGCATTCAATTCACTGCAGGGATATCCGGCCTTATATCGAGTCAGAGCATCTCGGTGTCCATTCCACTTGAGGCCACAAACTCAGGGTCCCACTCATATACCTGTAGCTGAGAGAAGACTTCTCTTGAGGTGCTTGTGGAAACTTGGTATTCCTCTTGAGTTGAAGCCAGTTACTAAGCTCTCATCTCCAGCTGATTTGGGGTCCAAGAGCCCTTTCGTGTTGCTACAGTGACCTCAGGATCCCTCTAGACTTGAGACAGTGATCTTGGGTTTTCTCTGGAGTGTCATCAAGGAAATCAAGGCTCCTTTCACGTTTGATGTGGAACACGGAATTGCTCTGCACGCAGTGCAGGTTAATCGGGCCTCATCTCGCGGCAAGGGGGAAGTCTCAAGGTTTTTCTCGAGTTGCGGCCAGAATCAGGGGTATATGCTCGAGTTACGACGGGGAGGGCCCTTCCAGACACGTGTTTGTTCAGCGACGTCTGGACTCCAGCCTAGGTGCGAGGGACACCTCGGGATTCTCCTCGAGTCTTGGCATGGCAATTGGGACGCGTCTCCACGTGAGGCGGGAGACCCAGGGTCCCTTTCCACGTGCCACAGGGATCCTGGGACTCCTATCCATTTTCAAGAGGAGTCAAGCATCGTCTCCTTTGGAAGCATTGATCTCCGCGGATTTCTCGAGTTTTCAAAGGATGTGAGGCCTCCGGTCGCGATGAGGCGGAGGACTAGGTCTTTCTCTGTGGTCTCCCCAGGGGATTCAGACATCCCTTCGTCTTGGGAGATGCAAGACGAGCCTGCATTCAATTCACTGCAGGGATATCCGGCCTTACTTCAAGTCAGAGCATCTCGGTGTCCATTCCACTTGAGGCCACAAACTCAGGGTCCCTCTCACATACCTGTAGCTGAGAGAAGCCTCCTCTTGAGGTGCTTGTGGAAAGTTGGTATTCCTCTTGACTCGAAGCCAGGGACTCAGCTTTCATCTCGAGTTGATTTGGGGTCCACGGATCCCTTTCATGTTGCTCCAATGACCTCAGGATCCCTCTAGACTTGAGACAGTGATCTTGGGTTTTCTCTGGAGTGCCATCAAGGAAATCAAGGCTCCTTTCACGTTTGATGTGGAACACGGAATTGCTCTGCATGCAGTGCAGGAAAATCGGGCCTCATCTCGCGGCGAGGGGGAAGTCTCATGGTTTTTCTCGAGTTGCGGCCGGAACCTGGGGTATATTCTCGAGTTACGCCGGGGAGGGCCCTTCCAGACACGTGTTTGTTCAGCGACGTCAGGACTCCTGCCTAGGTGTGAGGGACACCTCGGTATTCTCCTCGAGTCTTGGCATGGCAATTGGGCCGCGTCTCCAGGTGAGGCGGGAGACCCAGGGTCCCTTTCGACGTGCCACAGGGATCCTGGAATCCTATCCATTTTCAAGAGGAGTCAGGCATCGTCTACTTTGGAAGCATTGATCTCCGCAGACCTCTCGAGTTTTCAAAGGATGTGAGGCCTCCGTTCGCGTTGAGGCGGAGGACTAGGTCTTTCTCTGTGGTCTCCACAGGGGATTCAGACATCCCTTCGTCTTGGGAGATGCAAGACGAGCCTGCATTCAATTCACTGCAGGGATATCCGGCCTTACTTCGAGTCAGAGCATCTCGGTGTCCATTCCACTTGAGGCCACAAACTCAGGGGCCCTCTCACATACCTGTACCTGAGAGAAGCCTCCTCTTGAGGTGCTTGTGGAAAGTTGGTATTCCTCTTGAGTCGAAGCCAGGGACTAAGCTCTCATCTCGAGTTGATTTGGGTTCCACGTAGCCCTTTCGTGTTGCTCCAGTGACCTCAGGATCCCTCCAGACCTGAGACAGTGATCTTGGGTTTTCTCTGGAGTGCCATCAAGGAAATCAAGGCTCCTTTCACGTTTGATGTGGAACACGGAATTGCTCTGCACGCAGTGCAGGTGAATCGGGCCTCATCTCGCGGCGAGGGGGAAGTCTCATGGTGTTTCTCGAGTTGCCTTCGGAACCTGGGGTATATGCTCGAGTTACGACGGGGAGGGCCCTTCCAGACACGTGTTTTTTCAGCGACGTCAGGACTCCTGCCTAGGTGCGAGGGACACCTCGGGATTCTCCTCGAGTATTGGCATGGCAATTGGGACGCGTCTCCACGTGAGGCGGGAGACCCAGGGTCCCTTTCCACGTGCCACAGGGATCCTGGGACTCCTATCCATTTTCAAGAGGAGTCAGGCATCGTCTCCTTTGGAAGCATTGATCTCCGCTGATTTCTCGAGTTTTCAAAGGATGTGAGGCCTCCGGTCGCGATGAGGCGGAGGACTAGGTCTTTCTCTGTGGTCTCCACAGGGATTCAGACATCCCTTCATCTTGGGAGATGCAAGACGAGCCTGCATTCAATTCACTGCAGGGATATCCGGCCTTACTTCGAGTCAGAGCATCTCGGTGTCCATTCCACTTGAGGCCACAAACTCAGGGTCCCTCTCACATACCTGTAGCTGAGAGAAGCCTCCTCTTGAGGTGCTTGTGGAAAGTTGGTATTCCTCTTAACTCGAAGCCAGGGACTCAGCTCTCATCTCGAGTTGATTTGGGGTCCACGGATCCCTTTCGTGTTGCTCCAATGACCTCAGGATCCCTCTAGACTTGAGACAGTGATCTTGGGTTTTCTCTGGAGTGCCATCAAGGAAATCAAGGCTCCTTTCACGTTTGATGTGGAACACGGAATTGCTCTGCATGCAGTGCAGGGAAATCGGTCCTCATCTCGTGGCGAGGGGGAAGTCTCATGGTTTTTCTCGAGTTGCGGCCGGAACCTGAGGTAGATTCTCGAGTTACGACGGGGAGGGCCCTTCCAGACACGTGTTTGTTCATCGACGTCAGGACTCCTGCCTAGGTGCGAGGGACACCTCGGTATTCTCCTCGATTCTTGGCATGGCAATTGGGATGCGTCTCAACGTGAGGCGGGAGACCCAGGGTCCCTTTCGACGTGCCACAGAGATCCTGGGACTCCTGTCCATTTTAAAAGGAGTCAGGCATCGTCTCCTTTGGAAGCATTGATCTCCGCAGACCTCTCGAGTGTGCAAAGGATGTGAGGCCTCCGGTCGCGTTGAGGCGGAGGACTAGGTCTTTCTCTGTGGTCTACACAGGGGATTCAGACATCCCTTCGTCTTGGGAGATGCAAGACGAGCCTGCATTCAATTCACTGCAGGGATATCCGGCCTTACTTCGAGTCAGAGCATCTCGGTGTCCATTCCACTTGAGGCCACAAACTCAGGGTCCCTCTCACATACCTGTAGCTGAGAGAAGCCTCCTCTTGAGGTGCTTGTGGAAAGTTGGTATTCCTCTTGAGTTGAAGCCAGGGACTAAGCTCTCATCTCGAGTTGATTTGGGGTCCACGGAGCCCTTTCGTGTTGCTCCAGTGACCTCAGGATCCCTCTAGACTTGAGACAGTGATCTTGGGTTTTCTCTGGAGTGCCATCAAGGAAATCAAGGCTCCTTTCACGTTTGATGTGGAACACGGAATTGCTCTGCACGCAGTGCAGGTGAATCGGGTCTCATCTCACGGCGAGGGGTAGTCTCTTGGTTTTTCTTGAGTTGCGGCCGGAACCTGGGGTATATTCTCGAGTTACGACGGGGAGGGCCCTTCCAGACACGTGTTTGTTCAGCGACGTCAGGACTCCTGCCTAGGTGCAGGGGACACCTCGGGATTCTCCTCTAGTCTTGTCATGGCAATTGGGCCGCGTCTCCAGGTGAGGCGGGAGACCCAGGGTCCCTTTCCACGTGCCACAGGGATCCTGGGACTCCTATCCATTTTCAAGAGGAGTCAGGCATCGTCTCCTTTGGAAGCATTGATCTCCGCGGACCTCTCGAGTTTTCAAAGGATGTGAGGCCTCTGTTCGCGTTGAGGCGGAGGACTAGGTCTTTCTCTGTCGTCTCCACAGGGGATTCAGACAACCCTTCGTCTTGGAGATGCAAGACGAGCCTACATTCAATTCACTGCAGGGATATCCGGCCTTACTTCGAGTCAGAGCATCTCGGTTTCCATTCCACTTGAGGCCACAAACTCAGGGTCCCTCTCACATACCTGTACCTGAGAGAAGCCTCCTCTTGAGGTGCTTGTGGAAAGTTGGTATTCCTCTTGAGTCGAAGCCAGGGACTAAGCTCTCATCTCGAGTTGATTTGGGTTCCACGGAGCCCTTTCGTGTTGCTCCAGTGACCTCAGGATCCCTCTAGACTTGGGAGACAGTGATCTTGGGTTTTCTCTGGAGTGCCATCAAGGAAATCAAGGCTCCTTTCACGTTTGATGTGGAACACGGAATTACTCTGTACGCAGTACAGTGGAATCGGGCCTCATCTCGCGGCGAGGGGGAAGTCTCATGGTTTTTCTCGAGTTGCGGCCGGAACCTGGGGTATATTCTCGAGTTACGACGGGGAGGGCCCTTCCAGACACGTGTTTGTTCAGCGACGTCAGGACTCCTGCCTAGGTGCGAGGGACACCTCGGGATTCTGCTCGAGTCTTGGCATGGCAATTGGGACGCGTCTCCACGTGAGGCGGGAGACCCAGGGTCCCTTTCCACGTGCCACAGGGATCCTGGGACTCCTATCCATTTTCAAGAGGAGTCAGGCATCGTCTCCTTTGGAAGCATTGATCTCCGCAGACCTCTCGAGTTTTCAAAGGATGTGAGGCCTCCGGTCGCGTTGAGGCGGAGGACTAGGTCTTTCTCTGTGGTCTCCACAGGGGATTCAGACATCTCTTCGTCTTGGGAGATGCAAGACGAGCCTGCATTCAATTCACTGCAGGGATATTCGGCCTTACTTCGAGTCAGAGCATCTCCGTGTCCATTCCACTTGAGGCCACAAACTCAGGGTCCCTCTCACATACCTGTAGCTGAGAGAAGCCTCCTCTTGAGGTGCTTGTGGAAAGTTGGTATTCCTTTTGAGTCGAAGCCAGGGACTAAGCTCTCATCTCGAGTTGATTTGGGGTCCACAGATCCCTTTCGTTTTGCTCCAATGACCTCAGGATCCCTCTAGACTTGAGACAGTGATCTTCGGTTTTCTCTGGAGTGCCATCAAGGAAATCAAAGCTCCTTTCACGTTTGATGTGGAACACGGAATTGCTCTGCATGCAGTGCAGGGGAATCGGGCCTCATCTCGCGGCGAGGGGGAAGTCTCATGGTTTTTCTCGAGTTGCGGCCGGAACCTGGGGTATATTCTCGAGTTACGCCGGTGAGGGCCCTTCCAGACACGTGTTTGTTCAGCGACGTCAGGACTCCTGCCTAGGTGCGAGGGACACCTCGGGATTCTCCTCGAGTCTTGGCATGGCAATTGGGACGCGTCTCCACGTGAGGCGGGAGACCCAGGGTCCCTTTCCACGTGCCACAGGGATCCTGGGACTCCTATCCATTTTAAAGAGGAGTCAGGCATCGTCTCCTTTGGAAGCATTGATCTCCGCAGACCTCTCGAGTTTTCAAAGGATGTGAGGCCTCCGGTCGCGATGAGGCGGAGGACTAGATCTTTCTCTGTGGTCTACAAAGGGGATTCAGACATCCCTTCGTCTTGGGAGATGCAAGACGAGCCTGCATTCAATTCACTGTAGGGATATCCGGCCTTACTTCGAGTCAGAGCATCTCGGTGTCCATTACACTTGAGGCCACAAACTCAGGGTCCCTCTCACATACCTGTAGCTGAGAGAAGACTCCTCTTGAGGTGCTTGTGGAAAGTTGGTATTCCTCTTGACTCGAAGCCAGGGACTCAGCTCTCATCTCGAGTTGATTTGGGGTCCACGGATCCCTTTCGTGTTGCTCCAATGACCTCAGGATCCCTCTAGACTTGAGACAGTGATCTTGGGTTTTCTCTGGAGTGCCATCAAGGAAATCAAGGCTCCTTTCACGTTTGATGTGGAACACGGAATTGCTCTGCACGCAGTACAGGTGAATCGGGCCTCATCTCGCGGCGAGGGGGAAGTCTCATGGTTTTTCTCGAGTTGCGGCCGGAACCTGGGGTATATTGTGGAGTTACGACGGTGAGGGCCCTTCCAGACACGTGTTTGTTCAGCGACGTCAGGACTCCTGCCTAGGTGCGAGGGACACCTCGGGATTCTCCTCGAGTCTTGGCATGGCAATTGGGACGCGTCTCCACGTGAGGCGGGAGTCCCAGGGTCCCTTTCGACGTGCCACAGGGATCCTGGGACTCCTATCCATTTTCAAGAGAAGTCAGGCATCGTCTCCTTTGGAATCATTGATCTCCGCGGACCTCCCAAGTTTTCAAAGTATGTGAGGCCTCCTTTTGCGTTGAGGCAGAGGACTAGGTCTTTCTCTGTGGTCTCCACAGGGGATTCAGACAACCCTTCGTCTTGGGAGATGCAAGATGAGCCTGCATTCAATTCACTGCAGGGATATCCGGCCTTACTTCGAATCAGAGCATCTCGGTGTCCATTCCACTTGAGGCCACAAACTCAGGGTCCCTCTCACATACCTGTAGCTGAGAGAAGCCTCCTCTTGAGGTGCTTGTGGAAAATTATTATTCCTCTTGAGTCGAAGCCAGGGACTAAGCTCTCATCTCGAGTTTATTTGGGGTCCACGGAGCCCTTTCGTGTTGCTCCAGTGACCTCAGGATCCCTCTATACTTGAGACAGTGATCTTGGGTTTTCTCTGGAGTGCCATCAAGGAAATCAAGGCTCCTTTCACGTTTGATGTGAAACACGGAATTGCTCTGCACGCAGTGCAGGGGAATCGGGCCTCATCTCGCGGCGAGGGGGAAGTCTCATGGTTTTTCTCGAGTTGCGGCCGGAACATGGGGTATATTCTCGAGTTACGCCGGGGTGGGCCCTTCCAGACACGTGTTTATTCAGCGACGTCAGGACTCCTGCCTAGGTGCGAGGGACACCTCGGGATTCTCCTCGAGTCTTGGCATGGCAATTGGGACGCGTCTCCCCGTGAGGCGGGAGATCCAGGATCCCTTTCGACCTGCCACAGGGATCCTGGGACTCCTATCCATTTTCAAGAGGAGTCAGGCATCGTCTCCTTTGGAAGCATTGATCTCCGCAGACCTCTCGAGTTTTCAAAGGATGTGAGGCCTCCGGTCGTGTTGAGGCGGAGGACTAGGTCTTTCTCTGTGGTCTCCAAAGGGGATTCAGACATCCCTTCGTCTTGGGAGATGCAAGACGAGCCTGCATTCAATTCACGGCAGGGATATCCGGCCTTACTTCGAGTCAGAGATTCTCGGTGTCCATTCCACTTGAGGCCACAAATTCAGGGTCCCTCTCACATACATGTAGCTGACAGAAGCCTCCTCTTGAGGTGCTTGTGGAAAGTTGTTATTCCTCTTGAGTCGAATCCAGGGACTAAGCTCTCATCTCGAGTTGATTTGGGGTCCACGGAGCCCTTTCGTGTTGCTCCAGTGACCTCAGAATCCCTCTAGACTTGAGACAGTGATCTTGGGTTTTCTCTGGAGTGCCATCAAGGAAATCAAGGCTCCTTTCACGTTTGATGTGGAACACGGAATTGCTCTGCACGCAGTGCAGGTGAATCGGGCCTCATCTCGCGGCGAGGGGGAAGTCTCATGGTTTTTCTCGAGTTGCGGCCGGAACCTGGGGTATATTCTCGAGTTACGAAGGGGAGGGCCCTTCCAGACACGTGTTTGTTCAGCGACGTCAGGACTCCTGCCTAGGTGCGAGGGACAACTCGGGATTCTCCTCGAGTCTTGGCATGGCAATTGGGACGCGTCTCCACGTGAGGCGGGAGACCCAGGGTCCCTTTCCACGTGCCACAGGGATCCTGGAACTCCTATCCATTGTCAAGAGGAATCAGGCATCGTCTCCTTTGGAAGCATTGATCTACGCGGACCTCTCGAGTTTTCAAAGGATGTGAAGCCTCCGGTCGCGATGAGGCGGAGGACTAGGTCTTTCTCTGTGGTCTCCACAGGGGATTCAGACATCCCTTCGTCTTGGGAGATGCAAGACGAGCCTGCATTCTATTCACTGCAGGGATATCCGGCCTTACTTCGAGTCAGACCATCTCGGTGTCCATTCCACTTGAGGCCACAAACTCAGGGTCCCTCTCACATACCTGTAGCTGAGAGAAGCCTCCTCTTGAGGTGCTTGTGGAAAGTTGGTATTCCTCTTGAGTCGAAGCCAGGGACTAAGCTCTCATCTCGAGTTGATTTGGGGTCCACGGAGCCCTTTCTTGTTGCTCCAGTGACCTCAGGATCCCTCTAGACTTGAGACAGTGATCTTGGGTTTTCTCTGGAGTGCCATCAAGGAAATCAAGGCTCCTTTCACGTTTGATGTGGAACACGGAATTGCTCTGCATGCAGTGCAGGGGAACCGGCCTCATCTCGAGGCGAGGGGGAAGTCTCAATGTTTTTCTCGCATTGAGGCCGCAACCTGGGGTATATTCTCGAGTTACGACGGGGAGGGCCCTTCCAGACACGTGTTTGTTCAGCGAAGTCAGCACTCCTGCCTAGGTGCGAGGGACACCTCGGGATCCTCCTCGAGTCTTGGCATGGCAATTGGGACGCGTCTCCACTTGAGGCGGGAGACCCAGGGTCCCTTTCCACGTGCCACAGGGATCCTGGGACTCCTATCCATTTTCAAGAGGAGTCAGGCATCGTCTCCTTCGGAAGTATTGATCTCCGCGGACCTCTCGAGTTTTCAAAGGATATGAGGCCTCCGGTTGCGTTGAGGTGGAGGACTAGGTCTTTCTCTGTTGTCTCCACAGGGGATTCCTACAACCCTTCGTCTTGGGAGATGCAAGACGAGCCTGCATTCAATTCACTGCAGGGACATCCGGCCTTACTTCGAGTCAGAGCATCTCCGTGTCCATTCCACTTGAGGCCACAAACTCAGGGGCCCTCTCACATACCTGTAGCTGAGAGAAGCCTCCTCTTGAGGTGCTTGTGGAAAGTTGGTATTCCTCTTGAGTCGAAGCCAGGGACTAAGCTCTCATCTCGAGTTGATTTGGGTTCCACGGAGCCCTTTCGTGTTGCTCCAGTGACCTCAGGATCCCTCTAGACTTGAGACAGTGATCTTGGGTTTTCTCTGGAGTGCCATCAAGGAAATCAAGGCTCCTTTCACGTTTGATGTGGAACACGGAATTGCTCTGCCCGCAGTGCAGGGGAATCGGGCCTCATCTCGCGTAGAGGGGGCAGTCTCATGATTTTTCTCGAGTTGCGGCCGGAAACTGGGGTATATTCTCGAGTTACGACGGGGAGTGGCCCTTCCAGACACGTGTTTGTTCACCGACGTCAGGACTCCTGTCTCGGTGCGAGGGACACCTCGGGATTCTCCTCGAGTCTTGGCATGGCAATTTTGACGCGTCTCCACGTGAGGCGGGAAACCCAGGGTCCCTTTCCACGTGCCACAGGGATCCTGAGTCTCCTATCCATTTTCAAAAGGAGTCAGGCATCGTCTCCTTTGGAAGCATTGATCTCCGTGGACCTCTCGAGTTTTCAAAGGATGTGAGGCCTTCGGTCGCGATGAGGCAGAGAACTAGGTCTTTCTCTGTGGTCTCCACAGGGGATTCAGACATCCCTTCATCTTGTGAGATCCAAGACGAGCCTGCATTCAATTCACTGCAGGGATATCCGGCCTTACTTCGAGTCAGAGCATCTCGGTGTCCATTCCACTTGAGGCCACAAACTCAGGGGCCCTCTCACATACCTGTAGCTGAGAGAAGCCTCCTCTTGAGGTGCTTGTGGAAAGTTGGTATTCCTCTTGAGTAGAAGCCAGGGATTAAGCTCTCATCTCGAGTTGATTTGGGGTCCACGGAGCCCTTTCCTGTTGCTCCAGTGACCTCAGGATCCCTCTAGACTTGAGACAGTGATCTTGGGTTTTCTCTGGAGTGCCATCAAGGAAATCAAGGCTCCTTTCACGTTTGATGTGGAACACGGAATTGCTCTGCACGCAGTGCAGGGGAATCAGGCCTCATCTCGCGGCGAGGGGGAAGTCTCATGGTTTTTCTCGAGTTGCGGCCGGAACCTGGGGTATATTCTCGAGTTACGACAAGGAGTGCCCTTCCAGACACGTGTTTGTTCAGCGACGTCAGGACTCCTGCCTAGGTGCGAGGGACACCTCGGGATTCTCCTCGAGTCTTGGCATGGTAATTGGGACACGTCTCCACGTGAGGCGGGAGACCCAGGGTCCCTTTCCACGTGCCACAGGGATCCTGGGACTCCTATCCATTTTCAAGAGGAGTCAGGCATCGTCTCCTTTGGAAGCATTGATCTCCGCGGACCTCTCGAGTTTTCAAAGGATGTGAGGCCTCCGGTCGCGATGAAGCAGAGGACTAGGTCTTTCTCTGTGGTCTCCACAGGGGATGCAGACATCCCTTCGTCTTGGGAGATACAAGACGAGCCTGCATTCAATTCACTGCAGGGATATCCAGCCTTAGTTCGAGTCAGAGCATCTCGGTGTCCATTCCACTTGAGGCCACACACTCAGGGTCCCTCTCACATACCTGTAGTTGAGAGAAACCTCCTCTTGAGGTGCTTGTGGAAAGTTGGTATTCCTCTTGATTCGAAGCCTGGGACTAAGCTCTCATCTCGAGTTGATTTGGGTTCCACGGAGCCCTTTCCTGTTGCTCCAGTGACCTCAGGATCCCTCTAGACTTGAGACAGTGATCTTGGGTTTTCTCTGGAGTGCCATCAAGGAAATCAAGGCTCCTTTCACTTTTGATGTGGAACACGGAATTGCTCTGCATGCAGTGCAGGGGAATCGGGCCTCATTGCGCGGTGTGGTGGAAGTCTCATGGTTTTATTCGAGTTGCGGCCGGAACCTGGGGTATATTCTCGAGTTACGACGGGGAGGGCCCTTTCAGACACGTGTTTGTTCAGCGACGTCAGGACTCCTGCCAAGGTGCGAGGGACACCTCCGGATTCTCCTCGAGTCTTGGCATGGCAATTGGGACGCGTCTCCACGTGAGGCGCGAGACCCAGGGTCCCTTTCCACGTGCCACAGGGATCCTGGGACTCCTATCCATTTTCAAGAGGAGTCAGGCATCGTCTCCTTTGGAAGCATTGATCTCCGCGGAGCTCTCGAGTTTTCAAAGGATGTGAGGCCTCCGGTCTCGATGAGGCGGAGGACTAGGTCTCTCTCTGAGGTCTTCACAGGGGATTCAGACATCCCTTCGTCTTGGGAGATGCAAGACGAGCCTGCATTCAATTCACTGCAGGGATATCCAGCCTTACTTCGAGTCAGAGCATCTCGGTGTCCATTTCACTTGAGGCCACAAACTCAGGGTCCCTCTCACATACCTGTAGCTGAGAGAAGCCTCCTCTTGAGGTGCTTGTGGAAAGTTGGTATTCCTCTTGAGTCGAAGCCAGGGACTCAGCTCTCATCTTGAGTTGATTTGGGGTCCACGGAGCCCTTTCGTGTTGCTCCAGTGACCTCAGGATCCCTCTAGACTTGAGACAGTGATCTTGGGTTTTCTCTGGAGTGCCATCAAGGAAATCAAGTCTCCTTTCATGTTTGATGTGGAAAACGGAATTGCTCTGCACGCAGTGCAGGGGAATCGGGCCTCATCTCGCGGCGAGGGGGAAGTCTCAATGTTTTTCTCGCGGTGAGGCCGGAACCTGGGGTATATTCTCGAGTTACGACGGGGAGGGCCCTTCCAGACACGTGTTTGTTCAGCGAAGTCAGCACTCCTGCCTAGGTGCGAGGGACACCTCGGGATTCTCCTCGAGTCTTGGCATGGCAATTGGGACGCGTCTCCACTTGAGGCGGGAGACCCAGGGTCCCTTTCCACGTGCCACAGGGATCCTGGGACTCCTATCCATTTTCAAGAGGAGTCAGGCATCGTCTCCTTCGGAAGTATTGATCTCCGCGGACCTCTCGAGTTTTCAAAGGATATGACGCCTCCGGTTGCGATGAGGTGGAGGACTAGGTCTTTCTCTGTGGTCTCCACAGGGGATTCCTACAACCCTTCGTCTTGGGAGATGCAAGACGAGCCTGCATTCAATTCACTGCAGGGATATCCGGCCTTACTTCGAGTCAGAGCATCTCGGTGTCCATTCCACTTGAGGCCACAAACTCAGGGTCCCTCTCACATACCTGTAGCTGAGAGAAGCCTCCTCTTGAGGTGCTTGTGGAAAGTTGGTATTCCTCTTGACTCGAAGCCAGGGACTAAGCTCTCATCACGAGTTGATTTGGGGTCCACGGAGCCCTTTCGTGTTGCTACAGTGACCTCAGGATCCCTCTAGACTTGAGACAGTGATCTTGGGTTTTCTCTGGAGTGCCATCAAGGAAATCAAGGCTCCTTTCACGTTTGATGTGGAACACAGAATTGCTCTGCACGCATCGCAGGGGAATCGGGCCTCATCTCGCGGCGAGGGGGAAGTCTCATGGTTTTTCTCGAGTTGCGGCCGGAACCTGGGGTATATTCTCGAGTTACGACGGGGAGGGCCCTTCCAGACACGTGTTTGTTCAGCGACGTCAGGACTCCTGCCTAGGTGCGAGAGACACCTCGGGATTCTCCTCGAGTCTTGGCATGGCAATGGGGATGCGTCTCCACGTGAGGCGGGAGACCCAGGGTCCCTTTCCACGTGCCACAGGGATTCTGGGACTCCTATCCATTTTCAAGAGGAGTCAGGCATCGTCTCCTTTGGAAGCATTGATCTCGGCGGACCTCTCGAGTTTTCAAAGGATGTGAGGCCTCAGCTCGCGATGAGGCGGAGAATTAGGTCTTTCTCTGTGGTCTCCACAGGGGATTCAGACATCCCTTCATCTTGGGAGATGCAAGACGAGCCTGCATTCAATTCACTGCAGGAATATCCGGCCTTATTTCGAGTCACAGCATCTCGGTGTCCATTCCACTTGAGGCCACAAACTCAGGGGCCCTCTCACATACCTGTAGCTGAGAGAAGCCTCCTCTTCAGGTGCTTGTGGAACGTTGGTATTCCTCTTGAGTCGAAGCCAGGGACTAAGCTCTCATCTCGAGTTGATTTGGGGTCCACGGAGCCCTTTCGTGTTGCTCCAGTGACCTCAGGATCCCTCTAGACTTGAGACAGTGATCTTGGGTTTTCTCTGGAGTGCCATCAAGGAAATCAAGGCTCCTTTCACGTTTGATGTGGAACACGGAATTGCTCTGCCCGCAGTGCAGGGGAATCGGGCCTCATCTCGCGTAGAGGGGGCAGTCTCATGATTTTTCTCGAGTTGCGGCCGGAAACTGGGGTACATTCTCGAGTTACGACGGGGAGTGACCCTTCTAGACACGTGTTTGTACACCGACGTCAGGACTCCTGTCTCGGTGCGAGGGACACCTCGGGATTCTCCTCGAATCTTGGCATGGCAATTTTGACGCGTCTCCACGTGAGGCGGGAAACCCAGGGTCCCTTTCCACGTGCCACAGGGATCCTGGGACTCCTATCCATTTTCAAGAGGAGTCAGGCATCGTCTCCTTTGGAAGCATTGATCTCCGCGGACCTCTCGAGTTTTCAAAGGATGTGAGGCCTCCGGTCGCGATGAAGCAGAGGACTAGGTCTTTCTCTGTGGTCTCCACAGGGGATGCAGACATCCCTTCGTCTTGGGAGATGCAAGACGAGCCTGCATTCAATTCACTGCAGGGATATCCGTCCTTACTTCGAGTCAGAGCATCTGGGTGTCCATTCCACTTGAGGCCACAAACTCAGGGTCCCTCTCACATACCTGTAGCTGAGAGAAGCCTCCTCTTGAGGTGCTTGTGGAAAGTTGGTATTCCTCTTGAGTCGAAGCCAGGGACTAAGCTCTCATCTCGAGTTGATTTGGGGTCCACGGAGCCCTTTCGTGTTGCTCCAGTGACCTCAGGATCCTTCTAGACTTGAGACAGTGATCTTGGGTTTTCTCTGGAGTGCCATCAAGGAAATCAAGGCTCCTTTCACGTTTGATGTGGAACACGGAATTGCTCTGCCCGCAGTGCAGGGGAATCGGGCCTCATCTCGCGTAGAGGGGGCAGTCTCATGGTTTTTCTCAAGTTGCGGCCGGAAACTGGGGTATATTCTCGAGTTACGACGGGTAGTGGCCCTTCCAGACACGTGTTTGTTCACCGACGTCAGGACTCCTGTCTCGGTGCGAGGGACACCTCGGGATTCTCCTCGAGTCTTGGCATGTCAATTTTGACACGTCTCCACGGGAGGCGGGAGACCCAGGGTCCCTTTCCACGTGCCACAGGGATCCTGGGTCTCCTATCCATTTTCAAAAGGAGTCAGGCATCGTCTCCTTTGGAAGCATTGATCTCCGCGGACCTCTCGAGTTTTCAAAAAATGTGAGTCCTCCGGTCGCGATGAAGCAGAGGACTAGGTCTTTCTCTGTGGTCTCCACAGGGGATGCAGACATCCCTTCCTCTTGGGAGATGTAAGACGAGCTTGCATTCAATTCACTGCAGGGATATCCAGCCTTAGTTCGAGTCAGAGCATCTCGGTGTCCATTCCACTTGAGGCCACACAATCAGGGTCCCTCTCACATACCTGTAGCTGAGAGAAGCCTCCTCTTGAGGTGCTTGTGGAAAGTTGGTATTCCTCTTGAGTCGAAGCCAGGGACTAAGCTCTCATCTCGAGTTGATTTGGGGTCCACGGAGCCCTTTCTTGTTGCTCCAGTGACCTCAGGATCCCTCTAGACTTGAGACAGTGATCTTGGGTTTTCTCTGGAGTGCTATCTAGGAAATCAAGGCTCCTTTCACGTTTGATGTGGAACACGGAATTGCTCTGCACGCAGTGCAGGGGAATCGGGCCTCATCTCACGGCGAGGGGGAAGTCTCATGGTTTTTCTCGGGTTGCGGCCGGAACCTGAGGTATATTCTCGAGTTACGACGGGGAGTGGCCCTTCCAGACACGTGTTTGTTTAGCGAAGTCATGACTCCTGCCTAGGTGCGAGGGACACCTCGGGATTCTCCTCGAGTCTTGGCATGGCAATTGTGACGCCTCTCCAAGTGAGGCGGGAGACCCAGGGTCCCTTTCCATGAGCCACAGGGATCCTGGGACTCCTATCCATTTTCAAGAGGACTCAGGCATCGTCTCCTTTGGAAGTATTGATCTTAGCGGATCTCTCGAGTTTTCAAAGGATGTGAGGCCTCCGGTCTCGTTGAGGCGGAGGACTAGGTCTTTCTCTGTGGTCTCCACAGGGGATTCAGACAACCCTTCGTCTTGGGAGATGCAAGGCGAGCCTGCATTCAATTCACTGCAGGGATATCCGGCCTTACTTCTAGTCAGAGCATCACGGTGTCCATTCCACTTGAGGCCACAAACTCAGGGTCCCTCTCACATACCTGTAGCTGAGAGCAGCCTCCTCTTGAGGTGCTTGTAGAAAGTTGGTATTTCTCTTGAGTTGAATCCAGGGACTAAGCTCTCATCTAGAGTTGATTTCTGGTCCACGGAGCCCTTTCGTGTTGCTCCAGTGACCTCAGGATCCCTCTAGACTTGAGACAGTGATCTTGGGTTTTCTCTGGAGTGCCATCAAGGAAATCAAGGCTCCTTTCACTTTTGATGTGGAACACGGAATTGCTCTGCATGCAGTGCAGGGGAATCGGGCCTCATCGCGCGGTGAGGGGGAAGTCTCATGGTTTTATTCGAGTTGCGGCCGGAACCTGGGGTATATTCTCGAGTTACGACCGGGAGGGCCCTTCCAGACACGTGTTTGTTCAGCGACGTCAGGACTCCTGCCTAGGTGCGAGGGACACCTCCGGATTCTCCTCGAGTCTTGGCATGGCAATTGGGACGCGTCTCCACGTGAGGCGCGAGACCCAGGGTCCCTTTCCACGTGCCACAGGGATCCTGGGACTCCTATCCATTTTCAAGAGGAGTCAGGCATCGTCTCCTTTGGAAGCATTGATCTCCGCGGACCTCTCGAGTTTTCAAAGGATGTGAGGCCTCCGGTCTCGATGAGGCGGAGGACTAGGTCTTTCTCTGAGGTCTTCACAGGGGATTCAGACACCCCTTCGTCTTGGGAGATGCAAGACGAGCCTGCATTCAGTTCACTGCAGGGATATCCGGCCTTACTTCGAGTCAGAGCATCTCCGTGTCCATTCCACTTGAGGCCACAAACTCAGGGTCCCTCTCACATACCTGTAGCTGAGAGAAGCCTCCTCTTGAGGTGCTTGTGGAAAGTTGGTATTCCTCTTGAGTCGAAGCCAGGGACTAAGCTCTCATCTCGAGTTGATTTGGGGTCCACGGAGCCCTTTCTTGTTGCTCCAGTGACCTCAGGATCCCTCTAGACTTGAGACAGTGATCTTGGGTTTTCTCTGGAGTGCCATCAAGGAAATCAAGGCTCCTTTCACGTTTGATGTGGAACATGGAATTGCTCTGCCTGCAGTGCAGGGGAATCGGGCCTCATCTCGCGTAGAGGGGGCAGTCTCATGGTTTTTCTCGAGTTGCGGCCGGAAACTGGGGTATATTCTCGAGTTACGACGGGGAGTGGCCCTTCCAGACACGTGTTTGTTCACCGACGTCAGGACTCCTGTCTAGGTGCGAGGGACACCTCGGGATTCTCCTCGAGTCTTGGCATGGCAATTTTGACGCGGCTCCACGTGAGGCGGGAAACCCAGGGTCCCTTTCCACGTGCCACAGGGATTCTGGGACTCCTATCCATTTTCAAGAGGAGTCAGGCATCGTCTCCTTTGGAAGCATTGATCTCCGCGGACCTCTCGAGTTTTCAAAGGATGTGAGGCCTCCGGTCGCGATGAGGCGGAGAACTAGGTCTTTCTCTGTGGTCTCCACAGGGGATTCAGACATCCCTTCGTCTTGGGAGATGCAAGACGAGCCTGCATTCAATTCACTGCAGGGATATCCGGCCTTACTTCGAGTCAGAGCATCTCGGTGTCCATTCCACTTGAGGCCACAAACTCAGGGTCCCTCTCACATACCTGTAGATGAGAGAAGCATCCTCTTGAGGTGCTTGTGAAAAGTTGGTATTCCTCTTGAGTCGAAGCCAGGGACTAAGCTCTCATCTCGAGTTGATTTGGGGTCCACGGAGCCCTTTCGTGTTGCTCCAGTGACCTCAGGATCCCTCTAGACTTGAGACAGTGATCTTGGGTTTTCTCTGGAGTGCCATCAAGGAAATCAAGGCTCCTTTCTCGTTTGATGTGGAATACGGAATTGCTCTGCACGCAGTGCAGGGGAATCGGGCCTCATCTCGCGGCGAGGGGGAAGTCTCAATGTTTTTCTCGCGTTGAGGCCGCAACCTGGGGTATATTCTCGAGTTACGATGGGGAGGGCCCTTTCAGACACGTATTTGTTCAGCGAAGTCAGCACTCCTGCCTAGGTGCGAGGGACACCTCGGGATTCTCCTCGAGTCTTGGCATGGCAATTGGGACGCGTCTCCACGTGAGGCGGGAGACCCAGGGTCCCTTTCCAAGTTCCACAGGAGTCCTGGAACTCCTATCCATTTTCAAGAGGAGTAAGGCATCGTCTCCTATGGGAGCATTGATCTCCGCGGACCTCTCGAGTTTTCAAAGCATGTGAGGCCTCCGGCCGCGATGAGGCGGAGAACTAGGTCTTTCTCTGTGGTCTCCACAGGGGATTCAGACATCCCTTCGTCTTGGAGATGAAAGACGAGCCTGCATTCAGTTCACTGCAGGGATATCCGAACTTACTTCGAGTCAGAGTATCTCGGTGTCCATTCCAGTTGAGGCCACAAATTCAGGGTCCCTCTCAGATACCTGTAGCTGAGAGAAGCCTCCTCTTGAGGTGCTTGTGGATAGTTGGTATTCCTCTTTAGTTGAAGCCAGGGACTAAGCTCTCATCTCGAGTTGATTTGGGGTCCACGGAGCCCTTTCGTGTTGCTACAGTGACCTCAGGATCCCTCTAGACTTGAGACAGTGATCGTGGGTTTTCTCTGGAGTGACATCAAGGAAATCAAGGCTCCTTTCACGTTTGATGTGGAACACGGAATTGCTCTGCAGGCAGTGCATGGAAATCGGGCGTCATCTCGCGGCGAGGGGGAAGTCTCAAGGTTTTTCTCGAGTTGCGGCCGGACCCTAGGGTGTATTCTCGAGTTACGATGGGGAAGGCCCTTCCAGACACGTGTTTGTTCAGCGACGTCAGGACTCGGGCCTAGGTGCGAGGGACACCTCGGGATTCTCCTCGAGTCTTGGCATGGCAATTGGGATGCGTTTCCACGGGAGGCGGGAGACCCAGGGTCCCCGTCAATGTGGACAGGGATCCTGGGACTCCTAACCATTTTCAAGAGGAGTCAGGCATCGTCTCCTTTGGAACCATTGATCTCCGCGGACCTCTCGAGTTTTCAAAGAATGTGAGGCCTCTGGTCGCGATGATGCGGAGAACTAGGTCTTTCTCTGTGGTCTCCACAGGGATTCAGACATCCCTTCGTCTTGGGAGATGCAAGAGGAGCCGGCATTCAATTCACTGCAGGGATATCCGGCATTACTTCGAGTCAGAGCATCTGGGTGTCCATTCAACTTGAGGCCACAAACTCAGGGTCCCTCTCACACACATGTAGCTGAGAGAAGGATCCTCTTGAGGTGCTTGTGGAAAGTTGGTATTCCTCTTGAGTCGAAGCCAGGGACTAAGCTCTCATCTTGAGTTGATTTGGGGTCCAAGGAGCCCTATCGTATTGCTCCAATTACCTCAAGATCCCTCTAGACTTGAGACAGTGATCTTGGGTTTTCTCTGGAGTGCCATCAAGGAAATCAAGGCTCCTTTCACTTTTGATGTGGAACACGATATTGCTCTGCACGCAGTGCAGGGGAATAGGGCCTCATCTCGTGACAAGTGGGAAGACTCATGGTCTTTCTCCAGTTGCGACCGGAACCTGGGGTATATTCTCGAGTTACGACGGGGAGGGCCCTACCAGACAGGTGTTTCTTCAGCCACGTCAGGACTCCTGCCTAGGTGCGAGGGAAACCTCGGGTTTCTCCTCGAGTCTTGGCATGGCAATTGGGACGCATCTGCACGTGAGGCTGGAGACCCAGGGTCCCTTTCCACGTGCCACAGGGATCCTGGGACTCCTATCCATTTTCAAGATGAGTCAGGCATCGTCTCCTTTGGAAGCATTTATCTCCGCGGACCTCTCGAGTTTTCAAAGGATGTGAGGCCTACGGTCACGATGAGTCGGAGAACTAGGTCTTTCTCTGTGGTCTCCACAGGGGATTCAGACATCCCTTCATCTTGGGAGATGCAAGACGAGCCTGCATTCAATTCACTGCAGGGATATCCGGCCTTACTTCGAGTCAGAGCCTCTCGGTGTCCATTCCACTTGAGGCCACAAACTCAGGGTCCCTCTCACATACCTGTAGCTGAGAGAAGCCTCCTCTTGAGGTGCTTGTGGAAAGTTGGTATTCCTCTTGAGTCGAAGCCAGGGACTAAGCTCTCATCTCGAGTTGATTTGGGGTCCACGGAGCCCTTTCATGTTGCTACAGTGACCTCAGGATCCCTCTAGACTTGAGACAGTGATCTTGGGTTTTCTCTGGAGTGTCATCAAGGAAATCAAGGCTCCTTTCACGTTTGATGTGGAACACGGAATTGCTCTGTACGCAGTGCAGGGGAATCAGGCCTCATCTCACGGCGAGGAGGTAGTCTCTTGGTTTTTCTTGAGTTGCGGACGGAACCTGGGGTATATTCTCGAGTTACGAAGGGGAGGGCCCTTCCAGACATGTGTTTGTTCAGCAACTTCAGGACTCATGCCTAGCTGCGAGGGACACCTCAGGATTCTCCTCGATTCTTGGAATGGCAATTGGGACGCGTCTCCACGTGAGGCGGGAGACCCAGTGTCCCTTTCCACGTGCCACAGGGATCCTGGGACTCCTATCCATTTTCAAGAGGAGTCAGGCATCGTGTCCTTTGGAAGCATTGATCTCCGCGGACCTCTCGAGTTTTCAAAGGATGTGAGGCCTCCGGTCGCGATGAGGCGGAGAACTAGGTCTTTCTCTTTGGTCTCCACATTGGATTCAGACATCCCTTCGTCTTGGGAGATGCAAGACGAGCCTGCATTCATTTCACTGCACGGATATCCGGCCTTACTTCGAGTCTGAGCACCTGGGTGTCCATTCCACTTGAGTCCACCAACTCAGGATCCCTCTCACATACCTGTAGCTGAGAGAGGCCTCCTCTTGAGGTGCTTGTGGAAAGTTGGTATTCCTCTTGAGTCGAAGCCAGGGACTAAGCTCTCATCTCGAGTTGATTTGGGTTCCACGGGGCCATGTCGTGTTGCTACAGTGATCTCAGGATCCCTCTAGACTTGAGACAGTGATCTTGGATACTCTCTGGAGTGCCATCAAGGAAATGAAAGCTCCTTTCAAGTTTGATGTGGAAAATGGTATTGCTCTGCACGCAGTGCAGGGGAATCGGGCCTCATCTCACGGCGAGGGGGTAGTCTCTTGGTTTTTCTTGAGTTGCGGCCGGAACCTGGGGTATATTCTCGAGTTACGACGGGGAGGGCCCTTCCAGACTTGTGTTTGTTCAGCGACTTCAGGACTCATGCCTAGCTGCGAGGGACACCTCAGGATTCTCCTCGAGTCTTGGCATGGCATTTGGGACGCGTCTCCACGTGAGGCAGGAGACCCATGGTCCCTTTCCACGTGCCACAGGGATCCTGGGACTCCTATCCATTTTCAAGAGGAGTCAGGCATCGTCTCCTTTGGAAGCACTGATCTCCGCGGACCTCTCGAGTTTTCAAAGGATGTGAGGCCTCTGCTCGCGATGAAGTAGAGAACTAGGTCTTTCTCTGTGGTCTCCACAGGGGATTCAGACATCCCTTCGTCTTGGGAGATGCAAGACGAGCCTGCATTCAATTCACTGCAGGGATATCCGGCCTTACTTCGAGTCAGAGTTCTCGGTGTCCATTCAACTTGAGTCCACCAACTCAGGGTCCCTCTCACATACCTGTAGCTGAGAGAAGCCTCCTCTTGAGGTGCTTGTGGAAACTTGGTATTCCTCTTGAGTCGAAGCCAGGGACTAAGCTCTCATCTCGAGTTGATTTGGGGTCCACGCAGCCCTTTCTTGTTGCTCCAGTGACCTCAGGATCCCTCTAGACTTTAGACAGTGATCTTGGATTTTCTCTGGAGTGCCATCAAGGAAATCAAGGCTCCTTTCACGTTTGATGTGGAACACGGAATTGCTCTGTACGCAGTGCAGGGGAATCAGGCCTCATCTCACGGCGAGGAGGTAGTCTCTTGGTTTTTCTTGAGTTGCGGACGGAACCTGGGGTATATTCTCGAGTTACGACGGGGAGGGCCCTTCCAGACATGTGTTTGTTCAGCAACTTCAGGACTCATGCCTAGCTGCGAGGGACACCTCAGGATTCTCCTCGATTCTTGTCATGGCAATTGGGACGCGTCTCCACGTGAGGCGGGAGACCCAGTGTCCCTTTCCACGTGCCACAGGGATCCTGGGACTCCTATCCATTTTCAAGAGGAGTCAGGCATCGTGTCCTTTGGAAGCATTGATCTCCGCGGACCTCTCGAGTTTTCAAAGGATGTGAGGCCTCCGGTCGCGATGAGGCGGAGAACTAGGTCTTTCTTTTTGGTCTCCACATTGGATTCAGACATCCCTTCGTCTTGGGAGATGCAAGACGAGCCTGCATTCATTTCACTGCAGGGATATCCGGCCTTACTTCGAATCTGAACACCTCGGTGTCCATTCCACTTGAGTCCACCAACTCAGGATCCCTCTCACATACCTGTAGCTGAGAGAGGCCTCCTCTTGAGGTGCTTGTGGAAAGTTGGTATTCCTCTTGAGTCGAAGCCAGGGACTAAGCTCTCATCTCGAGTTGATTTGGGTTCCACGGAGCCATGTCGTGTTGCTACAGTGATCTCAGGATCCCTCTAGACTTGAGACAGTGATCTTGGATACTCTCTGGAGTGCCATCAAGGAAATGAAAGCTCCTTTCAAGTTTGATGTGGAAAATGGTATTGCTCTGCACGCAGTGCAGGGGAATCGGGCCTCATCTCACGGCGAGGGGTAGTCTCTTGGTTTTTCTTGAGTTGCGGCCGGAACCTGGGGTATATTCTCGAGTTACGACGGGGAGGGCCCTTCCAATCAGGTGTTTGTTCAGCGATTTCAGGACTCATGCCTCGCTGCGAGGGACACCTCAGGATTCTCCTCGAGTCTTGGCATGGCATTTGGGACGCGTCTCCACGTGAGGCAGGAGACCCATGGTCCCTTTCCACGTGCCACAGGGATCCTGGGACTCCTATCCATTTTCAAGAGGAGTCAGGCATCGTCTCCTTTGGAAGCACTGATCTCCGCGGACCTCTCGAGTTTTCAAAGGATGTGAGGCCTCTGCTCGCGATGAAGTAGAGAACTAGGTCTTTCTCTGTGGTCTCCACAGGGGATTCAGACATCCCTTCGTCTTGGGAGATGCAAGACGAGCCTGCATTCAATTCACTGCAGGGATATCCGGCCTTACTTCGAGTCAGAGTTCTCGGTGTCCATTCAACTTGAGTCCACCAACTCAGGGTCCCTCTCACATACCTGTAGCTGAGAGAAGCCTCCTCTTGAGGTGCTTGTGGAAACTTGGTATTCCTCTTGAGTCGAAGCCAGGGACTAAGCTCTCATCTCGAGTTGATTTGGGGTCCACGCAGCCCTTTCGTGTTGCTCCAGTGACCTCAGGATCCCTCTAGACTTGAGACAGTGATCTTGGATTTTCTCTGGAGTGCCATCAAGGAAATCAAGGCTCCTTTCACGTTTGATGTGGAACACGGAATTGCTCTGCATGCACTGCAGGGGAATCTGGCCTCATCTCGCGGCGATGGGGAAGTCTCATGGTTTTTCTCGAGTTGCGGCCGGAACCTGGGGTATATTCTCGAGTTACGACGGGGAGGGCCCTTCCAGACACGTGTTTGTTCAGCGACGTCAGGACTCCTGCCTTGATGCGAGGGATACCTCGGGATTCTCTTCGAGTCTTGGCATGGCAATTGGGACGCGTCTCCACGTGAGGCGGGAGACCCAGGGTCCCTTTCCAAGTTCCACAGGGATCCTGGAACTCCTCTCCATTTTCAAGAGGAGTCAGGCATCCTCTCCTTTGGAAGCATTGATCTCCGCGGACCTCTCGAGTTTTCAAAGGATGTGAGGCCTCCGGCCGGGATGAGGCGGAGAACTAGGTCTTTCTCTGTGGTCTCCACAGGGGATTCAGACATCCCTTTGTCTTGGGAGATGCAAGACGACCCTGCATTCAATTCACTGCAGGGATATCCGGCCTTACTTCGAGTCAGAGCATCTCGGTGTCCATTCCACTTGAGGCCACAAACTCAGGGTCCCTCTCACATACCTGTAGCTGAGAGAAGCCTCCTCTTGAGGTGCTTGTGGAAAGTTGGTATTCCTCTTGAGTCGAAGCCAGGGACTAAGCTCTCATCTTGAGTTGATTTGGGGTCCAAGGAGCCCTATCGTATTGCTCCAATTACCTCAAGATCCCTCTAGACTTGAGACAGTGATCTTGGGTTTTCTCTGGAGTGCCATCAAGGAAATCAAGGCTCCTTTCACTTTTGATGTGGAACACGATATTGCTCTGCACGCAGTGCAGGGGAATAGGGCCTCATCTCGTGACAAGTGGGAAGACTCATGGTTTTTCTCCAGTTGCGACCGGAACCTGGGGTATATTCTCGAGTTACGACGGGGAGGGCCCTACCAGACACGTGTTTCTTCAGCCACGTCAGGACTCCTGCCTAGGTGCGAGGGACACCTCGGGTTTCTCCTCGAGTCTTGGCATGGCAATTGGGACGCATCTGCACGTGAGGCTGGAGACCCAGGGTCCCTTTCCACGTGCCACAGGGATCCTGGGACTCCTATCCATTTTCAAGATGAGTCAGGCATCGTCTCCTTTGGAAGCATTGATCTCCGCGGACCTCTCGAGTTTTCAAAGGATGTGAGGCCTACGGTCACGATGAGTCGGAGAACTAGGTCTTTCTCTGTGGTCTCCACAGGGGATTCGGACATCCCTTCATCTTGGGAGATGCAAGACGAGCCTGCATTCAATTCACTGCAGGGATATCCGGCCTTACTTCGAGTCAGAGCCTCTCGGTGTCCATTCCACTTGAGGCCACAAACTCAGGGTCCCTCTCACATACCTGTAGCTGAGAGAAGCCTCCTCTTGAGGTGCTTGTGGAAAGTTGGTATTCCTCTTGAGTCGAAGCCAGGGACTACGCTCTCATCTCGAGTTGATTTGGGGTCCACGGAGCCCTTTCATGTTGCTACAGTGACCTCAGGATCCCTCTAGATTTGAGACAGTGATCTTGGGTTTTCTCTGGAGTGCCATCAAGGAAATCAAGGCTCCTTTCACGTTTGATGTGGAACACGGAATTGCTCTGTACGCAGTGCAGGGGAATCAGGCCTCATCTCACGGCGAGGAGGTAGTCTCTTGGTTTTTCTTGAGTTGCGGACGGAACCTGGGGTATATTCTCGAGTTACGACGGGGAGGGCCCTTCCAGACATGTGTTTGTTCAGCAACTTCAGGACTCATGCCTAGCTGCGAGGGACACCTCAGGATTCTCCTCGATTCTTGGCATGGCAATTGGGACGCGTCTCCACGTGAGGCGGGAGACCCAGTGTCCCTTTCCACGTGCCACAGGGATCCTGGGACTCCTATCCATTTTCAAGAGGAGTCAGGCATCGTGTCCTTTGGAAGCATTGATCTCCGCGGACCTCTCGAGTTTTCAAAGGATGTGAGGCCTCCGGTCGCGATGAGGCGGAGAACTAGGTCTTTCTCTTTGGTCTCCACATTGGATTCAGACATCCCTTCGTCTTGGGAGATGCAAGACGAGCCTGCATTCATTTCACTGCACGGATATCCGGCCTTACTTCGAGTCTGAGCACCTCGGTGTCCATTCCACTTGAGTCCACCAACTCAGGATCCCTCTCACATACCTGTAGCTGAGAGAGGCCTCCTCTTGAGGTGCTTGTGGAAAGTTGGTATTCCTCTTGAGTCGAAGCCAGGGACTAAGCTCTCATCTCGAGTTGATTTGGGTTCCACGGAGCCATGTCGTGTTGCTACAGTGATCTCAGGATCCCTCTAGACTTGAGACAGTGATCTTGGATACTCTCTGGAGTGCCATCAAGGAAATGAAAGCTCCTTTCAAGTTTGATGTGGAAAATGGTATTGCTCTGCACGCAGTGCAGGGGAATCGGGCCTCATCTCACGGCGAGGGGGTAGTCTCTTGGTTTTTCTTGAGTTGCGGCCGGAACCTGGGGTATATTCTCGAGTTACGACGGGGAGGGCCCTTCCAGACTTGTGTTTGTTCAGCGACTTCAGGACTCATGTCTAGCTGCGAGGGACACCTCAGGATTCTCCTCGAGTCTTGGCATGGCATTTGGGACGCGTCTCCACGTGAGGCAGGAGACCCATGGTCCCTTTCCACGTGCCACAGGGATCCTGGGACTCCTATCCATTTTCAAGAGGAGTCAGGCATCGTCTCCTTTGGAAGCACTGATCTCCGCGGACCTCTCGAGTTTTCAAAGGATGTGAGGCCTCTGCTCGCGATGAAGTAGAGAACTAGGTCTTTCTCTGTGGTCTCCACAGGGGATTCAGACATCCCTTCGTCTTGGGAGATGCAAGACGAGCCTGCATTCAATTCACTGCAGGGATATCCGGCCTTACTTCGAGTCAGAGTTCTCGGTGTCCATTCAACTTGAGTCCACCAACTCAGGGTCCCTCTCACATACCTGTAGCTGAGAGAAGCCTCCTCTTGAGGTGCTTGTGGAAACTTGGTATTCCACTTGAGTCGAAGCCAGGGACTAAGCTCTCATCTCGAGTTTATTTGGGGTCCACGCAGCCCTTTCGTGTTGCTCCAGTGACCTCAGGATCCCTCTAGACTTTAGACAGTGATCTTGGATTTTCTCTGGAGTGCCATCAAGGAAATCAAGGCTCCTTTCACGTTTGATGTGGAACACGGAATTGCCCTGCATGCACTGCAGGGGAATCTGGCCTCATCTCGCGGCGATGGGGAAGTCTCATGGTTTTTCTCGAGTTGCGGCCGGAACCTGGGGTATATTCTCGAGTTACGACGGGGAGGGCCCTTCCAGACACGTGTTTGTTCAGCGACGTCAGGACTCCTGCCTTGATGCGAGGGATACATCGGGATTCTCTTCGAGTCTTGGCATGGCAATTGGGACGCGTCTCCACGTGAGGCGGGAGACCCAGGGTCCCTTTCCAAGTTCCACAGGGATCCTGGAACTCCTCTCCATTTTCAAGAGGAGTCAGGCATCCTCTCCTTTGGAAGCATTGATCTCCGCGGACCTCTCGAGTTTTCAAAGGATGTGAGGCCTCCGGCCGGGATGAGGCGGAGAACTAGGTCTTTCTCTGTGGTCTCCACAGGGGATTCAGACATCCCTTTGTCTTGGGAGATGCAAGACGACCCTGCATTCAATTCACTGCAGGGATATCCGGCCTTACTTCGAGTCAGAGCATCTCGGTGTCCATTCCACTTGAGGCCACAAACTCAGGGTCCCTCTCACATACCTGTAGCTGAGAGAAGCCTCCTCTTGAGGTGCTTGTGGAAAGTTGGTATTCCTCTTGAGTCGAAGCCAGGGACTAAGCTCTCATCTTGAGTTGATTTGGGGTCCAAGGAGCCCTATCGTATTGCTCCAATTACCTCAAGATCCCTCTAGACTTGAGACAGTGATCTTGGGTTTTCTCTGGAGTGCCATCAAGGAAATCAAGGCTCCTTTCACTTTTGATGTGGAACACGATATTGCTCTGCACGCAGTGCAGGGGAATAGGGCCTCATCTCGTGACAAGTGGGAAGACTCATGGTTTTTCTCCAGTTGCGACCGGAACCTGGGGTATATTCTCGAGTTACGACGGGGAGGGCCCTACCAGACACGTGTTTCTTCAGCCACGTCAGGACTCCTGCCTAGGTGCGAGGGACACCTCGGGTTTCTCCTCGAGTCTTGGCATGGCAATTGGGACGCATCTGCACGTGAGGCTGGAGACCCAGGGTCCCTTTCCACGTGCCACAGGGATCCTGGGACTCCTATCCATTTTCAAGATGAGTCAGGCATCGTCTCCTTTGGAAGCATTGATCTCCGCGGACCTCTCGAGTTTTCAAAGGATGTGAGGCCTACGGTCACGATGAGTCGGAGAACTAGGTCTTTCTCTGTGGTCTCCACAGGGGATTCGGACATCCCTTCATCTTGGGAGATGCAAGACGAGCCTGCATTCAATTCACTGCAGGGATATCCGGCCTTACTTCGAGTCAGAGCCTCTCGGTGTCCATTCCACTTGAGGCCACAAACTCAGGGTCCCTCTCACATACCTGTAGCTGAGAGAAGCCTCCTCTTGAGGTGCTTGTGGAAAGTTGGTATTCCTCTTGAGTCGAAGCCAGGGACTACGCTCTCATCTCGAGTTGATTTGGGGTCCACGGAGCCCTTTCATGTTGCTACAGTGACCTCAGGATCCCTCTAGATTTGAGACAGTGATCTTGGGTTTTCTCTGGAGTGCCATCAAGGAAATCAAGGCTCCTTTCACGTTTGATGTGGAACACGGAATTGCTCTGTACGCAGTGCAGGGGAATCAGGCCTCATCTCACGGCGAGGAGGTAGTCTCTTGGTTTTTCTTGAGTTGCGGACGGAACCTGGGGTATATTCTCGAGTTACGACGGGGAGGGCCCTTCCAGACATGTGTTTGTTCAGCAACTTCAGGACTCATGCCTAGCTGCGAGGGACACCTCAGGATTCTCCTCGATTCTTGGCATGGCAATTGGGACGCGTCTCCACGTGAGGCGGGAGACCCAGTGTCCCTTTCCACGTGCCACAGGGATCCTGGGACTCCTATCCATTTTCAAGAGGAGTCAGGCATCGTGTCCTTTGGAAGCATTGATCTCCGCGGACCTCTCGAGTTTTCAAAGGATGTGAGGCCTCCGGTCGCGATGAGGCGGAGAACTAGGTCTTTCTCTTTGGTCTCCACATTGGATTCAGACATCCCTTCGTCTTGGGAGATGCAAGACGAGCCTGCATTCATTTCACTGCACGGATATCCGGCCTTACTTCGAGTCTGAGCACCTCGGTGTCCATTCCACTTGAGTCCACCAACTCAGGATCCCTCTCACATACCTGTAGCTGAGAGAGGCCTCCTCTTGAGGTGCTTGTGGAAAGTTGGTATTCCTCTTGAGTCGAAGCCAGGGACTAAGCTCTCATCTCGAGTTGATTTGGGTTCCACGGAGCCATGTCGTGTTGCTACAGTGATCTCAGGATCCCTCTAGACTTGAGACAGTGATCTTGGATACTCTCTGGAGTGCCATCAAGGAAATGAAAGCTCCTTTCAAGTTTGATGTGGAAAATGGTATTGCTCTGCACGCAGTGCAGGGGAATCGGGCCTCATCTCACGGCGAGGGGGTAGTCTCTTGGTTTTTCTTGAGTTGCGGCCGGAACCTGGGGTATATTCTCGAGTTACGACGGGGAGGGCCCTTCCAGACTTGTGTTTGTTCAGCGACTTCAGGACTCATGCCTAGCTGCGAGGGACACCTCAGGATTCTCCTCGAGTCTTGGCATGGCATTTGGGACGCGTCTCCACGTGAGGCAGGAGACCCATGGTCCCTTTCCACGTGCCACAGGGATCCTGGGACTCCTATCCATTTTCAAGAGGAGTCAGGCATCGTCTCCTTTGGAAGCACTGATCTCCGCGGACCTCTCGAGTTTTCAAAGGATGTGAGGCCTCTGCTCGCGATGAAGTAGAGAACTAGGTCTTTCTCTGTGGTCTCCACAGGGGATTCAGACATCCCTTCGTCTTGGGAGATGCAAGACGAGCCTGCATTCAATTCACTGCAGGGATATCCGGCCTTACTTCGAGTCAGAGTTCTCGGTGTCCATTCAACTTGAGTCCACCAACTCAGGGTCCCTCTCACATACCTGTAGCTGAGAGAAGCCTCCTCTTGAGGTGCTTGTGGAAACTTGGTATTCCTCTTGAGTCGAAGCCAGGGACTAAGCTCTCATCTCGAGTTTATTTGGGGTCCACGCAGCCCTTTCGTGTTGCTCCAGTGACCTCAGGATCCCTCTAGACTTTAGACAGTGATCTTGGATTTTCTCTGGAGTGCCATCAAGGAAATCAAGGCTCCTTTCACGTTTGATGTGGAACACGGAATTGCCCTGCATGCACTGCAGGGGAATCTGGCCTCATCTCGCGGCGATGGTTAAGTCTCATGGTTTTTCTCGAGTTGCGGCCGGAACCTGGGGTATATTCTCGAGTTACGACGGGGAGGGCCCTTCCAGACACGTGTTTGTTCAGCGACGTCAGGACTCCTGCCTTGATGCGAGGGATACATCGGGATTCTCTTCGAGTCTTGGCATGGCAATTGGGACGCGTCTCCACGTGAGGCGGGAGACCCAGGGTCCCTTTCCAAGTTCCACAGGGATCCTGGAACTCCTCTCCATTTTCAAGAGGAGTCAGGCATCCTCTCCTTTGGAAGCATTGATCTCCGCGGACCTCTCGAGTTTTCAAAGGATGTGAGGCCTCCGGCCGGGATGAGGCGGAGAACTAGGTCTTTCTCTGTGGTCTCCACAGGGGATTCAGACATCCCTTTGTCTTGGGAGATGCAAGACGACCCTGCATTCAATTCACTGCAGGGATATCCGGCCTTACTTCGAGTCAGAGCATCTCGGTGTCCATTCCACTTGAGGCCACAAACTCAGGGTCCCTCTCACATACCTGTAGCTGAGAGAAGCCTCCTCTTGAGGTGCTTGTGGAAAGTTGGTATTCCTCTTGAGTCGAAGCCAGGGACTAAGCTCTCATCTTGAGTTGATTTGGGGTCCAAGGAGCCCTATCGTATTGCTCCAATTACCTCAAGATCCCTCTAGACTTGAGACAGTGATCTTGGGTTTTCTCTGGAGTGCCATCAAGGAAATCAAGGCTCCTTTCACTTTTGATGTGGAACACGATATTGCTCTGCACGCAGTGCAGGGGAATAGGGCCTCATCTCGTGACAAGTGGGAAGACTCATGGTTTTTCTCCAGTTGCGACCGGAACCTGGGGTATATTCTCGAGTTACGACGGGGAGGGCCCTACCAGACACGTGTTTCTTCAGCCACGTCAGGACTCCTGCCTAGGTGCGAGGGACACCTCGGGTTTCTCCTCGAGTCTTGGCATGGCAATTGGGACGTGTCTCCACGTGAGGCTGGAGACCCAGGGTCCCTTTCCACGTGCCACAGGGATCCTGGGACTCCTATCCATTTTCAAGATGAGTCAGGCATCGTCTCCTTTGGAAGCATTGATCTCCGCGGACCTCTCGAGTTTTCAAAGGATGTGAGGCCTACGGTCACGATGAGTCGGAGAACTAGGTCTTTCTCTGTGGTCTCCACAGGGGATTCAGACATCCCTTCATCTTGGGAGATGCAAGACGAGCCTGCATTCAATTCACTGCAGGGATATCCGGCCTTACTTCGAGTCAGAGCCTCTCGGTGTCCATTCCACTTGAGGCCACAAACTCAGGGTCCCTCTCACATACCTGTAGCTGAGAGAAGCCTCCTCTTGAGGTGCTTGTGGAAAGTTGGTATTCCTCTTGAGTCGAAGCCAGGGACTAAGCTCTCATCTCGAGTTGATTTGGGGTCCACGGAGCCCTTTCATGTTGCTACAGTGAGCTCAGGATCCCTCTAGACTTGAGACAGTGATCTTGGGTTTTCTCTGGAGTGTCATCAAGGAAATCAAGGCTCCTTTCACGTTTGATGTGGAACACGGAATTGCTCTGTACGCAGTGCAGGGGAATCAGGCCTCATCTCACGGCGAGGAGGTAGTCTCTTGGTTTTTCTTGAGTTGCGGACGGAACCTGGGGTATATTCTCGAGTAACAACGGGGAGGGCCCTTCCAGACATGTGTTTGTTCAGCAACTTCAGGACTCATGCCTAGCTGCGAGGGACACCTCAGGATTCTCCTCGATTCTTGGCATGGCAATTGGGACGCGTCTCTACGTGAGGCGGGAGACCCAGTGTCCCTTTCCACGTGCCACAGGGATCCTGGGACTCCTATCCATTTTCAAGAGGAGTCAGGCATCGTGTCCTTTGGAAGCATTGATCTCCGCGGACCTCTCGAGTTTTCAAAGGATGTGAGGCCTCCGGTCGCGATGAGGCGGAGAACTAGGTCTTTCTCTTTGGTCTCCACATTGGATTCAGACATCCCTTCGTCTTGGGAGATGCAAGACGAGCCTGCATTCATTTCACTGCAGGGATATCCGGCCTTACTTCGAGTCTGAGCACCTCGGTGTCCATTCCACTTGAGTCCACCAACTCAGGATCCTTCTCACATACCTGTAGCTGAGAGAGGCCTCCTCTTGAGGTGCTTGTGGAAAGTTGGTATTCCTCTTGAGTCGAAGCCAGGGACTAAGCTCTCATCTCGAGTTGATTTGGGTTCCACGGAGCCATGTCGTGTTGCTACAGTGATCTCAGGATCCCTCTAGACTTGAGACAGTGATCTTGGATACTCTCTGGAGTGCCATCAAGGAAATGAAAGCTCCTTTCAAGTTTGATGTGGAAAATGGTATTGCTCTTCACGCAGTGCAGGGGAATCGGGCCTCATCTCACGGCGAGGGGGTAGTCTCTTGGTTTTTCTTGAGTTGCGGCCGGAACCTGGGGTATATTCTCGAGTTACGACGGGGAGGGCCCTTCCAGACTTGTGTTTGTTCAGCGACTTCAGGACTCATGCCTAGCTGCGAGGGACACCTCAGGATTCTCCTCGAGTCTTGGCATGGCATTTGGGACGCGTCTCCACGTGAGGCAGGAGACCCATGGTCCCTTTCCACGTGCCACAGGGATCCTGGGACTCCTATCCATTTTCAAGAGGAGTCAGGCATCGTCTCCTTTGGAAGCACTGATCTCCGCGGACCTCTCGAGTTTTCAAAGGATGTGAGGCCTCTGCTCGCGATGAAGTAGAGAACTAGGTCTTTCTCTGTGGTCTCCACAGGGGATTCAGACATCCCTTCGTCTTGGGAGATGCAAGACGAGCCTGCATTCAATTCACTGCAGGGATATCCGGCCTTACTTCGAGTCAGAGCATCTCGGTGTCCATTTCACTTGAGGCCACAAACTCATGGTCCCTCTCACATACCTGTAGCTGAGAGAAGCCTCCTCTTGAAGTAATTGTGGAAAGTTGGTATTCCTCTTGAGTCGAAGCCAGGGACTAAGCTCTCATCTCGAGTTGATTTGGGGTCCATGGAGCCCTTTCGTGTTGCTCCAGTGACCTCAGGATTCCTCTAGACTTGAGACAGTGATCTTGGGTTTTCTCTGGAGTGCCACCAAGGAAATCAAGGCTCCTTTCACGTTTGATGTGGAACACGGAATTCCTCTGCACGCAGTGCAGTGGATTCGGGCCTCATCTCGCGGCGAGGGGGAAGTCTCATGGTTTTTCTCGAGTTGCGGCAGGAACCTGGGGTATATTCTCGAGTTACGACGCGGAGGGCCCTTCCAGACACGTGTTTGTTCAGCGACGTCAGGACTCCTGCCTAGGTGCGAGGGACACCTCGGGATTCTCCTCGAGTCTTGACATGGCAATTGGGACGCGTCTCCACGTGAGGCGGGAGACCCAGGGTCCCTTTCCACGTGCCACAGGGATCCTGGGACTCCTATCCATTTTCAAGAGGAGTCAGGCATCGTCTCCTTTGGAAGCATTGATCTCCGCGGACCTCTCGAGTTTTCAAAGGATGTGAGGCCTCCGGTTGCGATGAGGCGGAGGACTAGGTCTTTCTCTGTCGTCTCCACAGGGGATTCAGACATCCCTTCGTCTTGAGAGATGCAAGACGAGCCTGCATTCAATTCACTGCAGGGATATCCGGCCTTAATTCGAGTCAGAGCATCTCGGTGTCCATTCGACTTGAGGCCACAAACTCAGGGTCCCTCTCACATACCTGTAGCTGAGAGAAGCCTCCTCTTGAGGTGCTTGTGGAAACTTGGTATTCCTCTTGAGTCGAAGCCAGGGACTAAGCTCTCATCTCGAGTTGATTTGGGGTCCACGGAGCCCTTTCGTGTTGCTCCAGTGACCTCAGGATCCCTCTAAACTTGAGCCAGTGATCTTGGGTTTTCTCTGGAGTGCCATCAAGGAAATCAAGGCTCCTTTCACGTTTGATGTGGAACACGGAATTGCTCTGCACGCAGTGCAGGGGAATCGGGCCTCATCTCGCGGCGAGGGGGAAGTCTCATGGTTTTTCTCGAGTTGCGGCCGGAACCTGGGGTATATTCTCGAGTTTCGACGGGGAGGACCCTTCCAGACACGTGTTTGTTCATCGACGTCAGGACTCCTGCCTACGTGCGAGAGACACCTCGGGATTCTCCTCGAGTCTTGGCATGGCAATTGGGACGCGTCTCCACGTGAGGCGGGCGACCCAGGGTCCCTTTCCACGTGCCACAGGGATCCTGGGACTCCTATCCATTTTAAAGGGGAGTCAGGCAACATCTCCTTTGGAAGCATTGATCTCCGCCCACCTCTCGAGTTTTCAAAGAATGTGAGGCCTCCGGTCGCGATGAGGCGGAGAACTAGGTTTTTCTCTGTGGTCTCCACAGGGGATTCAGACATCCCTTCGTCTTCGGAGATGCAAGACGAGCCTGCATTCAATTCACTGCAGGGATATCCGGCCTTACTTCGAGTCAGAGCATCTCGGTGTCCATTCCACTTGAGGCCACAAACTCAGGGTCCCTCTCACATACCTGTAACTGAGAGAAGCCTCCTCTTGAGGTGCTTGTGGAAACTTGGTATTCCTCTTGAGTCGAAGCCAGGGACTAAGCTCTCATCTCGAGTTGATTTGGGGTCCACGCAGCCCTTTCGTGTTGCTCCAGTGACCTCAGGATCCCTCTAGACTTTAGACAGTGATCTTGGATTTTCTCTGGAGTGCCATCAAGGAAATCAAGGCTCCTTTCACGTTTGATGTGTAACACGGAATTGCTCTGTACGCAGTGCAGGGGAATCAGGCCTCATCTCACGGCGAGGAGGTAGTCTCTTGGTTTTTCTTGAGTTGCGGACGGAACCTGGGGTATATTCTCGAGTTACGACGGGGAGGGCCCTTTCAGACATGTGTTTGTTCAGCAACTTCAGGACTCATGCCTAGCTGCGAGGGACACCTCAGGATTCTCCTCGATTCTTGTCATGGCAATTGGGACGCGTCTCCACGTGAGGCGAGAGACCCAGGGTCCCTTTCCACGTGCCACACGGATCCTGGGACTCCTATCCATTTTCAAGAGGAGTCAGGCATCGTGTCCTTTGGAAGCATTGATTTCCGCGGACCTCTCGAGTTTTCAAAGGATGTGAGGCCTCCGGTCGCGATGAGGCGGAGAACTAGGTCTTTCTCTTTGGTCTCCACATTGGATTCAGACATCCCTTCGTCTTGGGAGATGCAAGACGAGCCTGCATTCATTTCACTGCAGGGATATCCGGCCTTACTTCGAGTCTGAGCACCTCGGTGTCCATTCCACTTGAGTCCACCAACTCAGGATCCCTCTCACATACCTGTAGCTGAGAGAGGCCTCCTCTTGAGGTGCTTGTGGAAAGTTGGTATTCCTCTTGAGTCGAAGCCAGGGACTAAGCTCTCATCTCGAGTTGATTTGGGTTCCACGGAGCCATGTCGTGTTGCTACAGTGATCTCAGGATCCCTCTAGACTTGAGACAGTGATCTTGGATACTCTCTGGAGTGCCATCAAGGAAATGAAAGCTCCTTTCAAGTTTGATGTGGAAAATGGTATTGCTCTGCACGCAGTGCAGGGGAATCGGGCCTCATCTCACGGCGAGGGGGTAGTCTCTTGGTTTTTCTTGAGTTGCGGCCGGAACCTGGGGTATATTCTCGAGTTACGACGGGGAGGGCCCTTCCAGACTTGTGTTTGTTCAGCGAATTCAGGACTCATGCCTAGCTGCGAGGGACACCTCAGGATTCTCCTCGAGTCTTGGCATGGCATTTGGGACGCGTCTCCACGTGAGGCAGGAGACCCATGGTCCCTTTCCACGTGCCACAGGGATCCTGGGACTCCTATCCATTTTCAAGAGGAGTCAGGCATCGTCTCCTTTGGAAGCACTGATCTCCGCGGACCTCTCGAGTTTTCAAAGGATGTGAGGCCTCTGCTCGTGATGAAGTAGAGAACTAGGTCTTTCTCTGTGGTCTCCACAGGGGATTCAGACATCCCTTCGTCTTGGGAGATGCAAGACGAGCCTGCATTCAATTCACTGCAGGGATATCCGGCCTTACTTCGAGTCAGAGTTCTCGGTGTCCATTCAACTTGAGTCCACCAACTCAGGGTCCCTCTCACATACCTGTAGCTGAGAGAAGCCTCCTCTTGAGGTGCTTGTGGAAACTTGGTATTCCTCTTGAGTCGAAGCCAGGGACTAAGCTCTCATCTCGAGTTGATTTGGGGTCCACGCAGCCCTTTCGTGTTGCTCCAGTGACCTCAGGATCCCTCTAGACTTTAGACAGTGATCTTGGATTTTCTCTGGAGTGCCATCAAGGAAATCAAGGCTCCTTTCACGTTTGATGTGGAACACGGAATTGCTCTGCATGCACTGCAGGGGAATCTGGCCTCATCTCGCGGCGATGGGGAAGTCTCATGGTTTTTCTCGAGTTGCGGCAGGAACCTGGGGTATATTCTCGAGTTACGACGGGGAGGGCCCTTCCAGACACGTGTTTGTTCAGCGACGTCAGGACTCCTGCCTTGATGCGAGGGATACATCGGGATTCTCTTCGAGTCTTGGCATGGCAATTGGGACGCGTCTCCACGTGAGGCGGGAGACCCAGGGTCCCTTTCCAAGTTCCACAGGGATCCTGGAACTCCTCTCCATTTTCAAGAGGAGTCAGGCATCCTCTCCTTTGGAAGCATTGATCTCCGCGGACCTCTCGAGTTTTCAAAGGATGTGAGGCCTCCGGCCGGGATGAGGCGGAGAACTAGGTCTTTCTCTGTGGTCTCCACAGGGGATTCAGACATCCCTTTGTCTTGGGAGATGCAAGACGACCCTGCATTCAATTCACTGCAGGGATATCCGGCCTTACTTCGAGTCAGAGCATCTCGGTGTCCATTCCACTTGAGGCCACAAACTCAGGGTCCCTCTCACATACCTGTAGCTGAGAGAAGCCTCCTCTTGAGGTGCTTGTGGAAAGTTGGTATTCCTCTTGAGTCGAAGCCAGGGACTAAGCTCTCATCTTGAGTTGATTTGGGGTCCAAGGAGCCCTATCGTATTGCTCCAATTACCTCAAGATCCCTCTAGACTTGAGACAGTGATCTTGGGTTTTCTCTGGAGTGCCATCAAGGAAATCAAGGCTCCTTTCACTTTTGATGTGGAACACGATATTGCTCTGCACGCAGTGCAGGGGAATAGGGCCTCATCTCGTGACAAGTGGGAAGACTCATGGTTTTTCTCCAGTTGCGACCGGAACCTGGGGTATATTCTCGAGTTACGACGGGGAGGGCCCTACCAGACACGTGTTTCTTCAGCCACGTCAGGACTCCTGCCTAGGTGCGAGGGACACCTCGGGTTTCTCCTCGAGTCTTGGCATGGCAATTGGGACGCATCTGCACGTGAGGCTGGAGACCCAGGGTCCCTTTCCACGTGCCACAGGGATCCTGGGACTCCTATCCATTTTCAAGATGAGTCAGGCATCGTCTCCTTTGGAAGCATTGATCTCCGCGGACCTCTCGAGTTTTCAAAGGATGTGAGGCCTACGGTCACGATGAGTCGGAGAACTAGGTCTTTCTCTGTGGTCTCCACAGGGGATTCAGACATCCCTTCATCTTGGGAGATGCAAGACGAGCCTGCATTCAATTCACTGCAGGGATATCCGGCCTTACTTCGAGTCAGAGCCTCTCGGTGTCCATTCCACTTGAGGCCACAAACTCAGGGTCCCTCTCACATACCTGTAGCTGAGAGAAGCCTCCTCTTGAGGTGCTTGTGGAAAGTTGGTATTCCTCTTGAGTCGAAGCCAGGGACTAAGCTCTCATCTCGAGTTGATTTGGGGTCCACGGAGCCCTTTCATGTTGCTACAGTGACCTCAGGATCCCTCTAGACTTGAGACAGTGATCTTGGGTTTTCTCTGGAGTGTCATCAAGGAAATCAAGGCTCCTTTCACGTTTGATGTGGAACACGGAATTGCTCTGTACACAGTGCAGGGGAATCAGGCCTCATCTCACGGCGAGGAGGTAGTCTCTTGGTTTTTCTTGAGTTGCGGACGGAACCTGGGGTATATTCTCGAGTTACAACGGGGAGGGCCCTTCCAGACATGTGTTTGTTCAGCAACTTCAGGACTCATGCCTAGCTGCGAGGGACACCTCAGGATTCTCCTCGATTCTTGTCATGGCAATTGGGACGCGTCTCCACGTGAGGCGGGAGACCCAGTGTCCCTTTCCACGTGCCACAGGGATCCTGGGACTCCTATCCATTTTCAAGAGGAGTCAGGCATCGTGTCCTTTGGAAGCATTGATCTCCGCGGACCTCTCGAGTTTTCAAAGGATGTGAGGCCTCCGGTCGCGATGAGGCGGAGAACTAGGTCTTTCTCTTTGGTCTCCACATTGGATTCAGACATCCCTTCGTCTTGGGAGATGCAAGACGAGCCTGCATTCATTTCACTGCAGGGATATCCGGCCTTACTTCGAGTCTGAGCACCTCGGTGTCCATTCCACTTGAGTCCACCAACTCAGGATCCTTCTCACATACCTGTAGCTGAGAGAGGCCTCCTCTTGAGGTGCTTGTGGAAAGTTGGTATTCCTCTTGAGTCGAAGCCAGGGACTAAGCTCTCATCTCGAGTTGATTTGGGTTCCACGGAGCCATGTCGTTTTGCTACAGTGATCTCAGGATCCCTCTAGACTTGAGACAGTGATCTTGGATACTCTCTGGAGTGCCATCAAGGAAATGAAAGCTCCTTTCAAGTTTGATGTGGAAAATGGTATTGCTCTGCACGCAGTGCAGGGGAATCGGGCCTCATCTCACGGCGAGGGGGTAGTCTCTTGGTTTTTCTTGAGTTGCGGCCGGAACCTGGGGTATATTCTCGAGTTACGACGGGGAGGGCCCTTCCAGACTTGTGTTTGTTCAGCGACTTCAGGACTCATGCCTAGCTGCGAGGGACACCTCAGGATTCTCCTCGAGTCTTGGCATGGCATTTGGGACGCGTCTCCACGTGAGGCAGGAGACCCATGGTCCCTTTCCACGTGCCACAGGGATCCTGGGACTCCTATCCATTTTCAAGAGGAGTCAGGCATCGTCTCCTTTGGAAGCACTGATCTCCGCGGACCTCTCGAGTTTTCAAAGGATGTGAGGCCTCTGCTCGCGATGAAGTAGAGAACTAGGTCTTTCTCTGTGGTCTCCACAGGGGATTCAGACATCCTTTCGTCTTGGGAGATGCAAGACGAGCCTGCATTCAATTCACTGCAGGGATATTCGGCCTTACTTCGAGTCAGAGTTCTCGGTGTTCATTCAACTTGAGTCCACCAACTCAGGGTCCCTCTCACATACCTGTAGCTGAGAGAAGCCTCCTCTTGAGGTGCTTGTGGAAACTTGGTATTCCTCTTGAGTCGAAGCCAGGGACTAAGCTCTCATCTCGAGTTGATTTGGGGTCCACGCAGCCCTTTCGTGTTGCTCCAGTGACCTCAGGATCCCTCTAGACTTTAGACAGTGATCTTGGATTTTCTCTGGAGTGCCATCAAGGAAATCAAGGCTCCTTTCACGTTTGATGTGGAACACGGAATTGCTCTGTACGCAGTGCAGGGGAATCAGGCCTCATCTCACGGCGAGGAGGTAGTCTCTTGGTTTTTCTTGAGTTGCGGACGGAACCTGGGGTATATTCTCGAGTTACGACGGGGAGGGCCCTTCCAGACATGTGTTTGTTCAGCAACTTCAGGACTCATGCCTAGCTGCGAGGGACACCTCAGGATTCTCCTCGATTCTTGTCATGGCAATTGGGACGCGTCTCCACGTGAGGCGGGAGACCCAGTGTCCCTTTCCACGTGCCACAGGGATCCTGGGACTCCTATCCATTTTCAAGAGGAGTCAGGCATCGTGTCCTTTGGAAGCATTGATCTCCGCGGACCTCTCGAGTTTTCAAAGGATGTGAGGCCTCTGCTCGCGATGAAGTAGAGAACTAGGTCTTTCTCTGTGGTCTCCACAGGGGATTCAGACATCCCTTCGTCTTGGGAGATGCAAGACGAGCCTGCATTCATTTCACTGCAGGGATATCCGGCCTTACTTCGAGTCTGAGCACCTCGGTGTCCATTCCACTTGAGTCCACCAACTCAGGATCCCTCTCACATACCTGTAGCTGAGAGAGGCCTCCTCTTGAGGTGCTTGTGGAAAGTTGGTATTCCTCTTGAGTCGAAGCCAGGGACTAAGCTCTCATCTCGAGTTGATTTGGGTTCCACGGAGCCATGTCGTGTTGCTACAGTGATCTCAGGATCCCTCTAGACTTGAGACAGTGATCTTGGATACTCTCTGGAGTGCCATCAAGGAAATGAAAGCTCCTTTCAAGTTTGATGTGGAAAATGGTATTGCTCTGCACGCAGTGCAGGGGAATCGGGCCTCATCTCACGGCGAGGGGGTAGTCTCTTGGTTTTTCTTGAGTTGCGGCCGGAACCTGGGGTATATTCTCGAGTTACGACGGGAAGGGCCCTTCCAGACTTGTTTTTGTTCAGCGACTTCAGGACTCATGCCTAGCTGCGAGGGACACCTCAGGATTCTCCTCGAGTCTTGGCATGGCATTTGGGACGCGTCTCCACGTGAGGCAGGAGACCCATGGTCCCTTTCCAAGTTCCACAGGGATCCTGGAACTCCTCTCCATTTTCAAGAGGAGTCAGGCATCGTCTCCTTTGGAAGGATTGATCTCCGCAGACCTCCCGAGTTTTCAAAGGATGTGAGGCCTCCGTTCTCGATGAGGCGGAGAACTAGGTCTTTCTCTGTGGTCTCCACAGGGGATTCAGACATCCCTTCGTCTTGGGAGATGCAAGACGAGCCTGCATTCAATTCACTGCAGGGATATCCGGCCTTACTTCGAGTCAGAGCATTTCGGTGTCCATTTCACTTGAGGCCACAAACTCATGGTCCCTCTCACATACCTGTAGCTGAGAGAAGCCTCCTCTTGAAGTAATTGTGGAAAGTTGGTATTCCTCTTGAGTCGAAGCCAGGGACTAAGCTCTCATCTCGAGTTGATTTGGGGTCCACGGAGCCCTTTCGTGTTGCTCCAGTGACCTCAGGATTCCTCTAGACTTGAGACAGTGATCTTGGGTTTTCTCTGGAGTGCCATCTAGGAAATCAAGGCTCCTTTCACGTTTGATGTGGAACACGGAATTCCTCTGCACGCAGTGCAGGGGATTCGGGCCTCATCTCGCGGCGAGGGGGAAGTCTCATGGTTTTTCTCGAGTTGCGGCAGGAACCTGGGGTATATTCTCGAGTTACGACGCGGAGGGCCCTTCCAGACACGTGTTTGTTCAGCGACGTCAGGACTCCTGCCTAGGTGCGAGGGACACCTCGGGATTCTCCTCGAGTCTTGACATGGCAATTGGGACGCGTCTCCACGTGAGGCGGGAGACCCAGGGTCCCTTTCCACGTGCCACAGGGATCCTGGGACTCCTATCCATTTTCAAGAGGAGTCAGGCATCGTCTCCTTTGGAAGCATTGATCTCCGCGGACCTCTCGAGTTTTCAAAGGATGTGAGGCCTCCGGTTGCGATGAGGCGGAGGACTAGGTCTTTCTCTGTCGTCTCCACAGGGGATTCAGACATCCCTTCGTCTTGAGAGATGCAAGACGAGCCTGCATTCAATTCACTGCAGGGATATCCTGCCTTAATTCGAGTCAGAGCATCTCGGTGTCCATTCGACTTGAGGCCACAAACTCAGGGTCCCTCTCACATACCTGTAGCTGAGAGAAGCCTCCTCTTGAGGTGCTTGTGGAAACTTGGTATTCCTCTTGAGTCGAAGCCAGGGACTAAGCTCTCATCTCGAGTTGATGTGGGGTCCACGGAGCCCTTTCGTGTTGCTCCAGTGACCTCAGGATCTCTCTAAACTTGAGCCAGTGATCTTGGGTTTTCTCTGGAGTGCCATCAAGGAAATCAAGGCTCCTTTCACGTTTGATGTGGAACACGGAATTGCTCTGCACGCAGTGCAGGGGAATCGGGCCTCATCTCGCGGCGAGGGGGAAGTCTCATGGTTTTTCTCGAGTTGCGGCCGGAACCTGGGGTATATTCTCGAGTTTCGCCGGGGAGGACCCTTCCAGACACGTGTTTGTTCATCGACGTCAGGACTCCTGCCTACGTGCGAGAGACACCTCGGGATTCTCCTCGAGTCTTGGCATGGCAATTGGGACGCGTCTCCACGTGAGGCGGGAGACCCAGGGTCCCTTTCCACGTGCCACAGGGATCCTGGGACTCCTATCCATTTTAAAGGGGAGTCAGGCAACATCTCCTTTGGAAGCATTGATCTCCGCCCACCTCTCGAGTTTTCAAAGAATGTGAGGCCTCCGGTCGCGATGAGGCGGAGAACTAGGTTTTTCTCTGTGGTCTCCACAGGTGATTCAGACATCCCTTCGTCTTCGGAGATGCCAAACGAGCCTGCATTCAATTCACTGCAGGGATATCCGGCCTTACTTCGAGTCAGAGCATCTCGGTGTCCATTCCACTTGAGGCCACAAACTCAGGGTCCCTCTCACATACCTGTAACTGAGAGAAGCCTCCTCTTGAGGTGCTTGTGGAAACTTGGTATTCCTCTTGAGTCGAAGCCAGGGACTAAGCTCTCATCTCGAGTTGATTTGGGGTCCACGCAGCCCTTTCGTGTTGCTCCAGTGACCTCAGGATCCCTCTAGACTTTAGACAGTGATCTTGGATTTTCTCTGGAGTGCCATCAAGGAAATCAAGGCTCCTTTCACGTTTGATGTGGAACACGGAATTGCTCTGTACGCAGTGCAGGGGAATCAGGCCTCATCTCACGGCGAGGAGGTAGTCTCTTGGTTTTTCTTGAGTTGCGGACGGAACCTGGGGTATATTCTCGAGTTACGACGGGCAGGGCCCTTCCAGACATGTGTTTGTTCAGCGATTTCAGGACTCATGCCTAGCTGCGAGGGACACCTCAGGATTCTCCTCGATTCTTGTCATGGCAATTGGGACGCGTCTCCACGTGAGGCGGGAGACCCAGTGTCCCTTTCCACGTGCCACAGGGATCCTGGGACTCCTATCCATTTTCAAGAGGAGTCAGGCATCGTGTCCTTTGGAAGCATTGATCTCCGCGGACCTCTCGAGTTTTCAAAGGATGTGAGGCCTCTGCTCGCGATGAAGTAGAGAACTAGGTCTTTCTCTGTGGTCTCCACAGGGGATTCAGACATCCCTTCGTCTTGGGAGATGCAAGACGAGCCTGCATTCATTTCACTGCAGGGATATCCGGCCTTACTTCGAGTCTGAGCACCTCGGTGTCCATTCCACTTGAGTCCACCAACTCAGGATCCCTCTCACATACCTGTAGCTGAGAGAGGCCTCGTCTTGAGGTGCTTGTGGAAAGTTGGTAATCCTCTTGAGTCGAAGCCAGGGACTAAGCTCTCATCTCGAGTTGATTTGGGGTCCACGCAGCCCTTTCGTGTTGCTCCAGTGACCTCAGGATCCCTCTAGACTTGAGACAGTGATCTTGGGTTTTCTCTGGAGTGCCATCAAGTAAATCACGTTTGATGTGGAACACGGATTTGCACTGCACGCAGTGAAGGGTAATCAGGCCTCAGATCGCGGCGAGGGGGAAGTCTCATTGTTTTTCTCAAGTTGCGGCCGCATCCTGGGGTATATTCTCGAGTTACGACGGGGAGGGCCCTTCCAGACACGTGTTTGTTCAGCGACGTCAGGACTCCTGCCTACGTGCAAGGGACACCTCGGGATTCTCCTCGAGTCTTGGCATGGCAATTGGGACGCGTCTCCATGTGAGGCGGGAGACCCAGGGTCCCTTTCCACGTGCCACAGGGATCCTGGGACTCCTATCCATTTTCAAGAGGAGTCAGGCATCGTCTCCTTTGGAAGCATTGTTCTCCGCAGACCTCTCGAGTTTTCAAAGGATGTGATTCCTCCGGTCACGATGAGGCGGAAACTAGGTCTTTCTCTGTGGTGTCCACAGGGGGATTCAGACATCCCTTCGTCTGGGGAGATGCAAGACGAGCCTGCATTCAATTCACTGGAGGGATATCCGGCCTTACTTCGAGTCAGAGCATCTCTGTGTCCATTCCACATGAGGCCACAAACTCATGGTCCCTATCACATAACTGTAGCTGAGACAAGCTTCCTCTTGTGGTGCTTGTGGAAAGTTGGTATTCCTCTTGAGTTGAAGCCAGGGCCTAAGCTCTCATCTCGAGTTGATTTGGGGTCCACGCAGCCCTTTCGTGTTGCTCCAGTGACCTCAGGATCCCTCTAGTCTTGAGACAGTGATCTTGGGTTTTCTCTGGAGTGCCATCAAGTAAATCACGTTTAATGTGGAACACGGATTTGCTCTGCACGCAGTGAAGGGTAATCGGGCCTCAGATCGCGGCGAGGGGGAAGTCTCATTGTTTTTCTCAAGTTGCGGCCGCATCCTGGGGTATATTCTCGAGTTACAACGGGGAGGGCCCTTCCAGACACGTGTTTGTTCAGCGACGTCAGGACTCCTGCCTAGGTGCGAGGGACACCTCGGGATTCTCCTCTAGTCTTGGCATGGCAATTGGGACGCGTCTCCACGTGAGGCGGGAGACTCAGGGTCCCTTTCCACATGCCACAGGTATCCTGGGACTCCTATCAATTATCAAGAGGAGTCAGGCATCGTCTCCTTTGGAAGGATTGATCTCCGCAGACCTCCCGAGTTTTCAAAGGATGTGAGGCCTCCGTTCTCGATGAGGTGGAGAACTAGGTCTTTCTCTGTGGTCTCCACAGGGGATTCAGACATCCCTTCGTCTTGGGAGCTGCAAGACGAGCCTGCATTCAATTCAATGCAGGGATATCCGGCCTTACTTCGAGTCAGAGCATCTCGGTGTCCATTTCACTTGAGGCCACAAACTCATGGTCCCTCACACATACCTGTAGCTGAGAGAAGCCTCCTCTTGAAGTAATTGTGGAAAGTGGGTATTCCTCTTGAGTCGAAGCCAGGGACTAAGCTCTCATCTCGAGTTGATTTGGGGTCCACGGAGCCCTTTCGTGTTGCTCCAGTGACCTCAGGATCCCTCTAGACTTGAGACAGTGATCTTGGGTTTTCTCTGGAGTGCCATCAAGGAAATCAAGGCTCCTTTCACGTTTGATGTGGAACACGGAATTCCTCTGCACGCAGTGCAGGGGAATCGGGCCTCATCTCGCGGCGAGGGGGAAGTCTCATGGTTTTTCTCGAGTTGCGGCCGGAACCTGGGGTATATTCTCGAGTTACGACGGGGACGGCCCTTCCAGACACGTGTTTGTTCAGCGACGTCAGGACTCCTGCCTAGGTGCGAGGGACACCTCGGGATTCTCCTCGAGTCATGGCATTTCAATTGGGACGCGTCTGCACGTGAGGCGGGAGACCCAGGGTCCCTTTCCACGTGCCACAGGGATCCTGGGACTCCTATCCATTTTCAAGAGGAGTCAGGCATTGTCACCTTTGGAAGCATTGTTCTCCGCGGACCTCTCGAGTTTTCAAAGGATGTGAGGCCTCCGCTCGCGATGAGGCGGAGAACTCGGTCTTTCTCTGTGGTCTCCACAGGGGATTCAGACATCCCTTCGTCTTGGGAGATGCAAGACGAGCCTGCATTCAATTCACTGCAGGGATATCCGGCCTTACCTCGAGTCAGAGCATCTCGGTGTCCATTCGACTTGAGGCCACAAACTCAGGGTCCCTCTCACATACCTGTAGCTGAGAGAAGCCTCCTCTTGAGGTGCTTGTGGAAAGTCGGTATTCCTCTTGAGTCGAAGCCAGGGACTAAGCTCTCATCTCGAGTTGATTTGGGGTTCACGGAGCCCTTTCCTATTGGTCCAGTGACCTCAGGATCCCGCTAGACTTGAGACAGTGATCTTGGGTTTTCTCTGGAGTGCCATCAAGGAAATCAAGGCTCCTTTCACGTTTGATGTGGACCACGGAATTGCTCTGCATGCAGTGCAGGGGTATCGGGCCTCAACTCGCGGCGAGGGGGAAATCTCATGGTTTTTTTCGAGTTGCGGCCAGAACCTGGGGTATATTCTCGAGTTACGACGGGGAGGGCCCTTCCAGACACGTGTTTTTTCAGCGACGTCAGGACTCCTGCCTAGGTGCGAGGGACACCTCGGGATTATCCTCGAGTCTTGGCATGGCAATTTGGACGCGTCTCCACGTGAGCCGGGAGACCCGGGGTCCCTTTCCACGTGCCACAGATATCCTGGGACTCCTATCCATTTTCAAGAGGAGTCAGGCATCGTCTCCTTCGGAAGTATTGATCTCAGCGCACCTCTCGAGTTTTCAAAGGATATCAGGCCTCCGCTCGCGAGGAGGCCCAGGACTAGGTCTTTCTCTGTGGTCTCCACAGGGGATTCAGACAACCCTTCGTCTTGGGAGATGCAATACGAGCCTGCATTCAATTCACTGCAGGGATATCCGGCCTTACCTCGAGTCAGAGCATCTCGGTGTCCATTCCACTTGAGGCCACAAACTCAGGGTCCCTCTCACATACCTGTAGCTGAGAGAAGCCTCCTCTTGAGGTGCTTGTGGGAAGGTGGTATTCCTCTTGAGTCGAAGGCAGGGACTAAGCTCTCATCTCGAGTTGATTTGGGGTCCACAGAGCCCTTTCGTGTTGCTCCAGTGACCTCAGGATCCCTCTAGACTTGAGACAGTGATCTTGGGTTTTCTCTGGAGTGCCATCAAGGAAATCAAGGCTCCTTTCACGTTTGATGTGGAACACGGAATTGCTCTGCACGCAATGCAGGGGAATCGGGCCTCATCTCGCGGCGAGGGGGAAGTCTCATGGTTTTTCTCGAGTTGCGGCCGGAACCTGGGGTATATTCTCGAGTTACGACGGGGAGGGCCCTTCCAGACACGTCTTTGTTCAGCGACGTCAGCACTCCTGAATAGGTGCGAGGGACACCTCGGGATTCTCCTCGAGTCTTGGCATGGCAATTGGGATGCGTCTCCACGTGAGGCGGGAGACCCAGTGTCCCTTTCCACGTGCCACAGCGATCCTGGAACTCCTATCCATTTTCAAGAGGAGTTGGGCATCTTCTCCTTTGGAAGCATTGATCTCTGCAGACCTCTCGAGTTTTCAAAGGATGTGAGGCCTCCGGTCGCGATGAGACGGAGGACTAGGTCTTTCTCTGTGGTCTCCACAGGGGATTCAGACATCCCTTCTTCTTGGGAGATGCAAGACGAGCCTGCATTCAATTCACTGCAGGGATATCCGGCCTTACTTCGAGTCAGAGCATCTCGGTGTCCATTCGACTTGAGGCCACAAACTCAGGGTCCCTCTCACATACCTGTAGCTGAAGGAAGCCTCCTCTTGAGGTGCTTGTGGAAAGTTGGTATTCCTCTTGAGTCGAAGCCAGGGACTAAGCTCTCATCTCGAGTTGATTTGGGGTCCACGGAGCCCTTTCGTGTTGCTCCAGTGACCTCAGGATCCCTCTAGAATTGAGACAGTGATCTTGGGTTTTCTCTGGAGTGCCATCAAGGAAATCAAGGCTCCTTTCATTTTTGATGTGGAATACGGAATTGCTCTGCACGCAGGGCAGGGAAATAGGGCCTCATCTCGCAGCGAGTGGGAAGTCTCATGGTTTTTCTCGAGTTGCGGCCTGAACCTGGGGTATATTCTCAAGTTACGACAGGGAGGGCCCTTCCAGACACGTGTTTGTTCAGCGACATCAGGACTCCTGCCTAGGTGCGAGGGACTCCTCGGGATTCTCCTCGAGTCTTGGCATGGCAATTGGGACGCGTCTCCACGTGAGGCGGGAGACCCAGGGTCCCTTTCCAAGTTCCACAGGGATCCTGGGACTCCTATACATTTTCAAGAGGAGTCAGGCATCGTCTCCTTCGGAAGCATTGATCTCCGCGGACCTCTCGAGTTTTCAAAGGATGTGAGGCCTCCGCTCGCGATGAGGCTGAGAATTAGGTCCTTCTCTGTGGTCTCCACAGGGGATTCAGACATCCCTTCGTCTTGGGAGATGCAAGACGAGCCTGCATTCAATTCACTGCAGGGATATCCGGCCTTACTTCGAGTCAGAGCATCTCGGTGTCCATTCCACTTGAGGCCACAAACTCAGGGTCCCTCTAACATACCTGTAGCTGAGAGAAGCCTCCTCTTGAGGTGCTTGTGGAAAGTTGGTATTCCTCTTGAGTCGAAGCCAGGGACTAAGCTCTCATCTCGAGTTGATTTGGGGTCCACGGAGAAATTTCGTCTTGCTCCAGTGACCTCAGGATCCCTCTAGACTTGGGACAGTGATCTTGGGTTTTCTCTGGAGTGCCATCAAGGAAATCAAGGCTCCTTTCACGTTTGATGTGGAACACGGAATTCCTCTGCACGCAGTCCAGGGGAATCGGGCTTCATCTCGCAGCGAGGGGGAAGTCTCATGCTTTTTCTCGAGTTGCGGCCGGAACCTGGGGTATATTCTCGAGTTACGACGGGGAGGGCCCTTCCAGACACGTGTTTGTTCAGCGTCGTCAGGACTCCTGCCTAGGTGCGAGGGACACCTCGGGATTCTCCTCGAGTCTTGGCATGGCAATTGGGACGCGTCTCCACGTGAGGCGGCAGACCCAGGGTCCCTTTCCACGTGCCACAGGGATCCTGGGACTCCTATCCATTTTCAAGAGGAGTCAGGCATCGTCTCCTTTGGAAGCATTGATCTCAGCGGACCTCTCGAGTTTTCAAAGGATGTGAGGCCTCCGGTCGCGATGAGGCGGAGGACTAGGTCTTTCTCTGTGGTCTCCACAGTGGATTCAGACAACCCTTCGTCTTGGGAGATGCAAGACGAGCCTGCATTCAATTCACTGCAGGGATATCCGGCCTTACTTCGAGTCAGAGCATCTCGGTGTCCATTCCACTTGAGGCCACAAACTCAGGGTCCCTCTCACATACCTGTAGCTGAGAGAAGCCTCCTCTTGAGGTGCTTGTGGAAAGTTGGTATTCCTCTTGAGTCGAAGCCAGGGACTAAGCTCTCATCTCGAGTTGATTTGGGGTCCACGGAGAACTTTCGTCTTGCTCCAGTGACCTCAGGATCCCTCTAGACTTGAGACAGTGATCTTGCGTTTTCTCTGGAGTGCCATCAAGGAAATCAAGGCTCCTTTCACGTTTGATGTGGAACACGGAATTGCTCTGCACGCAGTCCAGGGGAATGGGGCCTCATCTCACGGCGAGGGGGAAGTCTCATGGTTTTTCTCGAGTTGCGGCCGGAACCTGGGGTATATTCTCGAGTTACGACGGGGAGGGCCCTTCCAGACACGTGTTTGTTCAGCGACGTCACGACCCCTGCCTAGGTGCGAGGGACAACTCGGGATTCTCCTCGAGTCTTGGCATGGCAATTGGGACGCGTCTCTACGTCAGGCGGGAGACCCAGGGTCCCTTTCCACGTGCCACAGATATCCTGGGACTCCTATCCATTTTCAAGAGGAGTCAGGCATCGTCTCCTTCGGAAGTATTCATCTCAGCGGACCTCTCGAGTTTTCAAAGGATATGAGGCCTCCGGTCGCGAGGAGGCGGAGGACTAGGTCTTTCTCTGTGGTCTCCACAGGGGATTCAGACAACCCTTCGTCTTGGGAGATGCAAGACGAGCCTGCATTCAATTCACTGCAGGGATATCCGGCCTTACTTCGAGTCAGAGCATCTCGGTGTCCATTTCACTTGAGGCCACAAACTCAGGGTCCCTCTCACATACCTGTAGCTGAGAGAAGCCTCCTCTTGAGGTGCTTGTGGAAAGTTGGTATTCCTCTTGAGTCGAAGCCAGGGACTAAGCTCTCATCTCGAGTTGATTTGGGGTCCATGGAGCCCTTTCGTGTTGCTACAGTGACCTCAGGATCCCTCTAGACTTGAGACAGTGATCTTGGGTTTTCTCTGGAGTGCCATCAAGGAAATCAAGTCTCCCTTCACGTTTGATGTGGAACACGGAATTGCTCTGCACGCAGTCCAGGGGAATCGGGCCTCATGTCGCGGCGAGGGGGAAGTCTCATGGTTTTTCTCGAGTTGCGGCCGGAACCTGGGGTATATTCTCGAGTTACGACGGGGAAGGCCCTTCCAGACACGTGTTTGTTCAGCGACGTCAGGACTCCTGCCTAGGAGCGAGGGACACCTCGGGATTCTCCTCGAGTCTTGGCATGGCAATTGGGAGGCGTCTCCACGTGAGGCGGGAGACCCAGGGTCCCTTTCCACGTGCCACAGGGATCCTGGGACTCCTATTCATTTTCAAGAAAAGTCCGGCATCGTCTCCTTTGGAAGCATTGATCTCCGCAGACCTCTCGAGTTTTCAAAGGATGTGATGCCTTTGGTCTCGATGAGGCGGAGGACTTCGTCTTTACCCGTCATCTCCACAGGGGATTCAGACATCCCTTCGTCTTGGGAGATGCAAGACGAGCGTGCATTCAATTCACTGCAGGGATATCCGGCCTTACATCGAGTCAGAGCATCTCGGTGTCCATTCCACTTGAGGCCACAAACTCAGGGTTCCGCTCATATAGCTTTCGCTGCGAGAAGCCTCCTCTTGAGGTGCTTGTGGAAAGTTGGTATTCCTCTTGAGTCGAAGCCAGGGACTAAGCTCTCATCTCGAGGTTTTTTGGGGTCCACGGAGCACTTTCCTGTTGGTCCAGTGACCTCAGGATCCCTCTAGACTTGAGACAGTGATCTTGGGTTTTCTCTGGAGTGCCATCAAGGAAATCAAGGCTCCTTTCACGTTTGATGTGGAACACGGAATTGCTCTGCACGCAGTGCAGGGGAATCGGGCCTCATGTCGCGGCGAGGGGGAAGTCTCATGGTTTTTCTCGAGTTGCGGCCGGAACCTGGGGTATATTCTCGAGTTACGACGAGGAGGGCCCTTCCAGACACGTGTTTGTTCAGCGACGTCAGGACTCCTGCCTAGGTGCGAGGGAAACCTCGGGATTCTCCTCGAGTCTTGGCATGGCAATTGGTACGCGTCTCCACGTGAAGCGGGAGACCCAGTATCCCCGTTCATGTGGACAGGGATCCTGGGACTCCTATCCATTTTCAAGAGGAGTCAGGCATCGTCTCCTTTGGAAGCATTGATCTCCACGGACCTCTCGAGTTTTCAAAGGATGTGAGGCCTCCAGTCGCGATCAGGCGGGGAACTAGGTCTTCTCTGTGGTCTCCACAAGGGATTCAGACATCCCTTTGTCTTGGCAGATGGAAGACGAGCCTGCATTCAATTCACTGCAGGGATATCCGGCCTTACTTCGAGTCAGAGCATCTCGGTGTCCATTCCACTTGAGGCCACAAACTCAGGGTCCCTCTCACATACCTGTAGCTGAGAGAAGCCTCCTCTTGAGGTGCTTGTTGAAAGTTGGTATTCCTCTTGAGTCTAAGCCAGGGACTAAACTCTCATCTCGAGTTGATTTGGGGTCCACGGAGCCCTTTCCTGTTGGTCCAGTGACCTCAGGATACCTCTAGACTTGAGACAGTGATCTTGGGTTTTCTCTGGAGTGCCATCAAGGAAATCAAGGCTCCTTTCAGGTTTGATGTGGAACACGGAATTGCTCTGCATGCAGTGCAGGGGAATCGGGCCTCAACTCAGGGCCAGGGGGATATCTCATGGTTTTTCTCGAGTTGCGGCGGGAACCTGGGGTATATTCTCGAGTTACGACCGGGAGGGCCCTTACAGACTCTTGTTTTTTCAGCGACGTCAGGAATCCTGCCTAGGTGCGAGGGACACCTCGGGATTCTCCTCGATTCTTGGCATGGCAATTGGGACGCGTCTTCACGTGAGGCGGGAGACCCAGGGTCACTTTCCACGTGCCACAGGGATCCTGGGACTCCTATCCATTTTCAAGAGGAGTCAGGCATCGTCTCCTTTGGAAGCATTGATCTCCGCGGACCTCTCGAGTTTTCAAATGATGTGAGGCCTCCGCTCGCGATGAGGCGGAGAATTAGGTCTTTATCTGTGGTCTCCACAGGGGATTCAGACATCCCTTCATCTTGGATGATGCAAGACGAGCCTGCATTCAATTCACTGCAGGGATATCCGGCCTTACTTCGAGTCAGAGCATCTCGGTGTCCATTCCATTTGAGGCCACAAAATCAGGGGCCCTCTCACATACCTGTAGCTGAGAGAAGCCTCCTCTTGAGGTGCTTGTGGAAAGTTGGTATTCCTCTTGAGTCGAAGCCAGGGACTAAGCTCTCATCTCGAGTTGATTAGGTATCCACGGAGCCCTTTCATGTTGCTACAGTGACCTCAGGTTCCCTCTAGACTTGAGACAGTGATCTTGGGAATTCTCTGGAGTGCCATCAAGGAAATCAAGTCTCCTTTCATTTTTGATGTGGAATACGGAATTGCTCTGCACACAGGGCAGGGGAATCGGGCCTCATCTCGCGGCGAGGGGTAAGTCTCATGGTTTTTCTCGAGTTGCGGCCGGAACCTGGGGTATATTCTCGAGTTACGAAGGGGAGGGTCCTTCCAGACACGTGTTTATTCAGTGACGTCAGGACTCTTGCCTAGGTGGAGGGACACCTCGGGATTCTCCTCGAGTCTTGGCATGGCAATTGGGACGCGTCTCCACGTGAGGCGGCAGACCCAGGGTCCCTTTCCACGTGCCACAGGGATCCTGGGACTCCTATCCATTTTCAAGAGGAGTCAGGCATCGTCTCCTTTGGAAGCATTGATCTCCGCGGACCTCTCGAGTTTTCAAAGGATGTGAGGCCTCCGCTCGCGATGAGGAGGAGAATTAGGTCTTTCTCTGTGGTCTCCACAGGGGATTCAGACATCCCTTCGTCTTGGGAGATGCAAGACGAGCCTGCATTCAATTCACTGCAGGGATATCCGGCCTTACTTCGAGTCAGAGCATCTCGGTGTCCATTCCATTTGAGGCCACAAACTCAGGGGCCCTCTCACATACCTGTAGCTGAGAGAAGCCTCCTCTTGAGGTGCTTGTGGAAAGTTGGTATTCCTCTTGAGTCGAAGCCAGGGACTAAGCTCTCATCTCGAGTGGATTTGGGGTCCATGGAGCCCTTTCGTGTTCTTCCAGTGAACTCAGGATCCCTCTAGGCTTGAGACAGTGATCTTGGGTTTTCTCTGGAGTGCCATCAAGGAAATCAAGGCTCCTTTCACGTTTGATGTGGAACACGGAATTGCTCTGCACGCAGTCCAGGGGAATCGGGCCTCATCTGGCGGCGAGGGGAAAGTCTCATGGTTTTTCTCGAGTTCCGGCCGGAACCTGAGGTATATTCTGGAGTTACGACGGGGAGGGCCCTTCCAGACACGTGTTTGTTCAGCGACGTCAGGACCCTGCCTAGGTGCGAGGGACACCTCGGGATTCTCCTCGAGTCTTGGCATGGCAATTGGGACGCGTCTCCACGTCAGGCGGGAGACCCAGGGTCCCTTTCCATAGGCCACAGATATCCTGGGACTCCTATCCATTTTCAAGAGGAGTCAGGCATCGTCTCCTTCGGAAGTATTGATCTCAGCGGACCTCTCGAGTTTTCAAAGGATATGAGGCCTCCTGTCGCGAGGAGGCGGAGGACTAGGTCTTTCTCTGTGGTCTCCACAGGGGATTCAGACAACCCTTCGTCTTGGGAGATGCAAGACGAGCCTGCATTCAATTCACTGCAGGGATATCCGGCCTTACTTCGAGTCAGAGCATCTCGGTGTCCATTTCACTTGAGGCCACAAACTCAGGGTCCCTCTCACATACCTGTAGCTGAGAGAAGCCTCCTCTTGAGGTGCTTGTGGAAAGTTGGTATTCCTCTTCAGTCGAAACCAGGGACTAAGCTCTCATCTCCAGTTGATTTGTGGTCCAGGGAGCACTTTCGTGTTGCTCCAGTGACCTCAGGATCCCTCTAGACTTGAGACAGTGATCTTGGGTTTTCTCTGGAGTACCATCAAGGAAATCAAGGCTCCTTTCACGTTTGATGTGGAACACGGAATTGCTCTGCACGCAGTGCAGGGGAATCGGGCCTCATCTCGCGGCGAGGGGGAAGTCTCATGGTTTTTCTCGAGTTGCGGCCGGAACCTGGGGTATATTCTCGAGTTACGACGGGGAGGGCCCTTCCAGACACGTGTTTGTTCAGCGACCTGAGGACTCCTGCCTACGTGCGAGGGACACCTCGGGATTCTCCTCGAGTCTTGGCATGGCAATGGGCACGCGTCTCCACGTGAGTCGGGAGACCCAGGGTCCCTTTCCACGTGCCACAGGGATCCTGGGACTCCTATCCATTTTCAAGAGGAGTCAGGCATCGTCTACTTTGGAAGCATTGATCTCCGCGGACCTCTCGAGTTTTCAAAGGATGTGAGGCCTCCGGTCGCGATGAGGCGGAGAACTGGGTCTCTCTCTGTGGTCTCCACAGGGGATTCAGACATCCCGTCCTCTTGGGAGATGCAAGACGAGCCTGCATTCAGTTCAATACAGGGATATCTGGCCTAACTTCGAGTCAGAGCATCTCGGTGTCCATTCCACTTGAGGCCACAAACTCAGGGGCCCTTTCACATACCTGTAGCTGAGAGAAGCCTCCTCTTGAGGTGCATGTGGAAAGTTGGTATTCCTCTTGAGTCGAAGCCAGGGACTAAGCTCTCATCTCTAGTTGATTTGGGGTCCACGGAGCCCTTTCGTGTTGCTCCAGTGACCTCAGGATCCCTCTAGACTTGAGACAGTGATCTTGGGTTTTCTCTGGAGTACCATCAAGGAAATCAAGGCTCCTTTCACGTTTGATGTGGAACACGGAATTGCTCTGCACCCAGTTGAGGGGAATCGGGCCTCATCCAGCGGCGAGGGGGAAGTCTCATGGTTTTTCTCGAGTTGCGGCCGGAACCTGGGGTATATTCTCGAGTTACGATGGGGAGGGCCTTCCAGACACGTGTTTGTTCAGCGACGTCAGGACTCCTGCCTAGGTGCGAGGGACACCTCGGGATTCTCCTCGAGTCTTTTCATTGCAATTGGGACGCGTCTCCTCGTGAGGCGGGTGACCCAGGTTCCCTTTCCACGTGCCACAGGGATCCTGGGACTCCTATCCATTTTCAAGAGGAGTCAGGCATCGTGTCCTTTGGAAGCATTGATCTCCGCGGACCTCTCGAATTTTCAAAGGATGTGAGGCCTCCGGTCGCGATGAGGTGGAAAATTAGGTCTTTCTCTGTGGTCTCCACAGGGGATTCAGACATCCCTTCGTCTTGGGAGATGCAAGACGAGCCTGCATTCAATTCACTGCAGGGATATCCAGCCTTACTTCGAGTCAGAGCCTCTCGGTGTCCATTCCACTTGAGGCCACAAACTCAGGGTCCCTCTCACATACCTGTAGCTGAGAGAAGCCTCCTCTTGAGGTGCTTGTGGAAAGTTGGTATTCCTCTTGAGTCTAAGCCAGGGACTAAGCTCTCATCTCGAGTTGATTTGGGGTCCACGGAGAACTTTCGTGTTGCTCCAGTGACCTCAGGATCCCTCTAGACTTGAGACAGTGATCTTGGGTTTTCTCTGGAGTACCATCAAGGAAATCAAGGCTCCTTTCACGTTTGATGTGGAACTCGGAATTGCTCTGCACGCAGTGCAGGGGAATCGGGCCTCATCTCGCGGCGAGGGGGAAGTCTCATGGTTTTTCGCGAGTTGCGGCCGAAACCTGGGGTATATTCTCGAGTTACGACGGGGAGGGCCCTTCCAGATATGTGTTTGTTCAGCGACGTCAGCACTCCTGCCTAGGTGCGAGGGACACCTCGGGATTCTCCTCGAGTCTTGGCATGGCAATTGGGACGCGTCTCCACGTGAGGCGGGTGACCCAGGGTCCCTTTCCACGTGCCACAGATATCCTGGGACTCCTATCCATTTTCAAGAGGAGTCAGGCATCATCTCCTTCGGAAGTATTGATCTCAGCGGACCTCTCGAGTTTTCAAAGGATATTAGGCCTCCTGTCGCGAGGAGGCGGAGGACTAGGTTTTTCTCTGTGGTCTCCACAGGGGATTCAGACATCCCTTCGTCTTGGGAGATGCAAGACGAGCCTGCATTCAATTCACTGCAGGGATATCCGGCCTTACTTCGAGTCAGAGCATCTCGGTGTCCATTCCACATGAGGCCACAAACTCAGGGTCCCTCTCACATACCTGTAGCTGAGAGAAGCCTCCTCTTGAGGTGCTTGTGGAAAGTTGGCATTGCTCTTGAGTCGAAGCCAGGGACTAAGCTCTCATCTCGAGTTGATTTGGGGTCCACGGAGCCCTTTCGTGTTGCTACAGTGACCTCAGGATCCCTCTAGACTTGAGACAGTGATCTTGGGTTTTCTCTGGAGTGCCATCAAGGAAATCAAGGCTCCTTTCACGTTTGATGTGGAACACGGAATTGCTCTGCACGCAGTGCAGGGGAATCGGGCCTCATCTCGCGGCGAGGGGGAAGTCTCATGGTTTTTCTCGAGTTGCGGCCGGAAACTGGGGTATATTCTCGAGTTACGACGGGGAGGGCCCTTCCAGACACGTGTTTGTTCAGCGATGTCAGGACTCCTGCCTAGGAGCGAGGGACAACTCGGGATTCTCCTCGAGTCTTGGCATGGCAATTGGGACGCGCCTCCACGTGAGGCGTGAGACCCAGGGTCCCTTTCGACGTGCCACAGGGATCCTGGGACTCCTATCCATTTTCAAGAGGAGTCAGGCATCGTCTCCTTTTGAAGCATTGATCTCCACGGACCTCTCGAGTTTTCAAAGGATGTGAGGCCTCCGCTCGCAATGAGGCGGAGAACTCGGTCTTTCTCTGTGGTCCCACAGGGGATTCAGACATCCCTTCGTCTTGGGAGATGCAAGACGAGCCTGCATTCAATTCACTGCAGGGATATCCGGCCTTACTTCGAGTCAGAGCATCTCGATGTCCATTCCACTTGAGGCCACAAACTCAGGGGCCTTCTCACATACATGTAGCTGAGATAAGCCTCCTCTTGAGGTGCTTGTGGAAAGTTGGTATTCCTCTTGATTCGAAGCCAGGGACTAAGCTCTCATCTCTAGTTGATTTGGGGTCCACGGAGCCCTTTCGTGTTGCTCCAGTGACCTCAGGATCCCTCTAGGCTTGAAACAGTGATCTTGGGTTTTCTCTGGAGTGCCATCAAGGAAATCAAGGCTCCTTTCACGTTTGATGTGGAAAACGGAATTGCTCTGCACGCAGTGCAGGGGAATCGGGCCTCATCCAGCGGCGTGGGGGAAGTCTCATGGTTTTTTTCGAGTTGCGGCCGGAACCTGGGGTATATTCTCGAGTTACGATGGGGAGGGCCCTTCCGGACACGTGTTTGTTCAGCGACGTCAGGAATCCTGCCTAGGTGCGAGGGACACCTCGGGATTCTCCTCGAGTCTTGGCATGGCAATGGGGATGCGTCTCCACGTGATGCGGGTGACCCAGGGTCCCTTTCCACGTGCCACAGGGATCCTGGGACTCCTATCCATTTTCAAGAGGAGTCAGGCATCGTCTCCTTTGGAAGCATTGATCTCCGCGGACCTCTTGAATTTTCAAAGGATGTGAGGCCTCCGGTCGCGATGAGGTGGAAAATTAGGTCTTTCTCTGTGGTCTCCACAGGGGATTCAGACATCCCTTCGTCTTGGGTGATGCAACACGAGCCTGCATTCAATTCACTGCAGGGATATTCGGCCTTACTTCGAGTCAGAGCATCTCGGTGTCCATTCCACTTGAGGCCACAAACTCAGGGTCCCTCTCACATACCTGTAGCTGAGAGAAGCCTCCTCTTGAGGTGCTTGTGGAAAGTTGGTATTCCTCTTGAGTCGAAGCCAGGGACTAAGCTCTCATCACGAGTTGATTTGGGGTCCATGGAGCCCTTTCATGTTGCTCCAGTGACCTCAGGATCGCTCTAGACTTGAGACAGTGATCTTGGGTTTTCTCTGGAGTGCCATCAAGGAAATCAAGGCTCCTTTCACGTTTGATGTGGAACGCGGAATTGCTCTGCACGCAGTGCAGGGGAATCGGGCCTCATCTCGCGGCGAGGGGGAAGTCTCATGGTTTTTCTCTAGTTTCGGCCGAAACCTGGGGTATATTCTCGAGTTACGACGGGGAGGGCCCTTCCAGACACGTGTTTGTTCAGCGACGTCAGGACTCCTGCCTAGGTGCGAGGGACACCACGGGATTCTCCTCGAGTCTTGGCATGGCAATGGGGACGCGTCTCCACGTGAGGCGGGAGACCCAGGGTCCCTTTCCACGTGCCACAGGGATCCTGGGACTCCTATCCATTTACAAGAGGAGTCAGGCATCGTCTCCTTTGGAAGCATTGATCTCCGCGGACCTCTCGAGTTTTCAAAGGATGTGAGGCCTCCGCTCGCGATGAGGCCGAGAACTAGGTCTTTCTCTGTGGTCTCCACAGGGGATTCAGACATCCCTTCGTCTTGGGAGATGCAAGACGAGCCTGCATTCAATTCACTGCAGGGATATCTGGCCTTCCTTCGAGTCAGAGCATCTCGGTGTCCATTCCACTTGAGGCCACAAACTCAGGGTCCCTCTCACATACCTTTAGCTGAGAGTAGCCTCCTCTTGAGGTGCGTGTGGAAAGTTGGTATTCCTCTTGAGTCGAAGCCAGGGATAAGTTCTCATCTCGAGTTGATTTGGGGTACACGGAACACTTTCGAGTTGCTCCAGTGACCTCAGGATCCCTCTAGACTAGAGACAGTGATCTTGGGTTTTCTCTGGAGTGCCATCAAGGAAATCAAGGCTCCTTTCACTTTTGATGTGGAATACGGAATTGCTCTGCACGCAGTGCAGGGGAATCGGGCCTCATCTCGCGGCGAGGGGGAAGTCTCATGGTTTTTCTCGAGTTGCGGCCGGAACCTGGGGTATATTCTCGAGTTACGACGGGGAGGGCCCTTCCAGACACGTGTTTGTTCAGCGACCTGAGGACTCCTGCCTACGTGCGAGGGACACCTCGGGATTCTCCTCGAGTCTTGGCATGGCAATGGGCACGCGTCTCCACGTGAGTCGGGAGACCCAGGGTCCCTTTCCACGTGCCACAGGGATCCTGGGACTCCTATCCATTTTCAAGAGGAGTCAGGCATCGTCTACTTTGGAAGCATTGATCTCCGCGGACCTCTCGAGTTTTCAAAGGATGTGAGGCCTCCGGTCGCGATGAGGCGGAGAACTGGGTCTCTCTCTGTGGTCTCCACAGGGGATTCAGACATCCCGTCCTCTTGGGAGATGCAAGACGAGCCTGCATTCAGTTCAATACAGGGATATCTGGCCTAACTTCGAGTCAGAGCATCTCGGTGTCCATTCCACTTGAGGCCACAAACTCAGGGGCCCTTTCACATACCTGTAGCTGAGAGAAGCCTCCTCTTGAGGTGCATGTGGAAAGTTGGTATTCCTCTTGAGTCGAAGCCAGGGACTAAGCTCTCATCTCTAGTTGATTTGGGGTCCACGGAGCCCTTTCGTGTTGCTCCAGTGACCTCAGGATCCCTCTAGACTTGAGACAGTGATCTTGGGTTTTCTCTGGAGTACCATCAAGGAAATCAAGGCTCCTTTCACGTTTGATGTGGAACACGGAATTGCTCTGCACCCAGTTGAGGGGAATCGGGCCTCATCCAGCGGCGAGGGGGAAGTCTCATGGTTTTTCTCGAGTTGCGGCCGGAACCTGGGGTATATTCTCGAGTTACGATGGGGAGGGCCTTCCAGACACGTGTTTGTTCAGCGACGTCAGGACCCCTGCCTAGGTGCGAGGGACACCTCGGGATTCTCCTCGAGTCTTTTCATTGCAATTGGGACGCGTCTCCTCGTGAGGCGGGTGACCCAGGTTCCCTTTCCACGTGCCACAGGGATCCTGGGACTCCTATCCATTTTCAAGAGGAGTCAGGCATCGTGTCCTTTGGAAGCATTGATCTCCGCGGACCTCTCGAATTTTCAAAGGATGTGAGGCCTCCGGTCGCGATGAGGTGGAAAATTAGGTCTTTCTCTGTGGTCTCCACAGGGGATTCAGACATCCCTTCGTCTTGGGAGATGCAAGACGAGCCTGCATTCAATTCACTGCAGGGATATCCAGCCTTACTTCGAGTCAGAGCCTCTCGGTGTCCATTCCACTTGAGGCCACAAACTCAGGGTCCCTCTCACATACCTGTAGCTGAGAGAAGCCTCCTCTTGAGGTGCTTGTGGAAAGTTGGTATTCCTCTTGAGTCTAAGCCAGGGACTAAGCTCTCATCTCGAGTTGATTTGGGGTCCACGGAGAACTTTCGTGTTGCTCCAGTGACCTCAGGATCCCTCTAGACTTGAGACAGTGATCTTGGGTTTTCTCTGGAGTACCATCAAGGAAATCAAGGCTCCTTTCACGTTTGATGTGGAACTCGGAATTGCTCTGCACGCAGTGCAGGGGAATCGGGCCTCATCTCGCGGCGAGGGGGAAGTCTCATGGTTTTTCGCGAGTTGCGGCCGAAACCTGGGGTATATTCTCGAGTTACGACGGGGAGGGCCCTTCCAGATATGTGTTTGTTCAGCGACGTCAGCACTCCTGCCTAGGTGCGAGGGACACCTCGGGATTCTCCTCGAGTCTTGGCATGGCAATTGGGACGCGTCTCCACGTGAGGCGGGTGACCCAGGGTCCCTTTCCACGTGCCACAGATATCCTGGGACTCCTATCCATTTTCAAGAGGAGTCAGGCATCATCTCCTTCGGAAGTATTGATCTCAGCGGACCTCTCGAGTTTTCAAAGGATATTAGGCCTCCTGTCGCGAGGAGGCGGAGGACTAGGTTTTTCTCTGTGGTCTCCACAGGGGATTCAGACATCCCTTCGTCTTGGGAGATGCAAGACGAGCCTGCATTCAATTCACTGCAGGGATATCCGGCCTTACTTCGAGTCAGAGCATCTCGGTGTCCATTCCACATGAGGCCACAAACTCAGGGTCCCTCTCACATACCTGTAGCTGAGAGAAGCCTCCTCTTGAGGTGCTTGTGGAAAGTTGGCATTGCTCTTGAGTCGAAGCCAGGGACTAAGCTCTCATCTCGAGTTGATTTGGGGTCCACGGAGCCCTTTCGTGTTGCTACAGTGACCTCAGGATCCCTCTAGACTTGAGACAGTGATCTTGGGTTTTCTCTGGAGTGCCATCAAGGAAATCAAGGCTCCTTTCACGTTTGATGTGGAACACGGAATTGCTCTGCACGCAGTGCAGGGGAATCGGGCCTCATCTCGCGGCGAGGGGGAAGTCTCATGGTTTTTCTCGAGTTGCGGCCGGAAACTGGGGTATATTCTCGAGTTACGACGGGGAGGGCCCTTCCAGACACGTGTTTGTTCAGCGATGTCAGGACTCCTGCCTAGGAGCGAGGGACAACTCGGGATTCTCCTCGAGTCTTGGCATGGCAATTGGGACGCGCCTCCACGTGAGGCGTGAGACCCAGGGTCCCTTTCGACGTGCCACAGGGATCCTGGGACTCCTATCCATTTTCAAGAGGAGTCAGGCATCGTCTCCTTTTGAAGCATTGATCTCCACGGACCTCTCGAGTTTTCAAAGGATGTGAGGCCTCCGCTCGCAATGAGGCGGAGAACTCGGTCTTTCTCTGTGGTCCCACAGGGGATTCAGACATCCCTTCGTCTTGGGAGATGCAAGACGAGCCTGCATTCAATTCACTGCAGGGATATCCGGCCTTACTTCGAGTCAGAGCATCTCGATGTCCATTCCACTTGAGGCCACAAACTCAGGGGCCTTCTCACATACATGTAGCTGAGATAAGCCTCCTCTTGAGGTGCTTGTGGAAAGTTGGTATTCCTCTTGATTCGAAGCCAGGGACTAAGCTCTCATCTCTAGTTGATTTGGGGTCCACGGAGCCCTTTCGTGTTGCTCCAGTGACCTCAGGATCCCTCTAGGCTTGAAACAGTGATCTTGGGTTTTCTCTGGAGTGCCATCAAGGAAATCAAGGCTCCTTTCACGTTTGATGTGGAAAACGGAATTGCTCTGCACGCAGTGCAGGGGAATCGGGCCTCATCCAGCGGCGTGGGGGAAGTCTCATGGTTTTTTTCGAGTTGCGGCCGGAACCTGGGGTATATTCTCGAGTTACGATGGGGAGGGCCCTTCCGGACACGTGTTTGTTCAGCGACGTCAGGAATCCTGCCTAGGTGCGAGGGACACCTCGGGATTCTCCTCGAGTCTTGGCATGGCAATGGGGATGCGTCTCCACGTGATGCGGGTGACCCAGGGTCCCTTTCCACGTGCCACAGGGATCCTGGGACTCCTATCCATTTTCAAGAGGAGTCAGGCATCGTCTCCTTTGGAAGCATTGATCTCCGCGGACCTCTTGAATTTTCAAAGGATGTGAGGCCTCCGGTCGCGATGAGGTGGAAAATTAGGTCTTTCTCTGTGGTCTCCACAGGGGATTCAGACATCCCTTCGTCTTGGGTGATGCAACACGAGCCTGCATTCAATTCACTGCAGGGATATTCGGCCTTACTTCGAGTCAGAGCATCTCGGTGTCCATTCCACTTGAGGCCACAAACTCAGGGTCCCTCTCACATACCTGTAGCTGAGAGAAGCCTCCTCTTGAGGTGCTTGTGGAAAGTTGGTATTCCTCTTGAGTCGAAGCCAGGGACTAAGCTCTCATCACGAGTTGATTTGGGGTCCATGGAGCCCTTTCATGTTGCTCCAGTGACCTCAGGATCGCTCTAGACTTGAGACAGTGATCTTGGGTTTTCTCTGGAGTGCCATCAAGGAAATCAAGGCTCCTTTCACGTTTGATGTGGAACGCGGAATTGCTCTGCACGCAGTGCAGGGGAATCGGGCCTCATCTCGCGGCGAGGGGGAAGTCTCATGGTTTTTCTCTAGTTTCGGCCGAAACCTGGGGTATATTCTCGAGTTACGACGGGGAGGGCCCTTCCAGACACGTGTTTGTTCAGCGACGTCAGGACTCCTGCCTAGGTGCGAGGGACACCACGGGATTCTCCTCGAGTCTTGGCATGGCAATGGGGACGCGTCTCCACGTGAGGCGGGAGACCCAGGGTCCCTTTCCACGTGCCACAGGGATCCTGGGACTCCTATCCATTTACAAGAGGAGTCAGGCATCGTCTCCTTTGGAAGCATTGATCTCCGCGGACCTCTCGAGTTTTCAAAGGATGTGAGGCCTCCGCTCGCGATGAGGCCGAGAACTAGGTCTTTCTCTGTGGTCTCCACAGGGGATTCAGACATCCCTTCGTCTTGGGAGATGCAAGACGAGCCTGCATTCAATTCACTGCAGGGATATCTGGCCTTCCTTCGAGTCAGAGCATCTCGGTGTCCATTCCACTTGAGGCCACAAACTCAGGGTCCCTCTCACATACCTTTAGCTGAGAGTAGCCTCCTCTTGAGGTGCGTGTGGAAAGTTGGTATTCCTCTTGAGTCGAAGCCAGGGATAAGTTCTCATCTCGAGTTGATTTGGGGTACACGGAACACTTTCGAGTTGCTCCAGTGACCTCAGGATCCCTCTAGACTAGAGACAGTGATCTTGGGTTTTCTCTGGAGTGCCATCAAGGAAATCAAGGCTCCTTTCACGTTTGATGTGGAACGCGGAATTGCTCTGGACGCAGTGCAGGGGAATCGGGCCTCATCCAGCGGCGAGGGGGAAGTCTCATGGTTTTTCTCGAGTTGCGGCCGGAACCTGGGGTATATTCTCGAGTTACGACGGGGAGGGCCCTTCCAGACACTTGTTTGTTCAGTGACGTCAGCACTCCTGCCTACGTGCGAGGGACACCTCGGGATTCTCCTCGAGTCTTGGCATGGCAATGGGGACGCGTCTCCACGTGAGGCGGGAGACCCAGGGTCCCTTTCCACGTGCCACAGGGATCCTGGGACTCCTATCCATTTTCAAGAGGAGTCAGGCATCATCTCCTTGGGAAGCATTGATCTCCGCGGACCTCTCGAATTTTCAAAGGATGTGAGGCCTCCGGTCGCGATGAGGCGGAGAACTCGGTCTTTCTCTGTGGTCTCCACAGGGGTTTCAGACATCCCTTCGTCTTGGGAGATGCAAGACGAGCCTGCATTCAATTCACTGCAGGGATATCCGGCCTTACTTCCAGTCAGAGCATCTCGGTGTCCATTCCACTTGAAGCCACAAACTCAGGGTCCCTCTCACATACCTGTAGCTGAGAGAAGCCTCCTCTTGAGGTGCTTGTGGAAATTTGGTATTCCTCTTGAGTCGAAGCCAGGGACTAAGCTCTCATCTCGAGTTGATTTGGGGTCCACGGAGCCCTTTCGTGTTGCGCCAGTGACCTCAGGATCCCTCTATACTTGAGACAGTGATCTTGGGTTTTCTCTGGAGTGCCATCAAGGAAATCAAGGCTCCTTTCACGTTTGATGTGGAACACGGAATTGCTCTGCACGCAGTGCAGGGGAATCGGGCCTCATCTCGCGGCGAGGGGGAAGTCTCATGGTTTTTCTCGAGTTGCGGCCGGAACCTGGGGTATATTCTCGAGTTACGACGGGGAGGGCCCTTCCAGACACTTGTTTGTTCAGTGACGTCAGCACTCCTGCCTACGTGCGAGGGACACCTCGGGATTCTCCTCGAGTCTTGGCATGGCAATTGGGACGCGTCTCCTCGTGAGGCGAGAGAACCAGGGTGCCTTTCCACGTGCCACAGGGATCCTGGGACTCCTATCCATTTTCAAGAGGAGTCAGGCATCGTCTCCTTTGGAAGCATTGATCTCCGCATACCTCTCGAATTTTCAAAGGATGTGAGGCCTCCGGTCGCGATGAGGCGGAGGACTAGGACTTTCTCTGTTGTCTCCACAGCGGATTCAGACATCCCTTCATCTTGGGAGATGCAAGACGAGCCTGCATTCAATTCACTGCAGGGATATCCGGCCTTACTTCGAGTCAGAGCATCTCGGTGTCCATTCCACTTGAGGCCACAAACTCAGGGTCCCCTCACATACCTGTAGCTGAGAGAAGCCTCCTCTTGAGGTGCTTGTGGAAAGTTGGTATTCCTCTTGAGTCGAAGCCAGGGACTAAGCTCTCATCTCGAGTTGATTTGGGGTCCACGGAGCCCTTTCGTGTTGCTCCAGTGACCTCAGGATCCCTCTAGACTTGAGACAGTGATCTTGGGTTTTCTCTGGAGTGCCATCAAGGAAATCAAGGCTCCTTTCACGTTTGATGTGGAACACGGAATTGCTCTGCACGCAGTGCAGGGGAATCGGGCCTCATCCAGCGGCGAGGGGGAAGTCTCATGGTTTTTCTCGAGTTGCGGCCGGAACCTGGGGTATATTCTCGAGTTACGACGGGGAGGGCCCTTCCAGACACGTGTTTGTTCAGCGACGTCAGGAATCCTGCCTAGGTGCGAGGGACACCTCGGGATTCTCCTCGAGTCTTGGCATGGCAATGGGGACGCGTCTCCACGTGAGGCGGGAGACCTAGGGTGCCTTTCCACGTGCCACAGGGATCCTGGGACTCCTATCCATTTTCAAGAGGAGTCAGGCATCGTCTCCTTTGGAAGCATTGATCTCCGCATACCTCTCGAATTTTCAAAGGATGTGAGGCCTCCGGTCGCGATGAGGCGGAGGACTAGGACTTTCTCTGTTGTCTCCACAGCGGATTCAGACATCCCTTCATCTTGGGAGATGCAAGACGAGCCTGCATTCAATTCACTGCAGGGATATCCGGCCTTACTTCGAGTCAGAGCATCTCGGTGTCCATTCCACTTGAGGCCACAAACTCAGGGTCCCCTCACATACCTGTAGCTGAGAGAAGCCTCCTCTTGAGGTGCTTGTGGAAAGTTTGTATTCCTCTTGAGTCGAAGCCAGGGACTAAGCTCTCATCACGAGTTGATTTGGGGTCCACGGAGCCCTTTCGTGTTGCTCCAGTGACCTCAGGATCCCTCTAGACTTGAGACAGTGATCTTGGGTTTTCTCTGGAGTGCCATCAAGGAAATCAAGGCTCCTTTCACGTTTGATGTGGAACACGGAATTGCTCTGAACGCAGTGCAGGGGAATCGGGCCTCATCTCATGCCGAGGGGGAAGTCTCATGGTTTTTCTCGAGTTGCGGCCGGAACCTGGGGTATATTCTCGAGTTACGACGGGGAGGGCCCTTCCAGACACGTGTTTGTTCAGCGACGTCAGGACACCTGCCTAGGTGCGAGGGACACCTCGGGATTCTCCTCGAGTCTTGGCATGGCAATGGGGACGCGTCTCCACGTGAGGCGGGAGACCCAGGGTGCCTTTCCACGTGCCACAGGGATCCTGGGACTCCTATCCATTTTCAAGAGGAGTCAGGCATCGTCTCCTTTGGAAGCATTGATCTCAGCGGACCTCTCGAGTTTTCAAAGGATGTGAGGCCTCCGGTCGCGATGAGGCGGAGGACTAGGTCTTTCTCTGTGGTCTCCACAGTGGATTCAGACAACCCTTCGTCTTGGGAGATGCAAGACGAGCCTGCATTCAATTCACTGCAGGGATATCCGGCCTTACTTCGAGTCAGAGCATCTCGGTGTCCATTCCACTTGAGGCCACACACTCAGGGTCCCTCTCACATACCTGTAGCTGAGAGAAGCCTCCTCTTGAGGTGCTTGTGGAAAGTTGGTATTCCTCTTGAGTCGAAGCCAGGGACTAAGCTCTCATCTCGAGTTGATTTGGGGTCCACGGAGAACTTTCGTCTTGCTCCAGTGACCTCAGGATCCCTCTAGACTTGAGACAGTGATCTTGCGTTTTCTCTGGAGTGCCATCAAGGAAATCAAGGCTCCTTTCACGTTTGATGTGGAACACGGAATTGCTCTGCACGCAGTCCAGGGGAATGGGGCCTCATCTCACGGCGAGGGGGAAGTCTCATGGTTTTTCTCGAGTTGCGGCCGGAACCTGGGGTATATTCTCGAGTTACGACGGGGAGGGCCCTTCCAGACACGTGTTTGTTCAGCGACGTCACGACCCCTGCCTAGGTGCGAGGGACAACTCGGGATTCTCCTCGAGTCTTGGCATGGCAATTGGGACGCGTCTCTACGTCAGGCGGGAGACCCAGGGTCCCTTTCCACGTGCCACAGATATCCTGGGACTCCTATCCATTTTCAAGAGGAGTCAGGCATCGTCTCCTTCGGAAGTATTCATCTCAGCGGACCTCTCGAGTTTTCAAAGGATATGAGGCCTCCGGTCGCGAGGAGGCGGAGGACTAGGTCTTTCTCTGTGGTCTCCACAGGGGATTCAGACAACCCTTCGTCTTGGGAGATGCAAGACGAGCCTGCATTCAATTCACTGCAGGGATATCCGGCCTTACTTCGAGTCAGAGCATCTCGGTGTCCATTTCACTTGAGGCCACAAACTCAGGGTCCCTCTCACATACCTGTAGCTGAGAGAAGCCTCCTCTTGAGGTGCTTGTGGAAAGTTGGTATTCCTCTTGAGTCGAAGCCAGGGACTAAGCTCTCATCTCGAGTTGATTTGGGGTCCATGGAGCCCTTTCGTGTTGCTACAGTGACCTCAGGATCCCTCTAGACTTGAGACAGTGATCTTGGGTTTTCTCTGGAGTGCCATCAAGGAAATCAAGTCTCCCTTCACGTTTGATGTGGAACACGGAATTGCTCTGCACGCAGTCCAGGGGAATCGGGCCTCATGTCGCGGCGAGGGGGAAGTCTCATGGTTTTTCTCGAGTTGCGGCCGGAACCTGGGGTATATTCTCGAGTTACGACGGGGAGGGCCCTTCCAGACACGTGTTTGTTCAGCGACGTCAGGACTCCTGCCTAGGAGCGAGGGACACCTCGGGATTCTCCTCGAGTCTTGGCATGGCAATTGGGAGGCGTCTCCACGTGAGGCGGGAGACCCAGGGTCCCTTTCCACGTGCCACAGGGATCCTGGGACTCCTATTCATTTTCAAGAAAAGTCCGGCATCGTCTCCTTTGGAAGCATTGATCTCCGCAGACCTCTCGAGTTTTCAAAGGATGTGATGCCTTTGGTCTCGATGAGGCGGAGGACTTCGTCTTTCTCCGTCATCTCCACAGGGGATTCAGACATCCCTTCGTCTTGGGAGATGCAAGACGAGCGTGCATTCAATTCACTGCAGGGATATCCGGCCTTACATCGAGTCAGAGCATCTCGGTGTCCATTCCACTTGAGGCCACAAACTCAGGGTTCCGCTCATATAGCTTTCGCTGCGAGAAGCCTCCTCTTGAGGTGCTTGTGGAAAGTTGGTATTCCTCTTGAGTCGAAGCCAGGGACTAAGCTCTCATCTCGAGGTTTTTTGGGGTCCACGGAGCACTTTCCTGTTGGTCCAGTGACCTCAGGATCCCTCTAGACTTGAGACAGTGATCTTGGGTTTTCTCTGGAGTGCCATCAAGGAAATCAAGGCTCCTTTCACGTTTGATGTGGAACACGGAATTGCTCTGCACGCAGTGCAGGGGAATCGGGCCTCATGTCGCCGCGAGGGGGAAGTCTCATGGTTTTTCTCGAGTTGCGGCCGGAACCTGGGGTATATTCTCGAGTTACGACGGGGAGGGCCCTTCCAGACACGTGTTTGTTCAGCGACGTCAGGACTCCTGCCTAGGTGCGAGGGAAACCTCGGGATTCTCCTCGAGTCTTGGCATGGCAATTGGTACGCGTCTCCACGTGAAGCGGGAGACCCAGTATCCACGTTCATGTGGACAGGGATCCTGGGACTCCTATCCATTTTCAAGAGGAGTCAGGCATCGTCTCCTTTGGAAGCATTGATCTCCACGGACCTCTCGAGTTTTCAAAGGATGTGAGCCCTCCAGTCGCGATCAGGCGGGGAACTAGGTCTTCTCTGTGGTCTCCACAAGGGATTCAGACATCCCTTTGTCTTGGCAGATGGAAGACGAGCCTGCATTCAATTCACTGCAGGGATATCCGGCCTTACTTCCAGTCAGAGCATCTCGGTGTCCATTCCACTTGAGGCCACAAACTCAGGGTCCCTCTCACATACCTGTAGCTGAGAGAAGCCTCCTCTTGAGGTGCTTGTTGAAAGTTGGTATTCCTCTTGAGTCTAAGCCAGGGACTAAACTCTCATCTCGAGTTGATTTGGGGTCCACGGAGCCCTTTCCTGTTGGTCCAGTGACCTCAGGATACCTCTAGACTTGAGACAGTGATCTTGGGTTTTCTCTGGAGTGCCATCAAGGAAATCAAGGCTCCTTTCAGGTTTGATGTGGAACACGGAATTGCTCTGCATGCAGTGCAGGGGAATCGGGCCTCAACTCAGGGCCAGGGGGATATCTCATGGTTTTTCTCGAGTTGCGGCGGGAACCTGGGGTATATTCTCGAGTTACGACCGGGAGGGCCCTTACAGACTCTTGTTTTTTCAGCGACGTCAGGAATCCTGCCTAGGTGCGAGGGACACCTCGGGATTCTCCTCGATTCTTGGCATGGCAATTGGGACGCGTCTTCACGTGAGGCGGGAGACCCAGGGTCACTTTCCACGTGCCACAGGGATCCTGGGACTCCTATCCATTTTCAAGAGGAGTCAGGCATCGTCTCCTTTGGAAGCATTGATCTCCGCGGACCTCTCGAGTTTTCAAATGATGTGAGGCCTCCGCTCGCGATGAGGCGGAGAATTAGGTCTTTATCTGTGGTCTCCACAGGGGATTCAGACATCCCTTCATCTTGGATGATGCAAGACGAGCCTGCATTCAATTCACTGCAGGGATATCCGGCCTTACTTCGAGTCAGAGCATCTCGGTGTCCATTCCATTTGAGGCCACAAAATCAGGGGCCCTCTCACATACCTGTAGCTGAGAGAAGCCTCCTCTTGAGGTGCTTGTGGAAAGTTGGTATTCCTCTTGAGTCGAAGCCAGGGACTAAGCTCTCATCTCGAGTTGATTAGGTATCCACGGAGCCCTTTCATGTTGCTACAGTGACCTCAGGTTCCCTCTAGACTTGAGACAGTGATCTTGGGTTTTCTCTGGAGTGCCATCAAGGAAATCAAGGCTCCTTTCATTTTTGATGTGGAATACGGAATTGCTCTGCACACAGGGCAGGGGAATCGGGCCTCATCTCGCGGCGAGGGGTAAGTCTCATGGTTTTTCTCGAGTTGCGGCCGGAACCTGGGGTATATTCTCGAGTTACGAAGGGGAGGGTCCTTCCAGACACGTGTTTATTCAGTGACGTCAGGACTCTTGCCTAGGTGGAGGGACACCTCGGGATTCTCCTCGAGTCTTGGCATGGCAATTGGGACGCGTCTCCACGTGAGGCGGGAGACCCAGGGTCCCTTTCCACGTGCCACAGGGATCCTGGGACTCCTATCCATTTTCAAGAGGAGTCAGGCATCGTCTCCTTTGGAAGCATTGATCTCCGCGGACCTCTCGAGTTTTCAAAGGATGTGAGGCCTCCGCTCGCGATGAGGAGGAGAATTAGGTCTTTCTCTGTGGTCTCCACAGGGGATTCAGACATCCCTTCGTCTTGGGAGATGCAAGACGAGCCTGCATTCAAATCACTGCAGGGATATCCGGCCTTACTTCGAGTCAGAGCATCTCGGTGTCCATTCCATTTGAGGCCACAAACTCAGGGGCCCTCTCACATACCTGTAGCTGAGAGAAGCCTCCTCTTGAGGTGCTTGTGGAAAGTTGGTATTCCTCTTGAGTCGAAGCCAGGGACTAAGCTCTCATCTCGAGTGGATTTGGGGTCCATGGAGCCCTTTCGTGTTCTTCCAGTGAACTCAGGATCCCTCTAGGCTTGAGACAGTGATCTTGGGTTTTCTCTGGAGTGCCATCAAGGAAATCAAGGCTCCTTTCACGTTTGATGTGGAACACGGAATTGCTCTGCACGCAGTCCAGGGGAATCGGGCCTCATCTCGCGGCGAGGGGAAAGTCTCATGGTTTTTCTCGAGTTCCGGCCGGAACCTGAGGTATATTCTGGAGTTACGACGGGGAGGGCCCTTCCAGACACGTGTTTGTTCAGCGACGTCAGGACTCCTGCCTAGGTGCGAGGGACACCTCGGGATTCTCCTCGAGTCTTGGCATGGCAATTGGGACGCGTCTCCACGTCAGGCGGGAGACCCAGGGTCCCTTTCCATAGGCCACAGATATCCTGGGACTCCTATCCATTTTCAAGAGGAGTCAGGCATCGTCTCCTTCGGAAGTATTGATCTCAGCGGACCTCTCGAGTTTTCAAAGGATATGAGGCCTCCTGTCGCGAGGAGGCGGAGGACTAGGTCTTTCTCTGTGGTCTCCACAGGGGATTCAGACAACCCTTCGTCTTGGGAGATGCAAGACGAGCCTGCATTCAATTCACTGCAGGGATATCCGGCCTTACTTCGAGTCAGAGCATCTCGGTGTCCATTTCACTTGAGGCCACAAACTCAGGGTCCCTCTCACATACCTGTAGCTGAGAGAAGCCTCCTCTTGAGGTGCTTGTGGAAAGTTGGTATTCCTCTTCAGTCGAAACCAGGGACTAAGCTCTCATCTCCAGTTGATTTGTGGTCCAGGGAGCACTTTCGTGTTGCTCCAGTGACCTCAGGATCCCTCTAGACTTGAGACAGTGATCTTGGGTTTTCTCTGGAGTGCCATCAAGGAAATCAAGGCTCCTTTCACGTTTGATGTGGAACACGGAATTGCTCTGCACGCAGTGCAGGGGAATCGGGCCTCATCTCGCGGCGAGGGGGAAGTCTCATGGTTTTTCTCGAGTTGCGGCCGGAACCTGGGGTATATTCTCGAGTTACGACGGGGAGGGCCCTTCCAGACACGTGTTTGTTCAGCGACCTGAGGACTCCTGCCTACGTGCGAGGGACACCTCGGGATTCTCCTCGAGTCTTGGCATGGCAATGGGCACGCGTCTCCACGTGAGGCGGGAGACCCAGGGTCCCTTTCCACGTGCCACAGGGATCCTGGGACTCCTATCCATTTTCAAGAGGAGTCAGGCATCGTCTACTTTGGAAGCATTGATCTCCGCGGACCTCTCGAGTTTTCAAAGGATGTGAGGCCTCCGGTCGCGATGAGGCGGAGAACTGGGTCTCTCTCTGTGGTCTCCACAGGGGATTCAGACATCCCGTCCTCTTGGGAGATGCAAGACGAGCCTGCATTCAGTTCAATACAGGGATATCTGGCCTAACTTCGAGTCAGAGCATCTCGGTGTCCATTCCACTTGAGGCCACAAACTCAGGGGCCCTTTCACATACCTGTAGCTGAGAGAAGCCTCCTCTTGAGGTGCATGTGGAAAGTTGGTATTCCTCTTGAGTCGAAGCCAGGGACTAAGCTCTCATCTCGAGTTGATTTGGGGTCCACGGAGCCCTTTCGTGTTGCTCCAGTGACCTCAGGATCCCTCTAGACTTGAGACAGTGATCTTGGGTTTTCTCTGGAGTACCATCAAGGAAATCAAGGCTCCTTTCACGTTTGATGTGGAACACGGAATTGCTCTGCACCCAGTTGAGGGGAATCGGGCCTCATCCAGCGGCGAGGGGGAAGTCTCATGGTTTTTCTCGAGTTGCGGCCGGAACCTGGGGTATATTCTCGAGTTACGATGGGGAGGGCCTTCCAGACACGTGTTTGTTCAGCGACGTCAGGACCCCTGCCTAGGTGCGAGGGACACCTCGGGATTCTCCTCGAGTCTTTTCATTGCAATTGGGACGCGTCTCCTCGTGAGGCGGGTGACCCAGGTTCCCTTTCCACGTGCCACAGGGATCCTGGGACTCCTATCCATTTTCAAGAGGAGTCAGGCATCGTCTCCTTCGGAAGCATTGATCTCCGCGGACCTCTCGAATTTTCAAAGGATGTGAGGCCTCCGGTCGCGATGAGGTGGAAAATTAGGTCTTTCTCTGTGGTCTCCACAGGGGATTCAGACATCCCTTCGTCTTGGGAGATGCAAGACGAGCCTGCATTCAATTCACTGCAGGGATATCCAGCCTTACTTCGAGTCAGAGCCTCTCGGTGTCCATTCCACTTGAGGCCACAAACTCAGGGTCCCTCTCACATACCTGTAGCTGAGAGAAGCCTCCTCTTGAGGTGCTTGTGGAAAGTTGGTATTCCTCTTGAGTCTAAGCCAGGGACTAAGCTCTCATCTCGAGTTGATTTGGGGTCCACGGAGAACTTTCGTGTTGCTCCAGTGACCTCAGGATCCCTCTAGACTTGAGACAGTGATCTTGAGTTTTCTCTGGAGTACCATCAAGGAAATCAAGGCTCCTTTCACGTTTGATGTGGAACTCGGAATTGCTCTGCACGCAGTGCAGGGGAATCGGGCCTCATCTCACGGCGAGGGGGAAGTCTCATGGTTTTTCTCGAGTTGCGGCCGAAACCTGGGGTATATTCTCGAGTTACGACGGGGAGGGCCCTTCCAGACATGTGTTTGTTCAGCGACGTCAGCACTCCTGCCTAGGTGCGAGGGACACCTCGGGATTCTCCTCGAGTCTTGGCATGGCAATTGGGACGCGTCTCCACGTGAGGCGGGTGACCCAGGGTCCCTTTCCACGTGCCACAGATATCCTGGGACTCCTATCCATTTTCAAGAGGAGTCAGGCATCATCTCCTTCGGAAGTATTGATCTCAGCGGACCTCTCGAGTTTTCAAAGGATATTAGGCCTCCTGTCGCGAGGAGGCGGAGGACTAGGTTTTTCTCTGTGGTCTCCACAGGGGATTCAGACATCCCTTCGTCTTGGGAGATGCAAGACGAGCCTGCATTCAATTCACTGCAGGGATATCCGGCCTTACTTCGAGTCAGAGCATCTCGGTGTCCATTCCACTTGAGGCCACAAACTCAGGGTCCCTCTCACATACCTGTAGCTGAGAGAAGCCTCCTCTTGAGGTGCTTGTGGAAAGTTGGCATTGCTCTTGAGTCGAAGCCAGGGACTAAGCTCTCATCTCGAGTTGATTTGGGGTCCACGGAGCCCTTTCGTGTTGCTACAGTGACCTCAGGATCCCTCTAGACTTGAGACAGTGATCTTGGGTTTTCTCTGGAGTGCCATCAAGGAAATCAAGGCTCCTTTCACGTTTGATGTGGAACACGGAATTGCTCTGCACGCAGTGCAGGGGAATCGGGCCTCATCTCGCGGCGAGGGGGAAGTCTCATGGTTTTTCTCGAGTTGCGGCCGGAAACTGGGGTATATTCTCGAGTTACGACGGGGAGGGCCCTTCCAGACACGTGTTTGTTCAGCGATGTCAGGACTCCTGCCTAGGAGCGAGGGACAACTCGGGATTCTCCTCGAGTCTTGGCATGGCAATTGGGACGCGCCTCCACGTGAGGCGTGAGACCCAGGGTCCCTTTCGACGTGCCACAGGGATCCTGGGACTCCTATCCATTTTCAAGAGGAGTCAGGCATCGTCTCCTTTTGAAGCATTGATCTCCACGGACCTCTCGAGTTTTCAAAGGATGTGAGGCCTCCGCTCGCAATGAGGCGGAGAACTCGGTCTTTCTCTGTGGTCCCACAGGGGATTCAGACATCCCTTCGTCTTGGGAGATGCAAGACGAGCCTGCATTCAATTCACTGCAGGGATATCCGGCCTTACTTCGAGTCAGAGCATCTCGATGTCCATTCCACTTGAGGCCACAAACTCAGGGGCCTTCTCACATACCTGTAGCTGAGATAAGCCTCCTCTTGAGGTGCTTGTGGAAAGTTGGTATTCCTCTTGATTCGAAGCCAGGGACTAAGCTCTCATCTCTAGTTGATTTGGGGTCCACGGAGCCCTTTCGTGTTGCTCCAGTGACCTCAGGATCCCTCTAGGCTTGAAACAGTGATCTTGGGTTTTCTCTGGAGTGCCATCAAGGAAATCAAGGCTCCTGTCACGTTTGATGTGGAAAACGGAATTGCTCTGCACGCAGTGCAGGGGAATCGGGCCTCATCCAGCGGCGTGGGGGAAGTCTCATGGTTTTTTTCGAGTTGCGGCCGGAACCTGGGGTATATTCTCGAGTTACGATGGGGAGGGCCCTTCCGGACACGTGTTTGTTCAGCGACGTCAGGAATCCTGCCTAGGTGCGAGGGACACCTCGGGATTCTCCTCGAGTCTTGGCATGGCAATGGGGATGCGTCTCCACGTGATGCGGGTGACCCAGGGTCCCTTTCCACGTGCCACAGGGATCCTGGGACTCCTATCCATTTTCAAGAGGAGTCAGGCATCGTCTCCTTTGGAAGCATTGATCTCCGCGGACCTCTTGAATTTTCAAAGGATGTGAGGCCTCCGGTCGCGATGAGGTGGAAAATTAGGTCTTTCTCTGTGGTCTCCACAGGGGATTCAGACATCCCTTCGTCTTGGGTGATGCAACACGAGCCTGCATTCAATTCACTGCAGGGATATTCGGCCTTACTTCGAGTCAGAGCATCTCGGTGTCCATTCCACTTGAGGCCACAAACTCAGGGTCCCTCTCACATACCTGTAGCTGAGAGAAGCCTCCTCTTGAGGTGCTTGTGGAAAGTTGGTATTCCTCTTGAGTCGAAGCCAGGGACTAAGCTCTCATCACGAGTTGATTTGGGGTCCATGGAGCCCTTTCATGTTGCTCCAGTGACCTCAGGATCGCTCTAGACTTGAGACAGTGATCTTGGGTTTTCTCTGGAGTGCCATCAAGGAAATCAAGGCTCCTTTCACGTTTGATGTGGAACGCGGAATTGCTCTGCACGCAGTGCAGGGGAATCGGGCCTCATCTCGCGGCGAGGGGGAAGTCTCATGGTTTTTCTCTAGTTTCGGCCGAAACCTGGGGTATATTCTCGAGTTACGACGGGGAGGGCCCTTCCAGACACGTGTTTGTTCAGCGACGTCAGGACTCCTGCCTAGGTGCGAGGGACACCACGGGATTCTCCTCGAGTCTTGGCATGGCAATTGGGACGCGTCTCCACGTGAGGCGGGAGACCCAGGGTCCCTTTCCACGTGCCACAGGGATCCTGGGACTCCTATCCATTTACAAGAGGAGTCAGGCATCGTCTCCTTTGGAAGCATTGATCTCCGCGGACCTCTCGAGTTTTCAAAGGATGTGAGGCCTCCGCTCGCGATGAGGCCGAGAACTAGGTCTTTCTCTGTGGTCTCCACAGGGGATTCAGACATCCCTTCGTCTTGGGAGATGCAAGACGAGCCTGCATTCAATTCACTGCAGGGATATCTGGCCTTCCTTCGAGTCAGAGCATCTCGGTGTCCATTCCACTTGAGGCCACAAACTCAGGGTCCCTCTCACATACCTTTAGCTGAGAGTAGCCTCCTCTTGAGGTGCGTGTGGAAAGTTGGTATTCCTCTTGAGTCGAAGCCAGGGATAAGTTCTCATCTCGAGTTGATTTGGGGTACACGGAACCCTTTCGAGTTGCTCCAGTGACCTCAGGATCCCTCTAGACTAGAGACAGTGATCTTGGGTTTTCTCTGGAGTGCCATCAAGGAAATCAAGGCTCCTTTCACGTTTGATGTGGAACGCGGAATTGCTCTGGACGCAGTGCAGGGGAATCGGGCCTCATCCAGCGGCGAGGGGGAAGTCTCATGGTTTTTCTCGAGTTGCGGCCGGAACCTGGGGTATATTCTCGAGTTACGACGGGGAGGGCCCTTCCAGACACTTGTTTGTTCAGTGACGTCAGCACTCCTGCCTACGTGCGAGGGACACCTCGGGATTCTCCTCGAGTCTTGGCATGGCAATGGGGACGCGTCTCCACGTGAGGCGGGAGACCCAGGGTCCCTTTCCACGTGCCACACGGATCCTGGGACTCCTATCCATTTTCAAGAGGAGTCAGGCATCATCTCCTTGGGAAGCATTGATCTCCGCGGACCTCTCGAATTTTCAAAGGATGTGAGGCCTCCGGTCGCGATGAGGCGGAGAACTCGGTCTTTCTCTGTGGTCTCCACAGGGGTTTCAGACATCCCTTCGTCTTGGGAGATGCAAGACGAGCCTGCATTCAATTCACTGCAGGGATATCCGGCCTTACTTCCAGTCAGAGCATCTCGGTGTCCATTCCACTTGAAGCCACAAACTCAGGGTCCCTCTCACATACCTGTAGCTGAGAGAAGCCTCCTCTTGAGGTGCTTGTGGAAATTTGGTATTCCTCTTGAGTCGAAGCCAGGGACTAAGCTCTCATCTCGAGTTGATTTGGGGTCCACGGAGCCCTTTCGTGTTGCGCCAGTGACCTCAGGATCCCTCTATACTTGAGACAGTGATCTTGGGTTTTCTCTGGAGTGCCATCAAGGAAATCAAGGCTCCTTTCACGTTTGATGTGGAACACGGAATTGCTCTGCACGCAGTGCAGGGGAATCGGGCCTCATCTCGCGGCGAGGGGGAAGTCTCATGGTTTTTCTCGAGTTGCGGCCGGAACCTGGGGTATATTCTCGAGTTACGACGGGGAGGGCCCTTCCAGACACTTGTTTGTTCAGTGACGTCAGCACTCCTGCCTACGTGCGAGGGACACCTCGGGATTCTCCTCGAGTCTTGGCATGGCAATTGGGACGCGTCTCCTCGTGAGGCGAGAGAACCAGGGTGCCTTTCCACGTGCCACAGGGATCCTGGGACTCCTATCCATTTTCAAGAGGAGTCAGGCATCGTCTCCTTTGGAAGCATTGATCTCCGCATACCTCTCGAATTTTCAAAGGATGTGAGGCCTCCGGTCGCGATGAGGCGGAGGACTAGGACTTTCTCTGTTGTCTCCACAGCGGATTCAGACATCCCTTCATCTTGGGAGATGCAAGACGAGCCTGCATTCAATTCACTGCAGGGATATCCGGCCTTACTTCGAGTCAGAGCATCTCGGTGTCCATTCCACTTGAGGCCACAAACTCAGGGTCCCCTCACATACCTGTAGCTGAGAGAAGCCTCCTCTTGAGGTGCTTGTGGAAAGTTGGTATTCCTCTTGAGTCGAAGCCAGGGACTAAGCTCTCATCTCGAGTTGATTTGGGGTCCACGGAGCCCTTTCGTGTTGCTCCAGTGACCTCAGGATCCCTCTAGACTTGAGACAGTGATCTTGGGTTTTCTCTGGAGTGCCATCAAGGAAATCAAGGCTCCTTTCACGTTTGATGTGGAACACGGAATTGCTCTGCACGCAGTGCAGGGGAATCGGGCCTCATCCAGCGGCGAGGGGGAAGTCTCATGGTTTTTCTCGAGTTGCGGCCGGAACCTGGGGTATATTCTCGAGTTACGACGGGGAGGGCCCTTCCAGACACGTGTTTGTTCAGCGACGTCAGGAATCCTGCCTAGGTGCGAGGGACACCTCGGGATTCTCCTCGAGTCTTGGCATGGCAATGGGGACGCGTCTCCACGTGAGGCGGGAGACCTAGGGTGCCTTTCCACGTGCCACAGGGATCCTGGGACTCCTATCCATTTTCAAGAAGAGTCAGGCATCGTCTCCTTTGGAAGCATTGATCTCCGCATACCTCTCGAATTTTCAAAGGATGTGAGGCCTCCGGTCGCGATGAGGCGGAGGACTTGGACTTTCTCTGTTGTCTCCACAGCGGATTCAGACATCCCTTCATCTTGGGAGACGCAAGACGAGCCTGCATTCAATTCACTGCAGGGATATCCGGCCTTACTTTGAGTCAGAGCATCTCGGTGTCCATTCCACTTGAGGCCACAAACTCAGGGTCCCCTCACATACCTGTAGCTGAGAGAAGCCTCCTCTTGAGGTGCTTGTGGAAAGTTGGTATTCCTCTTGAGTCGAAGCCAGGGACTAAGCTCTCATCACGAGTTGATTTGGGGTCCACGGAGCCCTTTCGTGTTGCTCCAGTGACCTCAGGATCCCTCTAGACTTGAGACAGTGATCTTGGGTTTTCTCTGGAGTGCCATCAAGGAAATCAAGGCTCCTTTCACGTTTGATGTGGAACACGGAATTGCTCTGAACGCAGTGCAGGGGAATCGGGCCTCATCTCGTGCCGAGGGGGAAGTCTCATGGTTTTTCTCGAGTTGCGGCCGGAACCTGGGGTATATTCTCGAGTTACGACGGGGAGGGCCCTTCCAGACACGTGTTTGTTCAGCGACGTCAGGACTCCTGCCTAGGTGCGAGGGACACCTCGGGATTCTCCGCGAGTCTTGACATGGCAATTGGGACGCGTCTCCACGTGAGGCGGGAGGCCCAGGGTCCCTTTCCACGTGCCACACGGATCCTGGGACTCCTATCCATTTTCAAGAGGAGTCAGGCATCGTCTCCTTTGGAAGCATTGATCTCCGCGGACCTCTCGAGTTTTCAAAGGATGTGAGGCTTCCGGTCGCGATGAGGCGGAGAACTAGGTCTTTCTCTGTGGTCTCCACAGGGCATTCAGACATCCCTTTGTCTTGGGAGATGCAAGACGAGCCTGCATTCAATTCACTGCAGGGATATCCGGCCTAACTTCGAGTCAGAGCTTCTCAGTATCCATTCCACTTGAGGCCACAAACTCAGGGTCCCTCTCACATACCTGTAGCTGAGAGAAGCCTCCTCTTGAGGTGCTTGTGGAAAGTTGGTATTCCTCTTGAGTCGAAGCCAGGGACTAAGCTCTCATCTCGAGTTGATTTGGGGTCCACGGAGCCCTTCCGTGTTGCTACAGTGACCTCAGGATCCCTCTAGACTTGAGACAGTGATCTTGGGTTTTCTCTGGAGTGCCATCAAGGAAATCAAGGCTTTTTTCTCGTTTGATGTGGAACACAGAATTGCTCTGCACGCAGTGCAGGGGAATCGGGCCTCATGTCGCGGCGAGGGGGAAGTCTCATGGTTTTTCTCGAGTTGCGGCCGCAACCTGGGGTATATTCTGGAAACGATGGGGAGAGCCCTTCCAGTCAAGTGTTTGTTGAGCGACATCAGGACTCCTGTCTAGGTGCGAGGGACACCTCTGGATTCTCCTCGAGTCTTGACATGGCAATTGGGACGCGTCTCCACGTGAGGCGGGAGACCCAGGGTCCCTTTCCACGTGCCACAGGGATCCTGGGACTCCTATCCATTTTCAAGAGTAGTCAGGCATCGTCTCCTTTGGAAGCATTGATCTCAGCGGACCTCTCGAGTTTTCAAAGCATGTGAGGCTTCCGGTCGCGATGAGGCGGAGAACTAGGTCTTTCTCAGTGGCCTCCACAGGGTATTCAGACATCCCTTCATCTTGGGAGATGTAAGACGAGCCTGCATTCAATTCACTGCAGAGATATCCGGACTAACTTCGAGTCAGAGCTTCTCGGTGTCCATTCCATTTGAGGCCACAGACTCAGGGTCCCTCTCACATACCTGTAGCTGAGAGAAGCCTCCTCTTGTGGTGCTTGTGGAAAGTTGGTATTCCTCTTGAGTCGAAGCCAGGGACTAAGCTCTCATCTCGAGTTGATTTGGGGTACACGGCGCCCTATCGTGTTGCTACAGTGACCTCAGGATCCCTCTAGACTTGAGACAGTGATCTTGGGTTTTCTCTGGAGTGCCATCAAGGAAATCAAGGCTACTTTCACGTTTGATGTGGAACACGGAATTGCTCTGCACGCAATGCAGGGGAATCGGGCCTCATCTCGCGGCGAGGGCGAAGTCTCATGGTTTTTCTCGAGTTGCGGCCGGAACCTAGGGTATATTCTCGAGTTACGATGGGGAGGGCCCTTCCAGACACGTGTTTATTCAGCGACGTCAGGACTCCTGCCTAGGTGCGAGGGACAACTCTGGATTCTCCTCGAGTCTTGACATGGCAATTGGGACGCGTCTCCACGTGAGGCGGGAGACCCAGTGTCCCTTTCCACGTGCCACAGGGATCCGGGGATTCCTATCCATTTTCAAGAAGAGTCAGGCATCGTCTCCTTTGGACGCATTGATCTCCGCGAAACTCTCGAGTTTTCAAAGGATGTGAGGACTCCGGTCTCGATGAGGCGGAGAACTAGGTCTTTCTCTGTGGTCTCCACAGGGGATTCAGACCTCCCTTCGTCTTGGGAGATGCAAGACGAGCCTGCATTCAATTCACTGCAGGGATATCCGGCCTTAATTCGAGTCAGAGCATCTCGGTGTCCATTCCACTTGAGGCCACAAACTCAGGGTCCCTCTCACATACCTGTAGCTGAGAGAAGCCTCCTCTTGAGGTGCTTGTGGAAAGTTGGTATACCTCTTGAGTCGAAGCCAGGGACTAAGCTCTCATCTCGAGTTGATTTGGGGTCCACGGAGCCCTTTCATGTTGCTACAGTGACCTCAGGATCCCTCTAGACTTGAGACAGTGATCTTGGGTTTTCTCTGGAGTGTCATCAAGGAAATCAAGGCTCCTTTCACGTTTGATGTGGAACCCGGAATTGCTCTGTACGCAGTGCAGGGGAATCAGGCCTCATCTCACGGCGAGGAGGTAGTCTCTTGGTTTTTCTTGAGTTGCGGCCGGAACCTGGGGTATATTCTCGAGTTACGACGGGGAGGGCCCTTCCAGACTTGTGTTTGTTCAGCGACTTCAGGACTCATGCCTAGCTGCGAGGGACACCTCAGGATTCTCCTCGAGTCTTGGCATGGCATTTGGGACGCGTCTCCACGTGAGGCAGGAGACCCATGGTCCCTTTCCACGTGCCACAGGGATCCTGGGACTCCTATCCATTTTCAAGAGGAGTCAGGCATCGTCTCCTTTGGAAGCACTGATCTCCGCGGACCTCTCGAGTTTTCAAAGGATGTGAGGCCTCTGCTCGCGATGAAGTAGAGAACTAGGTCTTTCTCTGTGGTCTCCACAGGGGATTCAGACATCCCTTCGTCTTGGGAGATGCAAGACGAGCCTGCATTCAATTCACTGCAGGGATATCCGGCCTTACTTCGAGTCAGAGTTCTCGGTGTCCATTCAACTTGAGTCCACCAACTCAGGGTCCCTCTCACATACCTGTAGCTGAGAGAAGCCTCCTCTTGAGGTGCTTGTGGAAAGTTGGTATTCCTCTTGAGTCGAAGCCAGGGACTAAGCTCTCATCTCGAGTTGATTTGGGGTCCACGCAGCCCTTTCGTGTTGCTCCAGTGACCTCAGGATCCCTCTAGACTTTAGACAGTGATCTTGGATTTTCTCTGGAGTGCCATCAAGGAAATCAAGGCTCCTTTCACGTTTGATGTGGAACACGGAATTGCTCTGTACGCAGTGCAGGGGAATCAGGCCTCATCTCACGGCGAGGAGGTAGTCTCTTGGTTTTTCTTGAGTTGCGGACGGAACCTGGGGTATATTCTCGAGTTACGACGGGGAGGGCCCTTCCAGACATGTGTTTGTTCAGCAACTTCAGGACTCATGCCTAGCTGCGAGGGACACCTCAGGATTCTCCTCGAGTCTTGGCATGGCATTTGGGACGCGTCTCCACGTGAGGCGGGAGACCAAGTGTCCCTTTCCACGTGCCACAGGGATCCTGGGACTCCTATCCATTTTCAAGAGGAGTCAGGCATCGTGTCCTTTGGAAGCATTGATCTCCGCGGACCTCTCGAGTTTTCAAAGGATGTGAGGCCTCCGGTCGCGATGAGGCGGAGAACTAGGTCTTTCTCTTTGGTCTCCACATTGGATTCAGACATCCCTTCGTCTTGGGAGATGCAAGACGAGCCTGCATTCATTTCACTGCAGGGATATCCGGCCTTACTTCGAGTCTGAGCACCTCGGTGTCCATTCCACTTGAGTCCACCAACTCAGGATCCCTCTCACATACCTGTAGCTGAGAGAGGCCTCCTCTTGAGGTGCTTGTGGAAAGTTGGTATTCCTCTTGAGTCGAAGTCAGGGACTAAGCTCTCATCTCGAGTTGATTTGGGTTCCACGGAGCCATGTCGTGTTGCTACAGTGATCTCAGGATCCCTCTAGACTTGAGACAGTGATCTTGGATACTCTCTGGAGTGCCATCAAGGAAATGAAAGCTCCTTTCAAGTTTGATGTGGAAAATGGTATTGCTCTGCACGCAGTGCAGGGGAATCGGGCCTCATCTCACGGCGAAGGGGTAGTCTCTTGGTTTTTCTTGAGTTGCGGCCGGAACCTGGGGTATATTCTCGAGTTACGACAGGGAGGGCCCTTCCAGACTTGTGTTTGTTCAGCGACTTCAGGACTCATGCCTAGCTGCGAGGGACACCTCAGGATTCTCCTCGAGTCTTGGCATGGCATTTGGGACGCGTCTCCACGTGAGGCAGGAGACCCATGGTCCCTTTCCAAGTTCCACAGGGATCCTGGAACTCCTATCCATTTTCAAGAGGAGTCAGGCATCGTCTCCTTTGGAAGGATTGATCTCCGCAGACCTCCCGAGTTTTCAAAGGATGTGAGGCCTCCGTTCTCGATGAGGCGGAGAACTAGGTCTTTCTCTGTGGTCTCCACAGGGGATTCAGACCTCCCTTCGTCTTGGGAGATGCAAGACGAGCCTGCATTCAATTCACTGCAGGGATATCCGGCCTTACTTCGAGTCAGAGCATCTCGGTGTCCATTTCACTTGAGGCCACAAACTCATGGTCCCTCTCACATACCTGTAGCTGAGAGAAGCCTCCTCTTGAAGTAATTGTGGAAAGTTGGTATTCCTCTTGAGTCGAAGCCAGGGACTAAGCTCTCATCTCGAGTTGATTTGGGGTCCACGGAGCCCTTTCGTGTTGCTCCAGTGACCTCAGGATTCCTCTAGACTTGAGACAGTGATCTTGGGTTTTCTCTGGAGTGCCATCTAGGAAATCAAGGCTCCTTTCACGTTTGATGTGGAACACGGAATTCCTCTGCACGCAGTGCAGGGGATTCGGGCCTCATCTCGCGGCGAGGGGGAAGTCTCATGGTTTTTCTCGAGTTGCGGCAGGAACCTGGGGTATATTCTCGAGTTACGACGCGGAGGGCCCTTCCAGACACGTGTTTGTTCAGCGACGTCAGGACTCCTGCCTTGATGCGAGGGACACCTCGGGATTCTCCTCGAGTCTTGACATGGCAATTGGGACGCGTCTCCACGTGAGGCGGGAGACCCAGGGTCCCTTTCCACGTGCCACAGGGATCCTGGGACTCCTATCCATTTTCAAGAGGAGTCAGGCATCGTCTCCTTTGGAAGCATTGATCTCCGCGGACCTCTCGAGTTTTCAAAGGATGTGAGGCCTCCGGTTGCGATGAGGCGGAGGACTAGGTCTTTCTCTGTCGTCTCCACAGGGGATTCAGACATCCCTTCGTCTTGAGAGATGCAAGACGAGCCTGCATTCAATTCACTGCAGGGATATCCTGCCTTAATTCGAGTCAGAGCATCTCGGTGTCCATTCGACTTGAGGCCACAAACTCAGGGTCCCTCTCACATACCTGTAGCTGAGAGAAGCCTCCTCTTGAGGTGCTTGTGGAAAGTTGGTATTCCTCTTGAGTCGAAGCCAGGGACTAAGCTCTCATCTCGAGTTGATTTGGGGTCCACGGAGCCCTTTCGTGTTGCTCCAGTGACCTCAGGATCCCTCTAAACTTGAGCCAGTGATCTTGGGTTTTCTCTGGAGTGCCATCAAGGAAATCAAGGCTCCTTTCACGTTTGATGTGGAACACGGAATTGCTCTGCACGCAGTGCAGGGGAATCGGGCCTCATCTCGCGGCGAGGGGGAAGTCTCATGGTTTTTCTCGAGTTGCGGCCGGAACCTGGGGTATATTCTCGCGTTTCGACGGGGAGGACCCTTCCAGACACGTGTTTGTTCATCGACGTCAGGACTCCTGCCTACGTGCGAGAGACACCTCGGGATTCTCCTCGAGTCTTGGCATGGCAATTGGGATGCGTCTCCACGTGAGGCGGGAGACCCAGGGTCCCTTTCCACGTGCCACAGGGATCCTGGGACTCCTATCCATTTAAAGGGGAGTCAGGCAACATCTCCTTTGGAAGCATTGATCTCCGCCCACCTCTCTAGTTTTCAAAGAATGTGAGGCCTCCGGTCGCGATGAGGCGGAGAACTAGGTCTTTCTCTGTGGTCTCCACAGGTGATTCAGACATCCCTTCGTCTTCGGAGATGCAAGACGAGCCTGCATTCAATTCACTGCAGGGATATCCGGCCTTACTTCGAGTCAGAGCATCTCGGTGTCCATTCCACTTGAGGCCACAAACTCAGGGTCCCTCTCACATACCTGTAACTGAGAGAAGCCTTCTCTTGAGGTGCTTGTGGAAAGTTGGTATTCCTCTTGAGTCGAAGCCAGGGACTAAGCTCTCATCTCGAGTTGATTTGGGGTCCACGCAGCCCTTTCGTGTTGCTCCAGTGACCTCAGGATCCCTCTAGACTTGAGACAGTGATCTTGGGTTTTCTCTGGAGTGCCATCAAGTAAATCACGTTTGATGTGGAACACGGATTTGCTCTGCACGCAGTGAAGGGTAATCAGGCCTCAGATCGCGGCGAGGGGGAAGTCTCATTGTTTTTCTCAAGTTGCGGCCGCATCCTGGGGTATATTCTCGAGTTACGACGGGGAGGGCCCTTCCAGACACGTGTTTGTTCAGCGACGTCAGGACTCCTGCCTACGTGCAAGGGACACCTCGGGATTCTCCTCTAGTCTTGGCATGGCAATTGGGACGCGTCTCCACGTGAGGCGTGAGACTCAGGGTCCCTTTCCACATGCCACAGGCATCCTGGGGCTCCTATCAATTATCAAGAGGAGTCAGGCATCGTCTCCTTTGGAAGGATTGATCTCCGCAGACCTCCCGAGTTTTCAAAGGATGTGAGGCCTCCGTTCTCGATGAGGCGGAGAACTAGGTCTTTCTCTGTGGTCTCCACAGGGGATTCAGACATCCCTTCGTCTTGGGAGCTGCAAGACTAGCCTGCATTCAATTCACTGCAGGGATATCCGGCCTTACTTCGAGTCAGAACATCTCGGTGTCCATTTCACTTGAGGCCAGAAACTCATGGTCCCTCTCACATACCTTAGCTTAGAGAAGCCTCCTCTTGAAGTAATTGTGGAAAGTTGGTATTCCTCTTGAGTCGAAGCCAGGGACTAAGCTCTCATCTCGAGTTTATTTGGGGTCCACGGAGCCCTTTCGTGTTGCTCCAGTGACCTCAGGATCCCTCTAGACTTTAGACACTGATCTTGGGTTTTCTCTGGAGTGCCATCAAGGAAATCAAGGCTCCTTTCACGTTTGATGTGGAACACGGAATTCCTCTGCACGCAGTGCAGGGGAATCGGGCCTCATCTCGCGGCGAGGGGGAAGTCTCATGGTTTTTCTCGAGTTGCGGCAGGAACCTGGGGTATATTCTCGAGTTACGATGGGGAGGGCCCTTCCAGACACGTGTTTGTTCAGCGACGTCAGGACTCCTGCCTAGGTGCGAGGGACACCTCGGGATTCTAAACGAGTCTTGACATGGCAATTGGGACGCGCCTCCACGTGAGGCGGGAGACCCAGGGTCCCTTTCCACGTGCCACAGGGATCCTGGGACTCCTATCCATTTTCAAGAGGAGTCAGGCATCGTCTCCTTTGGAAGCATTGATCTCCGCAGACCTCTCGAGTTTTCAAAGGATGTGAGGCCTCCGGTTGCGATGAGGCGGAGGACTAGGTCTTTCTCTGTCGTCTCCACAGGGGATTCAGACATGCCTTCGTCTTGAGAGATGCAAGACGAGCCTGCATTCAATTCACTGCAGGGATATCCTGCCTTAATTCGAGTCAGAGCATCTCGGTGTCCATTCGACTTGAGGCCACAAACTCAGGGTCCCTCTCACATACCTGTATCTGAGAGAAGCCTCCTCTTGAGGTGCTTGTGGAAACTTGGTATTCCTCTTGAGTCGAAGCCAGGGACTAAGCTCTCATCTCGAGTTGATTTGGGGTCCACGGAACCCTTTCCTGTTGCTACAGTGACCTCAGGATCCCTCTAGACTTGAGCCAGTGATCTTGGGTTTTCTCTGGAGTGCCATCAAGGAAATCAAGGCTCCTTTCACGTTTGATGTGGAACACGGAATTGCTCTGCACGCAGTGCAATGGAATCGGGCCTCATCTCGCAGCGAGGGGGAAGTCTCATGGTTTTTCTCGAGTTGCGGACCGACCGTGGGGTATATTCTGGAGTTACGACGGGGAGGGCCCTTCCAGACACGTGTTTCTTCAGCGACGTCAGGACTCCTGCCTAGGTGCAAGGGACACCTCGGGATTCTCCTCGAGTCTTGGCATGGCAATTGGGACGCGTCTCCATGTGAGGCGGGAGACCCAGGGTCCCTTTCCACGTGCCACAGGGATCCTGGGACTCCTATCCATTTTCAAGAGGAGTCAGGCATCGTCTCCTTTGGAAGGATTGATCTCCGCAGACCTCCCGAGTTTTCAAAGGATGTGAGGCCTCTGTTCTCGATGAGGCGGAGAACTAGGTCTTTCTCTGTGGTCTCCACAGGGGATTCAGACATCCCTTCATCTTGGGAGCTTCAAGACGAGCCTGCATTCAATTCAATGCAGGGATATCCGGCCTTACTTCGAGTCAGAGCATCTCGGTGTCCATTTCACTTGAGGCCACAAACTCATGGTCCCTCTCACATACCTGTAGCTGAGAGAAGCCTCCTCTTGAAGTAATTGTGGAAAGTTGGTATTCCTCTTGAGTCGAAGCCAGGGACTAAGCTCTCATCTCGAGTTGATTTGGGGTCCACGGAGCCCTTTCGTGTTGCTCCAGTGACCTCAGGATCCCTCTAGACTTGAGACAGTGATCTTGGGTTTTCTCTGGAGTGCCATCAAGGAAATCAAGGCTCCTTTCACGTTTGATGTGGAACACGGAATTCCTCTGCACGCAGTGCAGGGGAATCGGGCCTCATCTCGGGGCGAGGGGGAAGTCTCATGGTTTTTCTCGAGTTGCGGCCGGAACCTAGGGTATATTCTCGAGTTACGACGGGGACGGCCCTTCCAGACACGTGTTTGTTCAGCGACGTCAGGACTCCTGCCTAGGTGCGAGGGACACCTCGGGATTCTCCTCGAGTCATGGCATTTCAATTGGGACGCGTCTGCACGTGAGGCGGGAGACCCAGGGTCCCTTTCCACGTGCCACAGGGATCCTGGGACTCCTATCCATTTTCAAGAGGAGTCAGGCATTGTCACCTTTGGAAGCATTGTTCTCCGCGGACCTCTCGAGTTTTCAAAGGATGTGAGGCCTCCGCTCGCGATGAGGCGGAGAACTCGGTCTTTCTCTGTGGTCTCCACAGGGGATTCAGACATCCCTTCGTCTTGGGAGATGCAAGACGAGCCTGCATTCAATTCACTGCAGGGATATCCGGCCTTACCTCGAGTCAGAGCATCTCGGTGTCCATTCGACTTGAGGCCACAAACTCAGGGTCCCTCTCACATACCTGTAGCTGAGAGAAGCCTCCTCTTGAGGTGCTTGTGGAAAGTCGGTATTCCTCTTGAGTCGAAGCCAGGGACTAAGCTCTCATCTCGAGTTGATTTGGGGTTCACGGAGCCCTTTCCTATTGGTCCAGTGACCTCAGGATCCCGCTAGACTTGAGACAGTGATCTTGGGTTTTCTCTGGAGTGCCATCAAGGAAATCAAGGCTCCTTTCACGTTTGATGTGGACCACGGAATTGCTCTGCATGCAGTGCAGGGGTATCGGGCCTCAACTCGCGGCGAGGGGGAAATCTCATGGTTTTTTTCGAGTTGCGGCCAGAACCTGGGGTATATTCTCGAGTTACGACGGGGAGGGCCCTTCCAGACACGTGTTTTTTCAGCGACGTCAGGACTCCTGCCTAGGTGCGAGGGACACCTCGGGATTCTCCTCGAGTCTTGGCATGGCAATTTGGACGCGTCTCCACGTGAGCCGGGAGACCCGGGGTCCCTTTCCACGTGCCACAGATATCCTGGGACTCCTATCCATTTTCAAGAGGAGTCAGGCATCGTCTCCTTCGGAAGTATTGATCTCAGCGGACCTCTCGAGTTTTCAAAGGATATCAGGCCTCCGCTCGCGAGGAGGCCCAGGACTAGGTCTTTCTCTGTGGTCTCCACAGGGGATTCAGACAACCCTTCGTCTTGGGAGATGCAATACGAGCCTGCATTCAATTCACTGCAGGGATATCCGGCCTTACGTCGAGTCAGAGCATCTCGGTGTCCATTCCACTTGAGGCCACAAACTCAGGGTCCCTCTCACATACCTGTAGCTGAGAGAAGCCTCCTCTTGAGGTGCTTGTGGGAAGGTGGTATTCCTCTTGAGTCGAAGGCAGGGACTAAGCTCTCATCTCGAGTTGATTTCGGGTCCACAGAGCCCTTTCGTGTTGCTCCAGTGACCTCAGGATCCCTCTAGACTTGAGACAGTGATCTTGGGTTTTCTCTGGAGTGCCATCAAGGAAATCAAGGCTCCTTTCACGTTTGATGTGGAACACGAAATTGCTCTGCACGCAATGCAGGGGAATCGGGCCTCATCTCGCGGCGAGGGGGAAGCCTCATGGTTTTTCTCGAGTTGCGGCCGGAACCTGGGGTATATTCTCGAGTTACGACGGGGAGGGCCCTTCCAGACACGTCTTTGTTCAGCGACATCAGCACTCCTGAATAGGTGCGAGGGACACCTCGGGATTCTCCTCGAGTCTTGGCATGGCAATTGGGATGCGTCTCCACGTGAGGCGGGAGACCCAGTGTCCCTTTCCACGTGCCACAGCGATCCTGGAACTCCTATCCATTTTCAAGAGGAGTCGGGCATCTTCTCCTTGGGAAGCATTGATCTCTGCAGACCTCTCGAGTTTTCAAAGGATGTGAGGCCTCCGGTCGCGATGAGACGGAGGACTAGGTCTTTCTCTGTGGTCTCCACAGGGGATTCAGACATCCCTTCTTCTTGGGAGATGCAAGACGAGCCTGCATTCAATTCACTGCAGGGATATCCGGCCTTACTTCGAGTCAGAGCATCTCGGTGTCCATTCGACTTGAGGCCACACACTCAGGGTCCCTCTCACATACCTGTAGCTGAAGGAAGCCTCCTCTTGAGGTGCTTGTGGAAAGTTGGTATTCCTCTTGAGTCGAAGCCAGGGACTAAGCTCTCATCTCGAGTTGATTTGGGGTCCACGGAGCCCTTTTTTGTTGCTACAGTGACCTCAGGATCCCTCTAGACTTGAGACAGTGATCTTGGGTTTTCTCTGGAGTGCCATCAAGGAAATCAAGGCTCCTTTCATTTTTGATGTGGAATACGGAATTGCTCTGCATGCAGGGCAGGGAAATAGGGCCTCATCTCGCAGCGAGTGGGAAGTCTCATGGTTTTTCTCGAGTTGCGGCCGGAACCTGGGGTATATTCTCGAGTTACGACGGGGAGGGCCCTTCCAGACACGTGTTTGTTCAGCGTCGTCAGGACTCCTGCCTAGGTGCGAGGGACACCTCGGGATTCTCCTCGAGTCTTGGCATGGCAATTGGGACGCGTCTCCACGTGAGGCGGCAGACCCAGGGTCCCTTTCCACGTGCCACAGGGATCCTGGGACTCCTATCCATTTTCAAGAGGAGTCAGGCATCGTCTCCTTTGGAAGCATTGATCTCCGCAGACCTCTCGATTTTTCAAAGGATGTGAGGCCTCCGCTAGCGATGAGGCGGAGGTCTAGGTCTTTCTCTGTGGTCTCCACAGGGGATTGAGACATCCCTTCGTCTTGGGAGATGCAAGATGAGCCTGCATTCAATTCACTGCAGGGATATCCGGCCTTACTTCGAGTCAGAGCATCTCGGTGTCCATTCCACTTGAGGCCACAAACTCAGGGTCCCACTCACATACCTGTAGCTGAGAGAAGCCTCCTCTTGAGGTGCTTGTGGAAAGTTGGTATTCCTCTTGAGTCGAAGCCAGGGACTAAGCTCTCATCTCGAGTTGATTTGGGGTCCACGGAGCCCTTTCGTGTTGCTACAGTGACCTCAGGATCCCTCTAGACTTGAGACAGTGATCTTGGGTTTTCTCTGGAGTGCCATCAAGGAAATCAAGGCTCCTTTCACGTTTGATGTGGAACACGGAATTGCTCTGCACGCAGTCCAGGGGAATCGGGCCTCATCTCGCGGCGAGGGGGAAGTCTCATGGTTTTTCTCGAGTTGCGGCCGGAACCTGGGGTATATTCTCGAGTTAAGACGTGGAGGGCCCTTCCAGACAAGTGTTTGTTCAGCGACGTCAGGACTCCTGCCTAGGTGCGAGGGACACCTCGGGATTCTCCTCGAGTCTTGGCATGGCAATTGGGATGCGTCTCCACGTGAGTCGGGAGACCCAGGGTCCCTTTCCACGTGCGACAGGGATCCTGGGACTCGTATCCATTTTCAAGAGGAGTCGGGCATCGTCTCCTTTGGAAGCATTGAACTCTGCAGACCTCTCGAGTTTTCAAAGGATGTGAGCACTCCGGTCGCGATGAGGCGGAGGACCAGGTCTTTCTCTGTGGTCTCCACAGGGGATTCAGACATCCCTTCGTCTTGGGAGAGGCAAGACGAGCCTGCATTCAATTCACTGCAGGGATATCCGGCCTTACTTCGAGTCAGAGCAGCTCGGTGTCCATTCCACTTGAGGCCACAAACTCAGGGTCCCACTCACATACCTGTAGCTGAGAGAAGCCTCCTCTTGAGGTGCTTGTGGAAAGTTGGCATTCCTCTTGAGTCGAAGCCAGGGACTAAGCTCTCATCTCGAGATAATTTGGGGTCCACGGAGCCCTTTCTTGTTGCTCCAGTGACCTCAGGATACCTCTAGACTTGAGACAGTGATCTTGGGTTTTCTCTGGAGTGCCATCAAGGAAATCGAGGCTCCTTTCACGTTTGATGTGGAACACGGAATTGCTCTGCACGCAGTCCAGGGGAATCGGGCCTCATCTCGCGGCGAGGCGGAAGTCTCATGGTTTTTCTCGAGTTGCGGCCGGAACCTGGGGTATATTCTCGAGTTACGAAGGGGAGGGCCCTTCCAGACACGTGTTTGTTCAGCGACGTCAGGACTCCTGCCTAGGTGCGAGGGACACCTCGGGATTCTCCTCGAGTCTTGGCATGGCAACTGGGACGCGTCTCCACGTGAGGCGGGAGATCCAGAGTCCCTTTCCACGTGCCACAGGGATCCTGGGACTCCTATCCATTTACAAGAGGAGTCAGGCATCGTCTCCTTTGGAAGCATTGATCTCCGCGGACCTCTCGAGTTTTCAAAGGATGTGAGGCCTCCGGTCGCGATGAGGCCCAGAACTAGGTCTTTCTCTGTTGGCTCCACACGGGATTCAGACATCCCTTCGATTTGGGAGATGCAAGAAGAGCCTGCATTCAATTCACTGCAGGGATATCCTGCCTTACTTCGAGTCAGAGCCTTTCGGTGTCCATTCCAATTTAGGCCACGAACTCAGGGTCCCTCTCACATACCTGTAGCTGAGAGAAGCCTCCTCTTGAGGTGCTTATGGAAAGTTGGTATTCCTCTTGAGTCGAATCCAGGGACTAAGATCTCATGTCGAGTTGATTTGGGGTCCACAGAGCCCTTTCTTGTTGCTACATTGACCTCAGGATCCCTCTAGACTTGAGACAGTGATCTTGGGTTTTCTCTGCAGTGCCATCAAGGAAATCAAGGCTCCTTTCACGTTTGATGTGGTACACGGAATTGCTCTGCACGCAGTGCAGGGGAATTGGGCTTCATCTCGCGGCGTGGGGGAAGTCTCATGGTTTTTCTCGAGTTGCGGCCGGAACCTGGGGTATATTCTCGAGTTACGACGGGGAGGGCCCTTCCAGACACGTGTTTGTTCAGCGACGTCAGCACTCCTCCCTAGGTGCGAGGGACACCTCGGGATTCTCCTCGAGTCTTGGCATGGCAATTGGGACGCGTCTCCACGTGAGGCGGGAGACCCAGGGTCCCTTTCCACGTGCCACAGGGATCCTGGGACTCCTATCCATTTTCAAGAGGAGTCAGGCATCGTCTCCTTTGGAAGCATTGATCTCCACGGACCTCTCGAGTTTTCAAATGATGTCAGGCCTCCGGACGCGATGAGGCGGAGAAGTAGGTCTTTCTTGTGGTCTCCACAGGGGACTCAGACATCCCTTCGTCTTGGGAGATGCAAGACGAGCCTGCAATCAATTCACTGGAGGGATATCTGGCCTTACTTCGAGTCAGAGCATCTCGGTGTACATTCCACTTGAGGCCACAAACTCAGGGTCCCTCTCACATACCTGTAGCTGAGAGAAGCCTCCTCTTGAGGTGCTTGTGGAAAGTTGGTATTCCTCTTGAGTCGAAGCTAGGGACTAAGCTCTCATCTCGAGTTGATTTGGGGTCCACAGAGCTCTTTCGTGTTGCTACAGTGACCTCAGGATCCCTCTAGACTTGAGACAGTGATCTTGGGTTTTCTCTGGAGTGCCATCAAGGAAATCAAGTCTCCTTTCACGTTTGATGTGGAACACGGAATTGCTCTGCACGCAGTGGAGGGGAATCGGGCTTCATCTCGCGACGAGGGGGAAGTCTCATGGTTTTTCTCGAGTTGCGGCCGGAACCTGGGGTATATTCTCGAGTTACGACGGGGAGGGCCCTTACAGACACGTGTTGGTTTAGCGACGTCAGCACTCCTGCCTAGGTGCGAGGGACACCTCCGGATTCTCGTAAAGTCTTGGCATCGCAATTGGGACGCGTCTCCACATGAGGCGGCACACCCAGCGTCCCTTTCCACGTACCACAGGGATCCTGGGACTCCTATCCATTTTCAAGAGGAGTCAGGCATCGTCTCTTTGGAAGCATTGATCTCCGCGGACCTCTCGAGTTTTCAAAGGATGTGAGGCCTCCGGTCGCGATGAGGCAGAGAACTAGGTCTTTCTCTGTGGTCTCCACAGGGGATTCAGACATCCCTTCGTCTTGGGAGATGCAAGACGAGCCTGCATTCAATTCACTGCAGGGATATCCGGCCTTACTTCGAGTCAGAGCATCTCGGTGTCCATTCCCCTTGAGGCCACAACTCTGGGTGCTTCTCACATACCTGTAGCTGAGAGAAGCCTCCTCTTGAGGTGCTTGTGGAAAGTTGGTATTCCTCTTGAGTCGAAGCCAGGGACTAAGCTCTCATCTCGAGTTGATTTGGGGTTCACTGAGCCCCCTTGTGTTGCTCCAGTGACCTCAGGATCCCTCTAGACTTGAGACAGTGATCTTGGGTTTTCTCTGGAGTGCCATCAAGTAAATCAAGGCTCCTTTCACGTTTGATGTGGAACACGGAATTGCTCTGCACGCAGTGCAGGGGAATCGGGCCTCATCTCGTGGCGAGGGGTAAGTCTCATGGTTTTTCTCGAGTTGCGGCCGGAACCTGGGGTATATTCTCGAGTTACGACATGGAGGGCCCTTCCAGACACGTGTTTGTTCAGCGATGTCAGGACTTCTGCCTAGGTGCGAGGGACACCTCGGGTTTCTCCTTGAATCTTGGCATGGCAATTGGGATGCATCTCCACGTGAGGCGGGAGAACCAGCGTCCCTTTCCACGTGCCACAGGGATCCTGGGACTCCTATCCATTTTCAAGAGGAGTCAGGCATCGTCTCCTTCGGAAGCATTGATCTCCGCGGACCTCTCCAGTTTTCAAAGGATGTGAGGCCTCAGGTCACGATGAGGCGGAGAACTATGTCTTTCTCTGTGGTCTCCACAGGGGATTCAGACATCCCTTCGTCTTGGGCAATGCAAGAGGAGCCTTCATTCAATTCACTGCAGGGATATCCGGCGTTACTTCCAGTCAGAGCATCTCGGTGTCCATTCCACTTGAGGCCACAAACTCAGGGTCCCTCTCACATACCTGTAGCTGAGAGAAGCCTCCTCTTGAGGTGCTTGTGGAAAGTTGGTATTCCTCTTGAGTCAAAGCCAGTGACTAAGCTCTCATCTCGAGTTGATTTGGGGTCATCGGAGCACTTTCATATTGCTACAGTGTCCTCAGGATCCCTCTAGACTTGAGACAGTGATCTTGGGGTTTCTCTGCAGTGCCATCAAGGAAATCAAGGCTCCTTTCACGTTTGATGTGGAACACGGAATTGCTCTGCACGCAGTGCAGGGGAATCGGGCCTCATCTCGCGGCGAGGGGGAAGTCTCATGGTTTTTCTCGAGTTGCGGCCGGAACCAGGGTTATATTCTTGAGTTACGACGGGGAGGGCCCTTCCAGACACGTGTTTGTTCAGCGACGTCAGGACTCCTGCCTAGGTGCGAGGGACACCTCGGGATTCTCCTCGAGTCTTGGCATGGCAATTGGGACGCGTCTCCACGTGAGGCGGGACACCCAGGGTCCCTTTCCACGTGCCACAGGGATCCTGGGACTCCTATCCATTTTCAAGAGGAGTCAGGCATCGTCTCCTTTGGAAGCATTGATCTCCGCAGACCTCTCGAGTTTTCAAAGAATGTGAGGCCTCCGGTCGCGATGAGGCGGAGAACTAGGTCTTTGTGGTCTCCACAGGGGATTCAGACATCCCTTCGTCTTGGGAGATGCAAGACGACCCTGCATTCAATTCACTGCAGGGATATCCAGCCTTACTTCGAGTCAGAGCATCTCGGTGTCCATTCCACTTGAGGCCACAAACTCAGGGTCCCTCTCACATACCTGTAGCGGAGAGAAGCCTCCTCTTGAGGTGCTTGTGGAAAGTTGGTATTCCTCTTGAGTCGAAGCCAGGGAGTAAGCTCTCATCTCGAGTTGATTTGGGGTCCACAGAGCTCTTTCGTGTTGCTACAGTGACCTCAGGATCCCTCTAGACTTGAGACAGTGATCTTGGGATTTCTCTGGAGTGCCATCAAGGAAATCAAGTCTCCTTTCACGTTTGATGTGGAACACGGAATTGCTCTGCACGCAGTGCAGCGGAATCGGGCTTCATCTCGCGACGAGGGGGAAGTCTCATGGTTTTCCTCGAGTTGCGGCCGGAACCTGGGTTATATTCTCGAGTTACGATGGGAAGGGCCCTTCCAGACACGTGTTTGTTCAGCGACGTCAGGACTCCTCCCTAGGTGCGACGGACACCTCGGGATTCTCCTCGAGTCTTGGCATGGCAATTGGGACGCGTCTCCACGTGAGGCGGGAGACCCAAGGCCACTTTCCACGTGCCACAGGGATCCTGGGACTCCTATCCATTTTCAAGAGGAGTCAGGCATCGTCTCCTTTGGAAGCATTGATCTCCGCGGACCTCTCGAGTTTTCAAAGGATGTGTGGCCTCCGGACGCGATGAGGCGGAGAACTAGGTCTTTTTTGTGGTCTCTACAGGGGATTCAGACATCCCTTCGTCTTGGGAGATGCAAGACGACCCTGCATTCAATTCACTGCAGGGATATCCGGCCTTACATCGAGTCAGAGCATCTCGGTGTCCATTCCACTTGAGGCCACAAACTCAGGGTCCCACTCATATACCTGTAGCTGAGAGAAGACTTCTCTTGAGGTGCTTGTGGAAACTTGGTATTCCTCTTGAGTCGAAGCCAGTGACTAAGCTCTCATCTCCAGTTGATTTGGGGTCCAAGAGCCCTTTCGTGTTGCTACAGTGACCTCAGGATCCCTCTAGACTTGAGACAGTGATCTTGGGTTTTCTCTGGAGTGTCATCAAGGAAATCAAGGCTCCTTTCACGTTTGATGTGGAACACGGAATTGCTCTGCACGCAGTGCAGGTGAATCGGGCCTCATCTCGCGGCAAGGGGGAAGTCTCATGGTTTTTCTCGAGTTGCGGCCGGAATCAGGGGTATATGCTCGAGTTACGACGGGGAGGGCCCTTCCAGACACGTGTTTGTTCAGCGACGTTTGGACTCCAGCCTAGGTGCGAGGGACACCTCGGGATTCTCCTCGAGTCTTGGCATGGCAATTGGGACGCGTCTCCACGTGAGGCGGGAGACCCAGGGTCCCTTTCCACGTGCCACAGGGATCCTGGGACTCCTATCCATTTTCAAGAGGAGTCAGGCATCGTCTCCTTTGGAAGCATTGATCTCCGCGGATTTCTCGAGTTTTCAAAGGATGTGAGGCCTCCGGTCGCGATGAGGCGGAGGACTAGGTCTTTCTCTGTGGTCTCCCCAGGGGATTCAGACATCCCTTCGTCTTGGGAGATGCAAGACGAGCCTGCATTCAATTCACTGCAGGGATATCCGGCCTTACTTTAAGTCAGAGCATCTCGGTGTCCATTCCACTTGAGGCCACAAACTCAGGGTCCCTCTCACATACCTGTAGCTGAGAGAAGCCTCCTCTTGAGGTGATTGTGGAAAGTTGGTATTCCTCTTGACTCGAAGCCAGGGACTCAGCTTTCATCTCGAGTTGATTTGGGGTCCACGGATCCCTTTCATTTTGCTCCAATGACCTCAGGATCCCTCTAGACTTGAGACAGTGATCTTGGGTTTTCTCTGGAGTGCCATCAAGGAAATCAAGGCTCCTTTCACGTTTGATGTGGAACACGGAATTGCTCTGCATGCAGTGCAGGAAAATCGGGCCTCATCTCGCGGCGAGGGGGAAGTCTCACGGTTTTTCTCGAGTTGCGGCCGGAACCTGGGGTATATTCTCGAGTTACGCCGGGGAGGGCCCTTCCAGACACGTGTTTGTTCAGCGACGTCAGGACTCCTGCCTAGGTGTGAGGGACACCTCGGTATTCTCCTCGAGTCTTGGCATGGCAATTGGGCCGCGTCTCCAGGTGAGGCGGGAGACCCAGGGTCCCTTTAGACGTGCCACAGGGATCCTGGAATCCTATCCATTTTCAAGAGGAGTCAGGCATCGTCTCCTTTGGAAGCATTGATCTCCGCAGACCTCTCGAGTTTTCAAAGGATGTGAGGCCTCCGTTCGCGTTGAGGCGGAGGACTAGGTCTTTCTCTGTGGTCTCCACAGGGGATTCAGACATCCCTTCGTCTTGGGAGATGCAAGACGAGCCTGCATTCAATTCACTGCAGGGATATCCGGCCTTACTTCGAGTCAGAGCATCTCGGTGTCCATTCCACTTGAGGCCACAAACTCAGGGGCCCTCTCACATACCTGTACCTGAGAGAAGCCTCCTCTTGAGGTGCTTGTGGAAAGTTGGTATTCCTCTTGAGTCGAAGCCAGGGACTAAGCTCTCATCTCGAGTTGATTTGGGGTCCACGGAGCCCTTTCGTGTTGCTCCAGTGACCTCAGGATCCCTCTATACTTGAGACAGTGATCTTGGGTTTTCTCTGGAGTGCCATCAAGGAAATCAAGGCTCCTTTCACGTTTGATGTGGAACACGGAATTGCTCTGCACGCAGTGCAGGTGAATCGGGCCTCATCTCGCGGCGAGGGGGAAGTCTCATGGTTTTTCTCGAGTTGCGGCCGGAACCTGGGGTATATTCTCGAGTTACGACGGGGAGGGCCCTTCCAGACACGTGTTTGTTCAGCGACGTCAGGACTCCTGCCTAGGTGCAGGGGACACCTCGGGATTCTCCTCGAGTCTTGTCATGGCAATTGGGCCGCGTCTCCAGGTGAGGCGGGAGACCCAGTGTCCCTTTCCACGTGCCACAGGGATCCTGGGACTCCTATCCATTTTCAAGAGGAGTCAGGCATCGTCTCCTTTGGAAGCATTGATCTCCGCGGACCTCTCGAGTTTTCAAAGGATGTGAGGCCTCCGTTCGCGTTGAGGCGGAGGACTAGGTCTTTCTCTGTGGTCTCCACAGGGGATTCAGACAACCCTTCGTCTTGGAGATGCAAGACGAGCCTACATTCAATTCACTGCAGGGATATCCGGCCTTACTTCGAGTCACAGCATCTCGGTTTCCATTCCACTTGAGGCCACAAACTCAGGGTCCCTCTCACATACCTGTACCTGAGAGAAGCCTCCTCTTGAGGTGCTTGTGGAAAGTTGGTATTCCTCTTGAGTCGAAGCCAGGGACTAAGCTCTCATCTCGAGTTGATTTGGGGTCCACGGAGCCCTTTCGTGTTGCTCCAGTGACCTCAGGATCCCTCTAGACTTGGGAGACAGTGATCTTGGGTTTTCTCTGGAGTGCCATCAAGGAAATCAAGGCTCCTTTCACGTTTGATGTGGAACACGGAATTACTCTGTACGCAGTACAGTGGAATCGGGCCTCATCTCGCGGCGAGGGGGAAGTCTCATGGTTTTTCTCGAGTTGCGGCCGGAACCTGGGGTATATTCTCGAGTTACGACGGGGAGGGCCCTTCCAGACACGTGTTTGTTCAGCGACGTCAGGACTCCTGCCTAGGTGCGAGGGACACCTCGGGATTCTGCTCGAGTCTTGGCATGGCAATTGGGACGCGTCTCCACGTGAGGCGGGAGACCCAGGGTCCCTTTCCACGTGCCACAGGGATCCTGGGACTCCTATCCATTTTCAAGAGGAGTCAGGCATCGTCTCCTTTGGAAGCATTGATCTCCGCAGACCTCTCGAGTTTTCAAAGGATGTGAGGCCTCCGGTCGCGTTGAGGCGGAGGACTAGGTCTTTCTCTGTGGTCTCCACAGGGGATTCAGACATCTCTTCGTCTTGGGAGATGCAAGACGAGCCTGCATTCAATTCACTGCAGGGATATCCGGCCTTACTTCGAGTCAGAGCATCTCCGTGTCCATTCCACTTGAGGCCACAAACTCAGGGTCCCTCTCACATACCTGTAGCTGAGAAAAGCCTCCTCTTGAGGTGCTTGTGGAAAGTTGGTATTCCTTTTGAGTCGAAGCCAGGGACTAAGCTCTCATCTCGAGTTGATTTGGGGTCCACGGATCCCTTTCGTGTTGCTCCAATGACCTCAGGATCCCTCTAGACTTGAGACAGTGATCTTCAGTTTTCTCTGGAGTGCCATCAAGGAAATCAAAGCTCCTTTCACGTTTGATGTGGAACATGGAATTGCTCTGCATGCAGTGCAGGGGAATCGGGCCTCATCTCTCGGCGAGGGGGAAGTCTCATGGTTTTTCTCGAGTTGCGGCCGGAACCTGGGGTTTATTCTCGAGTTACGCCGGTGAGGGCCCTTCCAGACACGTGTTTGTTCAGCGACGTCAGGACTCCTGCCTAGGTGCGAGGGACACCTCGGGATTCTCCTCGAGTCTTGGCATGGCAATTGGGACGCGTCTCCACGTGAGGCGGGAGACCCAGTGTCCCTTTCCACGTGCCAAAGGGATCCTGGGACTCCTATCCATTTTAAAGAGGAGTCAGGCATCGTCTCCTTTGGAAGCATTGATCTCCGCAGACCTCTCGAGTTTTCAAAGGATGTGAGGCCTCCGGTCGCGTTCAGGCGGAGGACTAGATCTTTCTCTGTGGTCTACAAAGGGGATTCAGACATCCCTTCGTCTTGGGAGATGCAAGACGAGCCTGCATTCAATTCACTGTAGGGATATCCGGCCTTACTTCGAGTCAGAGCATCTCGGTGTCCATTACACTTGAGGCCACAAACTCAGGGTCCCTCTCACATACCTGTAGCTGAGAGAAGCCTCCTCTTGAGGTGCTTGTGGAAAGTTGGTATTCGTCTTGAGTCGAAGCCAGGGACTAAGCTCTCATCTCGAGTTGATTTGGGGTCCACGGAGCCCTTTCGTGTTGCTCCAGTGACCTCAGGATCCCTCTATACTTGAGACAGTGATCTTGGGTTTTCTCTGGAGTGCCATCAAGGAAATCAAGGCTCCTTTCACGTTTGATGTGGAACACGGAATTGCTCTGCACGCAGTGCAGGGGAATCGGGCCTCATCTCGCGGCGAGGGGGAAGTCTCATGGTTTTTCTCGAGTTCCGGCCGGAACCTGGGGTATATTCTCGAGTTACGACGGGGAGGGCCCTTCCAGACACGTGTTTGTTCAGCGACGTCAGGACTCCTGCCTAGGTGCGAGGGACACCTCCGTATTCTCCTCGAGTCTTGACATGGCAATTGGGACGCGTCTCCACGTGAGGCGCGAGACCCAGGGTCCCTTTCCACGTGCCACAGGGATCCTGGGACTCCTATCCATTTTCAAGAGGAGTCAGGCATCGTCTCCTTTGGAAGCATTGATCTCCGCGGACCTCTTGAGTTTTCAAAGGATGTGAGGCCTCCGGTCTCGATGAGGCGGAGGACTAGGTCTCTCTCTGAGGTCTTCACAGGGGATTCAGACATCCCTTCGTCTTGGGAGATGCAAGACGAGCCTGCATTCAATTCACTGCAGGGATATCCAGCCTTACTTCGAGTCAGAGCATCTCGGTGTCCATTTCACTTGAGGCCACAAACTCAGGGTCCCTCTCACATACCTGTAGCTGAGAGAAGCCTCCTCTTGAGGTGCTTGTGGAAAGTTGGTATTCCTCTTGAGTCGAAGCCAGGGACTCAGCTCTCATCTTGAGTTGACTTGGGGTCCACGGAGCCCTTTCGTGTTGCTCCAGTGACCTCAGGATCCCTCTAGACTTGAGACAGTGATCTTGGGTTTTCTCTGGAGTGCCATCAAGGAAATCAAGTCTCCTTTCATGTTTGATGTGGAAAACGGAATTGCTCTGCACGCAGTGCAGGGGAATCGGGCCTCATCTCGCGGCGAGGGGGAAGTCTCAATGTTTTTCTCGCGGTGAGGCCGGAACCTGGGGTATATTCTCGAGTTACGACGGGGAGGGCCCTTCCAGACACGTGTTTGTTCAGCGAAGTCAGCACTCCTGCCTAGGTGCGAGGGACACCTCGGGATTCTCCTCGAGTCTTGGCATGGGAATTGGGACGCGTCTCCACTTGAGGCGGGAGACCCAGGGTCCCTTTCCACGTGCCACAGGGATCCTGGGACTCCTATCCATTTTCAAGAGGAGTCAGGCATCGTCTCCTTCGGAAGTATTGATCTCCGCGGACCTCTCGAGTTTTCAAAGGATATGAGGCCTCCGGTTGCGATGAGGCGGAGGACTAGGTCTTTCTCTGTGGTCTCCACAGGGGATTCCTACAACCCTTCGTCTTGTGAGATGCAAGACGAGCCTGCATTCAATTCACTGCAGGGATATCCGGCCTTACTTCGAGTCAGAGCATCTCGGTGTCCATTCCACTTGAGGCCACAAACTCAGGGTCCCTCTCACATACCTGTAGCTGAGAGAAGCCTCCTCTTGAGGTGCTTGTGGAAAGTTGGTATTCCTCTTGACTCGAAGCCAGGGACTAAGCTCTCATCACGAGTTGATTTGGGGTCCACGGAGCCCTTTCGTGTTGCTACAGTGACCTCAGGATCCCTCTAGACTTGAGACAGTGATCTTGGGTTTTCTCTGGAGTGCCATCAAGGAAATCAAGGCTCCTTTCACGTTTGATGTGGAACACAGAATTGCTCTGCACGCATCGCAGGGGAATCGGGCCTCATCTCGCGGCGAGGGGGAAGTCTCATGGTTTTTCTCGAGTTGCGGCCGGAACCTGGGGTATATTCTCGAGTTACGACGGGGAGGGCCCTTCCAGACACGTGTTTGTTCAGCGACGTCAGGACTCCTGCCTAGGTGCGAGAGACACCTCGGGATTCTCCTCGAGTCTTGGCATGGCAATGGGGATGCGTCTCCACGTGAGGCGGGAGACCCAGGGTCCCTTTCCACGTGCCACAGGGATTCTGGGACTCCTATCCATTTTCAAGAGGAGTCAGGCATCGTCTCCTTTGGAAGCATTGATCTCGGCGGACCTCTCGAGTTTTCAAAGGATGTGAGGCCTCAGCTCGTGATGAGGCGGAGAATTAGGTCTTTCTCTGTGGTCTCCACAGGGGATTCAGACATCCCTTCATCTTGGGAGATGCAAGACGAGCCTGCATTCAATTCACTGCAGGAATATCCGGCCTTACTTCGAGTCCCAGCATCTCGGTGTCCATTCCACTTGAGGCCACAAACTCAGGGGCCCTCTCACATACCTGTAGCTGAGAGAAGCCTCCTCTTCAGGTGCTTGTGGAACTTTGGTATTCCTCTTGAGTCGAAGCCAGGGACTAAGCTCTCATCTCGAGTTGATTTGGGGTCCACGGAGCCCTTTCGTGTTGCTCCAGTGACCTCAGGATCCCTCTAGACTTGAGACAGTGATCTTGGGTTTTCTCTGGAGTGCCATCAAGGAAATCAAGGCTCCTTTCACGTTTGATGTGGAACACGGATTTGCTCTGCACGCAGTGCAGGGGAATCGGGCCTCATCTCGCCACGAGGGGGAAGTCTCATGATTTTTCTCGAATTGCTGCCGCAACCTGGGGTATATTCTCGAGTTACGACGGGGAGTGACCCTTCCAGACACGTGTTTGTTCACCGACGTCAGGACTCCTGTCTCGGTGCGAGGGACACCTCGGGATTCTCCTCGAATCTTGGCATGGCAATTTTGACGCATCTCCACGTGAGGCGGGAAACCCAGGGTCCCTTTCCACGTGTCACAGGGACCCTGGGTCTCCTATCCATTTTCAAAAGGAGTCAGGCATCGTCTCCTTTGGAAGCATTGATCTCCGCGGACCTCTCGAGTTTTCAAAGGATGTGAGGCCTCCGGTCGCGATGAGGCGGAGAACTAGGTCTTTCTCTGTGGTCTCCACAGGGGATTCAGACATCCCTTCATCTTGTGAGATCCAAGACGAGCCTCTATTCAATTCACTGCAGGGATATCCGGCCTTACTTCAGTCAGACCATCACGGTGTCCATTCCACTTGATGCCAGCAACTCAGGATCCCTCTCACATACCTGTAGCTGAGAGAAGCCTCCTCTTGAGGTGCTTGTGGAAAGTTGGTATTCCTCTTTACTCGAAGCCAGGGACTAAGCTCTCATCTCGAGTTGATTTGGGGTCCACGGAGCCCTTTCGTGTTGCTCCAGTGACCTCAGGATCCCTCTAGACTTGAGACAGTGAACTTGGGTTTTCTCTGGAGTGCCATTAACGAAATTAAGGCTCCTTTCACGTTTGACGTGGAACACGGAATTGCTCTGCATGCAGTGCAGGGGAATCGGGCCTCATCTCGCGGCGAGGGGGAAGTCTCATGGTTTTTCTCGAGTTCCGGCCAGAACGTGGGGTATATTCTCGAGTTACGACGGGGAGTGCCCTTCCAGACACGTGTTTGTTCAGCGACGTCAGGACTCCTGCCTAGGTGCGAGAGACACCTCGGTATTCTCCTCGAGTCTTGGCATGGCAATTGGGACGCGTCTCCACGTGAGGCGGGAGACCCAGGGTCCCTTTCCACGTGCCACAGGGATCCTGGGACTCCTATCCATTTTCAAGAGGAGTCAGGCATCGTCTCCTTTGGAAGCATTGATCTCCGCGGACCTCTCGATTTTTCAAAGGATGTGAGATCTCGGGTCGCGATGAGGCGGAGAACTCGGTCTTTCTCTGTGGTCTCCACATAAAATTCAGACATCCCTTCGTCTTGGGAGATGCAAGACGAGCCTGCATTCAATTCACTGCAGCGATATCCGGCCTTACTTCGAGTCAGAGCCTCTTGGTGTCCATTCCACTTGAGGCCACAAACTCAGGGTCCCTCTCACATACCTGTAGCTGAGAGAAGCCTCCTCTTGAGGTAACTGTGGAAAGTTGGTATTCCTCTTGAGTCACATCCAGGGACTAAGCTCTCATCTCGAGTTGATTTGTGGTCCACATAGCCCTTTCTTGTTGCTACAGTGACCTCAGGATCCCTCTAGACTTTAGACAGTGATCTTGGGTTTTCTCTGGAGTGCCATCAAGGAAATCAAGGCTCCTTTCACGTTTGATGTGGAACACGGAATTGCTCTGCACGCAGTGCAGGGGATTCGGGCCTCATCTCGCGGCGAGGGGGAAGTCTCATGGTTTTTCTCGAGTTGCGGCCGGAACCTGAGGTATATTCTTGAGTTCCGATGGGGAGGGCTCTTCCAGACAAGTGTTTGTTCGGCGATGTCAGGACTCCTGCCTAGGTGGGAGGGACCCCCGGGATTCTCCTCGAGTCTCGGCATGGCAATTGGGACGCGTCTCCACGTGAGGCGGGAGACCCAGGGTCCCTTTCCACGTGCTACAGGGATCCTGGGACTCCTATCCATTTTCAAGAGGAGTCAGGCATCGTCTCCTTTGGAAGCATTGATCTCTGCGGACCTCTCGAGTTTTCAAAGGATGTGAGGCCTCCGGTCGCGAAGAGGCGGAGAACTAGGTCTTTCTCTGTGGTCTCCACACGAGATTCAGACATCCCTTCATCTTGGGAGATGCAAGACGAGCCTGCATTCAATTCACTGCAGCGATATCCGGCCTTACTTCGAGTCAGAGCATCTCGGTGTCCATTCCACATGAGGCCACAAACTCATGGTCCCTATCACATAACTGTAGCTGAGACAAGCTTCCTCTTGAGGTGCTTGTGGAAAGTTGGTATTCCTCTTGAGTCGAAGCCAGGGACTAAGCTCTCATCTCGAGTTGATTTGTGGTCCCCGCAGCCCTTTCGTGTTGCTACAGTGACCTCAGGATCCCTCTAGACTTGAGACAGTGATCTTGGGTTTTCTCTGGAGTGCCATCAAGTAAATCACGTTTGATGTGGAACACGGATTTGCTCTGCACGCAGTGAAGGGTAATCGGTCCTCAGATCGCGGCGAGGGGGAAGTCTCATTGTTTTTCTCAAGTTGCGGCCGCATCCTTGGGTATATTCTCGAGTTACGACGGGGAGGGCCCTTCCAGACACGTGTTTGTTCAGCGACGTCAGGACTCCTGCCTAGGTGCGAGGGACACCTCGGGATTCTCCTCTAGTCTTGGCATGGCAATTGGGACGCGTCTCCACGTGAGGCGGGAGACTCAGGGTCCCTTTCCACATGCCACAGGCATCCTGGGACTCCTATCAATTATCAAGAGGAGTCAGGCATCGTCTCCTTTGGAAGGATTGATCTCCGCAGACCTCCCGAGTTTTCAAAGTATGTGAGGCCTCCGTTCTCGATGAGGCGGAGAACTAGGTCTTTCTCTGTGGTCTCCACAGGGGATTCAGACATCCCTTCATCTTGGGAGCTGCAAGACGAGCCTGCATTCAATTCACGGTAGGGAAGTCCGGCCTTACTTTGAGTCAGAGCATCTCGGTGTCCATTTCACTTGAGGCCACAAACTCATGGTCCCTCTCACATACCTGTAGCTGAGAGAAGCCTCCTCTTGAGGTGCTTGTGGAAAGTTGGTATTCCTCTTGAGTCGAAGCCAGGGACTAAGCTCTCATCTCAAATTTATTTGGGGTCCACGGAGCCCTTTCGTGTTGCTCCAGTGACCTCAGGATTCCTCTAGACTTGAGACAGTGATCTTGGGTTTTCTCTGGAGTGCCATCAAGGAAATCAAGGCTCCTTTCACGTTTGATGTGGAACACAGAATTCCTCTGCACGCAGTGCAGGGGAATCGGGCCTCATCTCGTGGCGAGGGGGCAGTCTCATGGTTTTTCTCGAGTTGCGGCAGGAACCTGGGGTATATTCTCGAGTTACGACGCGGAGGGCCCTTCCAGACACGTGTTTGTTCAGCGACGTCAGGACTCCTGCCTAGGTGCGAGGGACACCTCGGGATTCTCCTCGAGTCTTGGCATGGCAATTGGGACGCGTCTCCACGTGAGGCGGGAGACCCAGGGTCCCTTTCCACGTGCCACAGGGATCCTGGGACTCCTATCCATTTTCAAGAGGAGTCAGGCATCGTCTCCTTTGGAAGCATTGATCTCCGCCGGCCTCTCGAGTTTTCCAAGGATGTGAGGCCTCCGGTCGCGTTGAGGCGGAGGACTAGGTCTTTCTCTGTGGTCTACACAGGGGATTCAGACATTCCTTCGTCTTGGGAGATGCAAGACGAGCCTGCATTCAATTCACTGCAGGGATATCCGGCCTTACTTCGAGTCAGAGCATCTCGGTGTCCATTCCACTTGAGGCCACAAACTGAGGGTCCCTCTCACATACCTGTAGCTGAGAGAAGCCTCCTCTTGATGTGCTTGTGGAAAGTTCGTATTCCTCTTGAGTCGAAGCCAGGGACTAAGCTCTCATCTCGAGTTGATTTGGGGTCCACGGAGCCCTTTCGTGTTGCTACAGTGACCTCAGGATCCCTCTAGACTTGAGACAGTGATCTTGGGTTTTCTCTAGAGTGCGATCAAGGAAATCAAGGCTCCTTTCACGTTTGATGTGGAACACGGAATTGCTCTGCACGCAGTGCAGGGGAATCGGGCCTCATGTCGCGGCGAGGGGGAAGTCTCATGGTTTTTCTCGAGTTGCGGCCAGAACCTGGGGTATATTCTCGAGTTACGACGGGGAGGGCCCTTCCAGACACGTGTTTGTTCAGCGACGTCAGGACTCCTGCCTAGGTGCAAGGGACACCTCGGGATTCTCCTCGAGTCTTGGCATGGCAATTGGGACACGTCTCCACGTGAGGCGGGAGACCCAGGGTCCCTTTCCACGTGCCACAGGGATCCTGGGACTCCTATCCATTTTCAAGAGGAGTCAGGCATTGTCTCCTTTGGAAGCATTGGTCTCCGCAGACCTCTCGAGTTTTCAAAGGATGTGAGGCCTCCGGTCACGATGAGGCGGAGAACTAGGTCTTTCTGTGTGGTGTCCACAGGGGGATTCAGACATCCCTTCGTCTGGGGAGATGCAAGACGAGCCTGCATTCAATTCACTGCAGGGATATCCGGCCTTACTTCGAGTCAGAGCATCTCTGTGTCCATTCCACATGAGGCCACAAACTCATGGTCCCTATCACATAACTGTAGCTGAGACAAGCTTCCTCTTGAGGTGCTTGTGGAAAGTTGGTATTCCTCTTGAGTCGAAGCCAGGGACTAAGCTCTCATCTCGAGTTGATTTGTGGTCCCCGCAGCCCTTTCGTGTTGCTACAGTGACCTCAGGATCCCTCTAGACTTGAGACAGTGATCTTGGGTTTTCTCTGGAGTGCCATCAAGTAAATCACGTTTGATGTGGAACACGGATTTGCTCTGCACGCAGTGAAGGGTAATCGGTCCTCAGATCGCGGCGAGGGGGAAGTCTCATTGTTTTTCTCAAGTTGCGGCCGCATCCTTGGGTATATTCTCGAGTTACGACGGGGAGGGCCCTTCCAGACACGTGTTTGTTCAGCGAAGTCAGCACTCCTGCCTAGGTGCGAGGGACACCTCGGGATTCTCCTCGAGTCTTGGCATGGGAATTGGGACGCGTCTCCACTTGAGGCGGGAGACCCAGGGTCCCTTTCCACGTGCCACAGGGATCCTGGGACTCCTATCCATTTTCAAGAGGAGTCAGGCATCGTCTCCTTCGGAAGTATTGATCTCCGCGGACCTCTCGAGTTTTCAAAGGATATGAGGCCTCCGGTTGCGATGAGGCGGAGGACTAGGTCTTTCTCTGTGGTCTCCACAGGGGATTCCTACAACCCTTCGTCTTGGGAGATGCAAGACGAGCCTGCATTCAATTCACTGCAGGGATATCCGGCCTTACTTCGAGTCAGAGCATCTCGGTGTCCATTCCACTTGAGGCCACAAACTCAGGGTCCCTCTCACATACCTGTAGCTGAGAGAAGCCTCCTCTTGAGGTGCTTGTGGAAAGTTGGTATTCCTCTTGACTCGAAGCCAGGGACTAAGCTCTCATCACGAGTTGATTTGGGGTCCACGGAGCCCTTTCGTGTTGCTACAGTGACCTCAGGATCCCTCTAGACTTGAGACAGTGATCTTGGGTTTTCTCTGGAGTGCCATCAAGGAAATCAAGGCTCCTTTCACGTTTGATGTGGAACACAGAATTGCTCTGCACGCATCGCAGGGGAATCGGGCCTCATCTCGCGGCGAGGGGGAAGTCTCATGGTTTTTCTCGAGTTGCGGCCGGAACCTGGGGTATATTCTCGAGTTACGACGGGGAGGGCCCTTCCAGACACGTGTTTGTTCAGCGACGTCAGGACTCCTGCCTAGGTGCGAGAGACACCTCGGGATTCTCCTCGAGTCTTGGCATGGCAATGGGGATGCGTCTCCACGTGTGGCGGGAGACCCAGGGTCCCTTTCCACGTGCCACAGGGATTCTGGGACTCCTATCCATTTTCAAGAGGAGTCAGGCATCGTCTCCTTTGGAAGCATTGATCTCGGCGGACCTCTCGAGTTTTCAAAGGATGTGAGGCCTCAGCTCGCGATGAGGCGGAGAATTAGGTCTTTCTCTGTGGTCTCCACAGGGGATTCAGACATCCCTTCATCTTGGGAGATGCAAGACGAGCCTGCATTCAATTCACTGCAGGAATATCCGGCCTTACTTCGAGTCCCAGCATCTCGGTGTCCATTCCACTTGAGGCCACAAACTCAGGGGCCCTCTCACATACCTGTAGCTGAGAGAAGCCTCCTCTTCAGGTGCTTGTGGAACTTTGGTATTCCTCTTGAGTCGAAGCCAGGGACTAAGCTCTCATCTCGAGTTGATTTGGGGTCCACGGAGCCCTTTCGTGTTGCTCCAGTGACCTCAGGATCCCTCTAGACTTGAGACAGTGATCTTGGGTTTTCTCTGGAGTGCCATCAAGGAAATCAAGGCTCCTTTCACGTTTGATGTGGAACACGGATTTGCTCTGCACGCAGTGCAGGGGAATCGGGCCTCATCTCGCCACGAGGGGGAAGTCTCATGATTTTTCTCGAATTGCTGCCGCAACCTGGGGTATATTCTCGAGTTACGACGGGGAGTGACCCTTCCAGACACGTGTTTGTTCACCGACGTCAGGACTCCTGTCTCGGTGCGAGGGACACCTCGGGATTCTCCTCGAATCTTGGCATGGCAATTTTGACGCGTCTCCACGTGAGGCGGGAAACCCAGGGTCCCTTTCCACGTGTCACAGGGACCCTGGGTCTCCTATCCATTTTCAAAAGGAGTCAGGCATCGTCTCCTTTGGAAGCATTGATCTCCGCGGACCTCTCGAGTTTTCAAAGGATGTGAGGCCTCCGGTCGCGATGAGGCGGAGAACTAGGTCTTTCTCTGTGGTCTCCACAGGGGATTCAGACATCCCTTCATCTTGTGAGATCCAAGACGAGCCTCTATTCAATTCACTGCAGGGATATCCGGCCTTACTTCAGTCAGACCATCACGGTGTCCATTCCACTTGATGCCAGCAACTCAGGATCCCTCTCACATACCTGTAGCTGAGAGAAGCCTCCTCTTGAGGTGCTTGTGGAAAGTTGGTATTCCTCTTTACTCGAAGCCAGGGACTAAGCTCTCATCTCGAGTTGATTTGGGGTCCACGGAGCCCTTTCGTGTTGCTCCAGTGACCTCAGGATCCCTCTAGACTTGAGACAGTGAACTTGGGTTTTCTCTGGAGTGCCATTAACGAAATTAAGGCTCCTTTCACGTTTGACGTGGAACACGGAATTGCTCTGCATGCAGTGCAGGGGAATCGGGCCTCATCTCGCGGCGAGGGGGAAGTCTCATGGTTTTTCTCGAGTTCCGGCCAGAACGTGGGGTATATTCTCGAGTTACGACGGGGAGTGCCCTTCCAGACACGTGTTTGTTCAGCGACGTCAGGACTCCTGCCTAGGTGCGAGAGACACCTCGGTATTCTCCTCGAGTCTTGGCATGGCAATTGGGACGCGTCTCCACGTGAGGCGGGAGACCCAGGGTCCCTTTCCACATGCCACAGGGATCCTGGGACTCCTATCCATTTTCAAGAGGAGTCAGGCATCGTCTCCTTTGGAAGCATTGATCTCCGCGGACCTCTCGATTTTTCAAAGGATGTGAGATCTCGGGTCGCGATGAGGCGGAGAACTCGGTCTTTCTCTGTGGTCTCCACATAAAATTCAGACATCCCTTCGTCTTGGGAGATGCAAGACGAGCCTGCATTCAATTCACTGCAGCGATATCCGGCCTTACTTCGAGTCAGAGCCTCTTGGTGTCCATTCCACTTGAGGCCACAAACTCAGGGTCCCTCTCACATACCTGTAGCTGAGAGAAGCCTCCTCTTGAGGTAACTGTGGAAAGTTGGTATTCCTCTTGAGTCACATCCAGGGACTAAGCTCTCATCTCGAGTTGATTTGTGGTCCACATAGCCCTTTCTTGTTGCTACAGTGACCTCAGGATCCCTCTAGACTTTAGACAGTGATCTTGGGTTTTCTCTGGAGTGCCATCAAGGAAATCAAGGCTCCTTTCACGTTTGATGTGGAACACGGAATTGCTCTGCACGCAGTGCAGGGGATTCGGGCCTCATCTCGCGGCGAGGGGGAAGTCTCATGGTTTTTCTCGAGTTGCGGCCGGAACCTGGGGTATATTCTTGAGTTCCGATGGGGAGGGCTCTTCCAGACAAGTGTTTGTTCGGCGATGTCAGGACTCCTGCCTAGGTGGGAGGGACCCCCGGGATTCTCCTCGAGTCTCGGCATGGCAATTGGGACGCGTCTCCACGTGAGGCGGGAGACCCAGGGTCCCTTTCCACGTGCTACAGGGATCCTGGGACTCCTATCCATTTTCAAGAGGAGTCAGGCATCGTCTCCTTTGGAAGCATTGATCTCTGCGGACCTCTCGAGTTTTCAAAGGATGTGAGGCCTCCGGTCGCGAAGAGGCGGAGAACTAGGTCTTTCTCTGTGGTCTCCACACGAGATTCAGACATCCCTTCATCTTGGGAGATGCAAGACGAGCCTGCATTCAATTCACTGCAGCGATATCCGGCCTTACTTCGAGTCAGAGCATCTCGGTGTCCATTCCACATGAGGCCACAAACTCATGGTCCCTATCACATAACTGTAGCTGAGACAAGCTTCCTCTTGAGGTGCTTGTGGAAAGTTGGTATTCCTCTTGAGTCGAAGCCAGGGACTAAGCTCTCATCTCGAGTTGATTTGTGGTCCCCGCAGCCCTTTCGTGTTGCTACAGTGACCTCAGGATCCCTCTAGACTTGAGACAGTGATCTTGGGTTTTCTCTGGAGTGCCATCAAGTAAATCACGTTTGATGTGGAACACGGATTTGCTCTGCACGCAGTGAAGGGTAATCGGTCCTCAGATCGCGGCGAGGGGGAAGTCTCATTGTTTTTCTCAAGTTGCGGCCGCATCCTTGGGTATATTCTCGAGTTACGACGGGGAGGGCCCTTCCAGACACGTGTTTGTTCAGCGACGTCAGGACTCCTGCCTAGGTGCGAGGGACACCTCGGGATTCTCCTCTAGTCTTGGCATGGCAATTGGGACGCGTCTCCACGTGAGGCGGGAGACTCAGGGTCCCTTTCCACATGCCACAGGCATCCTGGGACTCCTATCAATTATCAAGAGGAGTCAGGCATCGTCTCCTTTGGAAGGATTGATCTCCGCAGACCTCCCGAGTTTTCAAAGTATGTGAGGCCTCCGTTCTCGATGAGGCGGAGAACTAGGTCTTTCTCTGTGGTCTCCACAGGGGATTCAGACATCCCTTCATCTTGGGAGCTGCAAGACGAGCCTGCATTCAATTCACGGTAGGGAAGTCCGGCCTTACTTTGAGTCAGAGCATCTCGGTGTCCATTTCACTTGAGGCCACAAACTCATGGTCCCTCTCACATACCTGTAGCTGAGAGAAGCCTCCTCTTGAGGTGCTTGTGGAAAGTTGGTATTCCTCTTGAGTCGAAGCCAGGGACTAAGCTCTCATCTCAAATTTATTTGGGGTCCACGGAGCCCTTTCGTGTTGCTCCAGTGACCTCAGGATTCCTCTAGACTTGAGACAGTGATCTTGGGTTTTCTCTGGAGTGACATCAAGGAAATCAAGGCTCCTTTCACGTTTGATGTGGAACACAGAATTCCTCTGCACGCAGTGCAGGGGAATCGGGCCTCATCTCGTGGCGAGGGGGCAGTCTCATGGTTTTTCTCGAGTTGCGGCAGGAACCTGGGGTATATTCTCGAGTTACGACGCGGAGGGCCCTTCCAGACACGTGTTTGTTCAGCGACGTCAGGACTCCTGCCTAGGTGCGAGGGACACCTCGGGATTCTCCTCGAGTCTTGGCATGGCAATTGGGACGCGTCTCCACGTGAGGCGGGAGACCCAGGGTCCCTTTCCACGTGCCACAGGGATCCTGGGACTCCTATCCATTTTCAAGAGGAGTCAGGCATCGTCTCCTTTGGAAGCATTGATCTCCGCCGGCCTCTCGAGTTTTCCAAGGATGTGAGGCCTCCGGTCGCGTTGAGGCGGAGGACTAGGTCTTTCTCTGTGGTCTACACAGGGGATTCAGACATTCCTTCGTCTTGGGAGATGCAAGACGAGCCTGCATTCAATTCACTGCAGGGATATCCGGCCTTACTTCGAGTCAGAGCATCTCGGTGTCCATTCCACTTGAGGCCACAAACTGAGGGTCCCTCTCACATACCTGTAGCTGAGAGAAGCCTCCTCTTGATGTGCTTGTGGAAAGTTCGTATTCCTCTTGAGTCGAAGCCAGGGACTAAGCTCTCATCTCGAGTTGATTTGGGGTCCACGGAGCCCTTTCGTGTTGCTACAGTGACCTCAGGATCCCTCTAGACTTGAGACAGTGATCTTGGGTTTTCTCTAGAGTGCGATCAAGGAAATCAAGGCTCCTTTCACGTTTGATGTGGAACACGGAATTGCTCTGCACGCAGTGCAGGGGAATCGGGCCTCATGTCGCGGCGAGGGGGAAGTCTCATGGTTTTTCTCGAGTTGCGGCCAGAACCTGGGGTATATTCTCGAGTTACGACGGGGAGGGCCCTTCCAGACACGTGTTTGTTCAGCGACGTCAGGACTCCTGCCTAGGTGCAAGGGACACCTCGGGATTCTCCTCGAGTCTTGGCATGGCAATTGGGACACGTCTCCACGTGAGGCGGGAGACCCAGGGTCCCTTTCCACGTGCCACAGGGATCCTGGGACTCCTATCCATTTTCAAGAGGAGTCAGGCATTGTCTCCTTTGGAAGCATTGGTCTCCGCAGACCTCTCGGGTTTTCAAAGGATGTGAGGCCTCCGGTCACGATGAGGCGGAGAACTAGGTCTTTCTGTGTGGTGTCCACAGGGGGATTCAGACATCCCTTCGTCTGGGGAGATGCAAGACGAGCCTGCATTCAATTCACTGCAGGGATATCCGGCCTTACTTCGAGTCAGAGCATCTCTGTGTCCATTCCACATGAGGCCACAAACTCATGGTCCCTATCACATAACTGTAGCTGAGACAAGCTTCCTCTTGAGGTGCTTGTGGAAAGTTGGTATTCCTCTTGAGTCGAAGCCAGGGACTAAGCTCTCATCTCGAGTTGATTTGTGGTCCCCGCAGCCCTTTCGTGTTGCTACAGTGACCTCAGGATCCCTCTAGACTTGAGACAGTGATCTTGGGTTTTCTCTGGAGTGCCATCAAGTAAATCACGTTTGATGTGGAACACGGATTTGCTCTGCACGCAGTGAAGGGTAATCGGTCCTCAGATCGCGGCGAGGGGGAAGTCTCATTGTTTTTCTCAAGTTGCGGCCGCATCCTTGGGTATATTCTCGAGTTACGACGGGGAGGGCCCTTCCAGACACGTGTTTGTTCAGCGACGTCAGGACTCCTGCCTAGGTGCGAGGGACACCTCTGGATTCTCCTCTAGTCTTGGCATGGCAATTGGGACGCGTCTCCACGTGAGGCGGGAGACTCAGGGTCCCTTTCCACATGCCACAGGCATCCTGGGACTCCTATCAATTATCAAGAGGAGTCAGGCATCGTCTCCTTTGGAAGGATTGATCTCCGCAGACCTCCCGAGTTTTCAAAGTATGTGAGGCCTCCGTTCTCGATGAGGGGGAGAACTAGGTCTTTCTCTGTGGTCTCCACAGGGGATTCAGACATCCCTTCATCTTGGGAGCTGCAAGACGAGCCTGCATTCAATTCACGGTAGGGAAGTCCGGCCTTACTTTGAGTCAGAGCATCTCGGTGTCCATTTCACTTGAGGCCACAAACTCATGGTCCCTCTCACATACCTGTAGCTGAGAGAAGCCTCCTCTTGAGGTGCTTGTGGAAAGTTGGTATTCCTCTTGAGTCGAAGCCAGGGACTAAGCTCTCATCTCAAATTTATTTGGGGTCCACGGAGCCCTTTCGTGTTGCTCCAGTGACCTCAGGATTCCTCTAGACTTGAGACAGTGATCTTGGGTTTTCTCTGGAGTGCCATCAAGTAAATCAAGGCTCCTTTCACGTTTGATGTGGAACACGGATTTGCTCTGCACTCAGTGAAGGGTAATCCGGCCTCAGATCGCGGCGTGGGGGAAGTCTCATTGTTTTTCTCGAGTTGCGGCCGCATCCTGGGGTATATGCTCGAGTTACGACGGGGAGGGCCCTTCCAGACACGTGTTTGTTCAGCGACGTCAGGACTCCTGCCTAGGTGCGAGGGACACCTCGGGATTCTCCTCGAGTCTTGGCATGGCAATTGGGACGCGTCTCCACGTGAGGCGGGAGACTCAGGGTCCCTTTCCACATGCCACAGGCATCCTGGGACTCCTACCAATTATCAAGAGGAGACAGGCATCGTCTCCTTTGGAAGGATTGATCTCCGCAGACCTCCCGAGTTTTCAAAGGATGTGAGGCCTCCGTTCTCGAAGAGACGGAGAACTAGGTCTTTCTCTGTGGTCTCCACAGGGGATTCAGACATCCCTTCGTCTTGGGAGCTGCAAGACGAGCCTGCATTCAATTCACTGCAGGGATATCTGGCCTTACTTCGAGTCAGTGCATCTCGGTGTCCATTTCACTTGAGGCCACAAACTCATGGTCCCTCTCACATACCTGTAGCTGAGAGAAGCCTCCTCTTGAAGTAATTGTGGAAAGTTGGTATTCCTCTTGAGTCGAAGCCAGGGACTAAGCTCTCACCTCGAGTTTATTTGGGTTCCACGGAGCCCTTTCGTTTTGCTCCAGTGACCTCAGGATTCCTCTAGACTTGAGACAGTGATCTTGGGTTTTCTCTGGAGTGCCATCAAGGAAATCAAGGCTCCTTTCACGTTTGATGTGGAACACGGAATTCCTCTGCACGCAGTGCAGGGGAATCGGGCCTCATCTCGCGGCGAGGGGGACGTCTCATGGTTTTTCTCGAGTTGCGGCAGGAACCTGGGGTATATTCTCGAGTTACGAAGCGGAGGGCCCTTCCAGACACGTGTTTGTTCAGCGACGTCAGGACTCCTGCCTAGGTGCGAGGGACACCTCGGGATTCTCCTCGAGTCTTGACATGGCAATTGGGACGCGTCTCCACGTGAGGCGGGAGACCCAGGGTCCCTTTCCACGTGCCACAGGGATCCTGGGACTCCTATCCATTTTCAAGAGGAGTCAGGCATCGTCTCCTTTGGAAGCATTGATCTCCGCGGACCTCTCGAGTTTTCAAAGGATGTGAGGCCTCCGGTTGCGATGAGACGGAGGACTAGGTCTTTCTCTGTCGTCTCCACAGGGGATTCAGACATCCCTTCGTCTTGAGAGATGCAAGACGAGCCTGCATTCAATTCACTGCAGGGATATCCTGCCTTAATTCGAGTCAGAGCATCTCGGTGTCCATTCGACTTGAGGCCACAAACTCAGGGTCCCTCTCACATACCTGTAGCTGAGAGAAGCCTCCTATTGAGGTGCTTGTGGAAACTTGGTATTCCTCTTGAGTCGAAGCCAGGGACTAAGCTCTCATCTCGAGTTGATTTGGGGTCCACGGAGCCCTTTCGTGTTGCTACAGTGACCTCAGGATCCCTCTAGACTTGAGCCAGTGATCTTGGGTTTTCTCTGGAGTGCCATCAAGGAAATCAAGGCTCCTTTCACGTTTGATGTGGAACACGGAATTGCTCTGCACGCAGTGCAGGGGAATCGGGCCTCATCTCGGGGCGAGGGGGAAGTCTCATGGTTTTTCTCGAGTTGCGGCCGGAACCTGGGGCATATTCTCGAGTTTCGACGGGGAGGACCCTTCCAGACACGTGTTTGTTCAGCGACGTCAGGACTCCTGCCTAGGTGCAAGGGACACCTCGGGATTCTCCTCGAGTCTTGGCATGGCAATTGGGACACGTCTCCACGTGAGGCGGGAGACCCAGGGTCCCTTTCCACGTGCCACAGGGATCCTGGGACTCCTATCCATTTTCAAGAGGAGTCAGGCATTGTCTCCTTTGGAAGCATTGATCTCCGCAGACCTCTCGAGTTTTCAAAGGATGTGAGGCCTCCGGTCACGATGAGGCGGAGAACTAGGTCTTTCTCTGTGGTGTCCACAGGGGGATTCAGACATCCCTTCGTCTGGGGAGATGCAAGACGAGCCTGCATTCAATTCACTGCAGGGATATCCGGCCTTACTTCGAGTCAGAGCATCTCTGTGTCCATTCCACATGAGGCCACAAACTCATGGTCCCTATCACATAACTGTAGTTGAGACAAGCTTCCTCTTGAGGTGCTTGTGGAAAGTTGGTATTCCTCTTCTGTCGAAGCCAGGGACTAAGCTCTCATCTCGAGTTGATTTGTGGTCCCCGCAGCCCTTTCGTGTTGCTCCAGTGACCTCAGGATCCCTCTAGACTTGAGACAGTGATCTTGGGTTTTCTCTGGAGTGCCATCAAGTAAATCACGTTTGATGTGGAACTCGGATTTGCTCTGCACGCAGTGAAGGGTAATCGGGCCTCAGATCGCGGCGAGGGGGAAGTCTCATTGTTTTTCTCGAGTTGCGGCCGCATCCTGGGGTATATGCTCGAGTTACGACGGGGAGGGCCCTTCCAGTCACGTGTTTGTTCAGCGACATCAGGACTCCTGCCTAGGTGCAAGGGACACCTCGGGATTCTCCTCGAGTCTTGGCATGGCAATTGGGACGCGTCTCCACGAGAGGCGGGAGACCCAGTGTCCCTTTCCACGTGCCACAGGGATCCTGGGACCCCTATCCATTTTCAAGAAGAGTCAGGCATCGTCTCCTTTGGAATCATTGACCTCCGCAGACCTCTCGAGTTTTCAAAGGATGTGAGAGCTCCGGTCTCGATGAGGTGGAGGACTAGGTCTTTCTATGTGGTCTCCACAGGGGAATCAGACATCCCTTCATCTTGGGAGATGCAAGAGGAGCCTGCATTCAATTCACTATTGGGATATCCGGCCTTAATTCGAGTCAGAGCATCTAGGTGTCCATTCCACTTGATGCCACAAACTCAGGGTCGCTCTCCCATACCTGTAGCTGAGAGAAGCCTCCTCTTGAGGTGCTTGTGGAAAGTCGGTATTCCTCTTGAGTCGAAGCCAGGAACTAAGCTCTCATCTCGAGTTGATTTGGGGTCGACGGAGCCCTTTCATGTTGCTCCAGTGACCTCAGGATCCCTCTAGACTTGAGACAGTGATCTTGGGTTTTCTCTGGAGTGCCATCAAGGAAATCAAGTCTCTTTTCAGGTTTGCTGTGCAACACGAAATTGCTCTGCACGCAGTGCAGGGGAATCGGGCCTCATGTCGCGGCGAGGGTGAAGTCTCATGGTTTTTCTCGAGTTGCGGCCGGAACCTGGGGTATATTCTCGAGTTACGACGGGGAGGGCATTTGCAGACACGTGTTTGTTCAGCGATGTCAGGACTCCTGCCTAGGTGCAAGGGACACCTCGATATTCTCCTCGAATCTTGACATGGCAATTGGGACGCGTCTCCACGTGAGGCGGGAGATCCAGCGTTCCTTTCTACGTGCCACAGGGATCCTGGGACTCCTATCCATTTTCAAGAGGAGTCCGGCATCGTCTCATTTCGAAGCATTGATCTCCGCAGAATTCTCGAGTTTTCAAAGGATGTGAGGCCTCCGGTCGCGATGAGGCGGAGAACTCGGTCTTTCTCTGTGGTCTCCACAGGGGATTCAGACAACCCTTCGTCTTGGGAGATGCAAGACGAGCCTGCATTCAATTCACTGCAGGGATATCCGGCCTTACTTCGAGTCAGAGCATCTCAGTGTCCATTCCACTTGAGGCCACAATCTCAGGGTCCCTCTCACATACCTGTAGCTGAGAGAAGCCTCTTCTTGAGGTGCTCTTGGAAAGTTGGTATTCCTCTTGAGTCGAAGCCAGGGACTAAGCTCTCATCTCGAGTTGATTTGGGGTCCACGGAGCCCTTTCGTGTTACTCCAGTGACCTCAGGATCCCCCTAGACTTGAGACAGTGATCTTGGGTTTTCTCTGGAGTGCCATCAAGGAAATCAAGGCTCCTTTCACGTTTGATGTGGAACACGGAATTGCTCTGCACGCAGTGCAGGGGAATCGGGCCTCATCTCGTGGCGAGGGGGAAGTCTCATGGTTTTTCTCAAGTTGTGGCCGGAACCTGGGGTATATTCTCGAGTTACTACAGGGAGGGCCCTTCCAGACACGTGTTTGTTCAGCGACGTCAGGACTCCTGCATAGGTGCAAGGGACACCTCGGGATTCTCCTCGAGTCTTGGCATGGCAATTGGGACGCGTCTCCACGTGAGGCGGGAGACCCAGGGTCCCTTTCGACGTGCCCCAGGGATCCTGGGACTCCTGTACATTTTCAAGAGGAGTCAGGCATCGTCTCCTTTGGAAGCATTGATCTCCGCGGACCTCTCGAGTTTTCAAAGGATGTGAGGCCTCCCGTCGCGATGAGGCGGAGAATTAGGTCTTTCTCTGTGGTCTCCAGAGGGGATTCAGACATTCCTTCATCTTGGGAGATGCAAGACGAGCCTGCATTCAATTCACTGCAGGGATATCCGGCCTTACTTCGAGTCAGAGCATCTCGGTGTCCATTGCACTTGAGGCCACAAATTCAGGGTTCCTCTCACAAACCTGTAGCTGAGAGAATCCTCCTCTTGAGGTGCTTGTGGAAAGTTGGTATTCCTCTTGAGTCGAAGCCAGGGACTAAGCTCTCATCTCGAGTTGATTTGGGGTCCACAGAGCCCTTTCGTATTGCTCCAGTGACCTCAGGATCCCTCTAGACTTGAGACAGTGATCTTGGGTTTTCTCTGGAGTGCCATCAAGGATATCAAGGCTCCTTTCACGTTTGATGTGGAACATGGAATTGCTCTGCATGCAGTGCAGGGGAATCGGGCCTCAACTCGCGGCGTGGGGGAAATCTCATGGTTTTTCTCGAGTTGCGGCCGGAACCTGGGGTATATTCTCGAGTTACGACGGGGAGGGCCCTTCCAGACACGTGTTTGTTCAGCGACGTCAGGACTCCTGCCTAGGTGCGAGGGACACCTCGGGATTCTCCTCGAGTCTTGGCATGGCAATTGGGACGCGTCTCCACGAGAGGCGGGAGACCCAGGGTCCCTTTCCACGTGCCACAGGGATCCTGGGACTCCTATCCATTTTCAAGAAGAGTCAGGCATCGTCTCCTTTGGAAGCATTGACCTCCGCAGACCTCTCGAGTTTTCAAAGGACGTGAGAGCTCCGGTCTCGATGAGGTGGAGGACTAGGTCTTTCTATGTGGTCTCCACAGGGGAATCAGACATCCCTTCATCTTGGGAGATGCAAGAGGAGCCTGCATTCAATTCACTATTGGGATATCCGGCCTTAATTCGAGTCAGAGCATCTAGGTGTCCATTCCACTTGATGCCACAAACTCAGGGTCCCTCTCCCATACCTGTAGCTGAGAGAAGCCTCCTCTTGAGGTGCTTGTGGAAAGTCGGTATTCCTCTTGAGTCGAAGCCAGGAACTAAGCTCTCATCTCGAGTTGATTTGGGGTCCACGGAGCCCTTTCATGTTGCTCCAGTGACCTCAGGATCCCTCTAGACTTGAGACAGTGATCTTGGGTTTTCTCTGGAGTGCCATCAAGGAAATCAAGTCTCTTTTCACGTTTGCTGTGGAACACGGAATTGCTCTGCACGCAGTGCAGGGGAATCGGGCCTCATCTCACGGCGAGGGGGAAGTCTCATGGTTTTTCTCGAGTTGCGGCCGGAACCTGGGGTATATTGTCGAGTTACGACCGGGAGGGCCCTTCCAGACACGTGTTTGTTCAGCGACGTCAGGACTCCTGCCTAGGTGCGAGGGACACCTCGGGATTCTCCTGGAGTCTTGGCATGGCAATGGGGACGCGTCTCCACGTGAGGCGGGAGACCCATGGTCCCTTTCCACGTGCCACAGGGATCCTGGGACTCCTTTCCATTTTCAAGAGGAGTCAGGCATCGTCTCCTTTGGAAGCATTGATCTCCGCAGACCTCTCGATTTTTCAAAGGATGTGATGTCTCCGGTCGCGTTGAGGCGGAGGACTAGGTCTTTCTCTGTTGTCTCCACAGGGGATTCAGACATCCCTTCGTCTTGGGAGATGCAAGACGAGCCTGCATTCAATTCACTGCAGGGATATCCGGCCTTTCTTCGAGTCAGACCATCTCGGTATCCATTCGACTTGAGGCCACAAACTCAGGGTCCCTCTCATATACCTGTAGCTGAGAGAAGCCTCCTCATGAACTGCTTGTGGAAAGTTGGTATTCCTCTTGAGTCGAAGCCAGGGCCTAAGCTCTCATCTCGAGTTGATTTGCGGTCCACGGAGACCTTTCGTGTTGCTCCATTGACCTCAGGATCCCTCTAGACTTGAGACAGTGATCTTGGGTTTTCTCTGGAGTGCCATCAAGGAAATCAAGGCTCCTTTCAACTTTGATGTGGAACACGGAATTGCTCTGCACGCAGTGCAGGGGAATCGGGCCTCATCTCACGGCAAGGGGGATGTCTCATGGTTTTTCTCAAGTTGCGGCCGGAACCTGGGGTATATTCTCGAGTTACGACGGGGAGGGCATTTGCAGACACGTGTTTGTTCAGTGACGTCAGGACTCCTGCCTAGGTGCAAGGGACACCTCGATATTCTCCTCGAATCTTGGCATGGCAATTGGGACGCGTCTCCACGTGAGGCGGGAGATCCAGCGTCCCTTTCTACGTGCCACAGGGATCCTGGGACTCCTATCCATTTTCAAGAGGAGTCCGGCATCGTCTCCTTTGGAAGCATTGATCTCCGCAGACCTCTCGAGTTTTCAAAGGATGTGAGGCCTCCTGTCGCGATGAGGCGGAGGACTAGGTCTTTCTCTGTGGTCTCCACAGGGGATTCAGACATCCCTTCGTCTTGGGAGATGCAAGACGAGCCTGCATTCAATTCACTGCAGGGATATCCGGCCTTACTTCGAGTCAGAGCATCTCGGTGTCCATTCCACTTGAGGCCACAAACTCATGGTCCCTCTCACATACCTGTAGCTGAGAGAAGCCTCCTCTTGAGGTGCTTGTGGAAAGTTGGTATTCTTCTTGAGTCGAAGCCAGGGAATAAGCTCCCTTCTCGAGTTGATTTGGGGTCCACGGATCCCTTTCGTGTTGCTCCAATGACCTCAGGATCCCTCTAGACTTGAGACAGTGATCTTGGGTTTTCTCTGGAGTGCCATCAAGGAAATCAAGGCTCCTTTCACGTTTGATGTGGAACACGGAATTGCTCTGCACGCAATGCAGGGGAATCGGGCCTCATCTCGCGGCGAGGGGGAAGTCTCATGGTTTTTCTCGAGTTGCGGCCGGAACCTGGGGTATATTCTCGAGTTACGACGGGGAGGGCCCTTCCAGACACGTGTTTGTTCAGCGACGTCAGGACTCCTGCCTAGGTGCAAGGGACACCTCGGGATTCTCCTCGAGTCTTGGCATGGCAATTGGGACGCGTCTCCACGAGAGGCGGGAGACCCAGGGTCCCTTTCCACGTGCCACAGGGATCCTGGGACCCCTATCCATTTTCAAGAAGAGTCAGGCATCGTCTCCTTTGGAAGCATTGACCTCCGCAGACCTCTCGAGTTTTCAAAGGATGTGAGAGCTCCGGTCTCGATGAGGTGGAGGACTAGGTCTTTCTATGTGGTCTCCACAGGGGAATCAGACATCCCTTCATCTTGGGAGATGCAAGAGGAGCCTGCATTCAATTCACTATTGGGATATCCGCCCTTAATTCGAGTCAGAGCATCTAGGTGTCCATTCCACTTGATGCCACAAACTCAGGGTCCCTCTCCCATACCTGTAGCTGAGAGAAGCCTCCTCTTGAGGTGCTTGTGGAAAGTCGGTATTCCTCTTGAGTCGAAGCCAGGAACTAAGCTCTCATTTCGAGTTGATTTGGGGTCCACGGAGCCCTTTCATGTTGCTCCAGTGACCTCAGGATCCCTCTAGACTTGAGACAGTGATCTTGGGTTTTCTGTGGAGTGCCATCAAGGAAATCAAGTCTCTTTTCACGTTTGCTGTGGAACACGAAATTGCTCTGCACGCAGTGCAGGGGAATCGGGCCTCATGTCGCGGCGAGGGTGAAGTCTCATGGTTTTTCTCGAGTTGCGGCCGGAACCTGGGGTATATTCTCGAGTTACGACCGGGAGGGCCCTTCCAGACACGTGTTTGTTCAGCGACGTCAGGACTCCTGCCTAGGTGCGAGGGACACCTCGGTATTCTCCTCGAGTCTTGGCATGGCAATTTTGACGTGTCTCCACTTGAGGCGGGAGACCCAGGGTCCCTTTCCACGTGCCACAGGGATCCTGGGACTCCTTTCCATTTTCAAGAGGAGTCAGGCATCGTCTCCTTTGGAAGCATTGATCTCCGCAGACCTCTCGATTTTTCAAAGGATGTGATGTCTCCATTCGCGATGAGGAGGAGGACTAGGTCTTTCTCTGTCGTCTCCACAGGGGATTCATACATCCCTTCGTCTTGGGAGATGCAAGACGAGCCTGCATTCAATTCACTGCAGGGATATCCGGCCTTACTTCGAGTCAGAGCATCTCGGTATCCATTCGACTTGAGGCCACAAACTCAGGGTTCCTCTCACATACCTCGAGCTGAGAGAAGCCTCCTCTTGATCTGCTTGTGGAAAGTTGGTATTCCTCTTGAGTCGAAGCCAGGGCCTAAGCTCTCATCTCGAGTTGATTTGGGGTCCACGGAGACCTTTCGTGTTGGTCGATTGACCTCAGGATCTCTCTAGACTTGAGACAGTGATCTTGGGTTTTCTCTGGAGTGCCATCAAGGAAATCAAGGCTCCTTTCACGTTTGATGTGGAACACGGAATTGCTCTGCACGCAGTGCAGGGGAATCGGGCCTCATCTCGCGGCAAGGGGGATGTTTCATGGTTTTTCTCAAGTTGCGGGCGGAACCTGGGGTATATTCTCGAGTTACGACGGGGAGGGCATTTGCAGACAAGTGTTTGTTCAGCGATGTCAGGACTCCTGCCTAGGTGCAAGGGACACCTCGATATTCTCCTCGAATCTTGACATGGCAATTGGGACGCGTCTCCACGTGAGGCGGGAGATCCAGGGTCCCTTTCTACGTGCCACAGGGATCCTGGGACTCCTATCCATTTTCAAGAGGAGTCCGGCATCGTCTCATTTCAAAGCATTGATCTCCGCAGAATTCTCGAGTTTTCAAAGGATGTGAGGCCTCCTGTCGCGATGAGTCGGAGGACTAGGTCTTTCTCTGTGGTCTCCACAGGGGATTCAGACATCCCTTCGTCTTGGGAGATGCAAGACGAGCCTGCATTCAATTCACTGCAGGGATATCCGGGCTTACTTCGAGTCAGAGCATCTCGGTGTCCATTCCACTTGAGGCCACAAACTCATGGTCCATCTCACATACCTGTAGCTGAGAGAAGCCTCCTCTTGAGGTGCTTGTAGAAATTTGGTATTCTTCTTGAGTCGAAGCCAGGGAATAAGCTCTCTTCTCGAGTTGATTTGGGGTCGACGGATCCCTTTCGTGTTGCTCCAATGACCTCAGGATCCCTCTAGACTTGAGACAGTGATCTTGGGTTTTCTCTGGTGTGCCATCAAGGAAATCAAGGCTCCTTTCACGTTTGATGTGGAACACGGAATTGCTCTGCACGCAATGCAGGGGAATCGGGCCTCATCTCGCGGCGAGGGGGAAGTCTCATGGTTTTTCTCGAGTTGCGGCCGGAACCTGGGGTATATTCTCGAGTTACTTCGGGGAGGGCCCTTCCAGACACGTGTTTGTTCAGCGACGTCAGGACTCCTGCCTAGGTGCGAGGGACACCTCAGGATTCTCCTCGAGTCTTGGCATGGCAATTGGGACGCGTCTCCACGTGAGGCGGGGGACCCAGGGTCCCTTTCCACGTGCCACATGTATCCTGGGACTCCTATCCATTTTCAAGAGGAGTCAGGCATCGTCTCCTTTGGAAGCATTGATCTCCGCAGACCTCTCGAGTTTTCAAAGAATGTGAGGACTCCAGTCGCGATGAGGCGGAGGACTAGGTCTTTCTCTGTGGTCTCCACAGGGGATTCAGACATCCCTTCGTCTTGGGAGATGCAAGACGAGCCTGCATTCAATTCACTGCAGGGATATCCGGCCTTACTTCGAGTCAGAGCATCTCGGTGTCCATTCCACTTGAGGCCACAAACTCAGGGTCCCTCTCACATACCTGTAGCTGAGAGAAGCCTCCTCTTGAGGTGCTTGTGGAAAGTTGGTATTCCTCTTGAGTCGAAGCAAGGGACTAAGCTCTCATCTAGAGTTGATTTGGGGTCCACGGAGCCCTTTCGTGTTGCTCCAGTGACCTCAGGATCCCTCTAGACTTGAGACAGTGATCTTGGGTTTTCTCTGGAGTGCCATCAAGGAAATCAAGGCTCCTTTCAAGTTTGATGTGGAACACGGAATTGCTCTGCACGCAATGCAGGGGAATCGGGCCTCATCTCGCGGCGAGGGTGAAGTCTCATGGTTTTTCTCGAGTTGCGGCCGGAACCTCGGGTATATTCTAGAGTTACGACGGGGAGGGCCCTTCCAGACACGTGTTTGTTCAGCGACGTCAGGACTCCTGCCTAGGTGCGAGGGCCACTTCGGGATTCTCCTCGAGTCTTGGCATGGCAATTGGGACGCGTCTCTACGTGAGGCGGGAGAACCAGGGTCCCTTTCCACGTGCCACAGAGATCCTGGGACTCCTATCCATTTTCAAGAAGAGTCAGGCATATTCTCCTTTGGAAGCATTGATCTCCGCGGACCTCTCGAGTTTTCAAAGGATGTGAGGCCTCCGGTCGCGATGAGGCGGAGAACGAGATCTTTCTCTGTGGTCTCCACAGGGGATTCAGACATCCCTTCGTCTTGGGAGATGCAAGACGAGCCTGCATTCAATTCACTGCAGGGATATCCGGCCTTACTTCGAGTCAGAGCATCCCGGTGTCCATTCCACTTGAGGCCACTAACTCAGAGTCCCTCAAATATACCTGTAGCTGAGAGAAGCCTCCTCTTGAGGTGCTTGTGGAAATTTGGTATTCCTCTTGAGTCGAAGCCAGGGACTAAGCTCTCATCTCGACTTGATTTGGGGTCCACGGAGCCATTTCATGTTGCTTCAGTGACCTCAGGATCCCTCTAGACTTGAGACAGTGATCTTGGGTTTTCTCTGGAGTGCCATCAAGGAAATCAAGGCTCTTTTCACGTTTGATGTGGAACACGGAATTGCTCTGCAAGCAGTGCAGGGGAATCGGGCCTCATGTTTCGGCGAGGGGAAGTCTCATGGTTTTCTCGAGATGCGGCCGGAACCTGGGGTATATTCTCGAGTTACGACGAGGGGTTCCCTTCCAGACACGTGTTTGTTCAGCGACGTCAGAACCCATGCCTAGGTTCGATGCACACCTCGGTATTCTCCCCGCGGCTTGGCATGGCAATTGGGACGCGTCTCCAGGTGAGGCGGGAGACCCAGGGTCCCTTTCCAAGTTCCACAGGTGTCCTGGAACTCCTATCCTTATTCAAGAGGAGTCAGGCATCGTCTCCTTTGGAAGCATTGATCTCCTCGGACCTCTCGAGTTTTCAAAGGATGTGAGGCCTCCGGCCGTGATAAGGCTGAGAACTAGGTCTTTCTCAGTGGTTGCCACAGGGATTCAGACATCCCTTCGTCTTGGGAGATGCAAGACGAGCCTGCATTCAATTCACTGCAGGGATATCCGGCCTTACTTCGAGTCAGAGCATCTCGGTGTCCATTCCACTTGAGGCCACAAACTCAGGGTCCCTCTCACATACCTGTAGCTGAGAGAAGCCTCCTCTTGAGGTGCTTGTGGAAAGTTGGTATTCCTCTTGAGTCGATGCCAGGGACTAAGCTTTCATCTCGAGTTGATTTGGGGTCCACTGAGCCCTTTCGTGTTGCTCCAGTGACCTCAGGATCCCTCTAGACTTGAGACAGTGATCTTGGGTTTTCTCTGGAGTGCCATCAAGGAAATCAAGGCTCCTTTCACGTTTGATGTGGAACACGGAATTGCTCTGCACGCAGTGTAGGGGAATCGGGCCTCATCTCGCAGCGAGGTGGAAGTCTCATGGATTTTTTCCAGTTGCGGAAGGACCCTGAGGTATATTCTCGAGTTACGACGGGGAGGGCCCTTCCAGACACGTGTTTGTTCAGCGATGTCAGGACTCGAGCGTAGGTGCGAGGGACACCTCCGGATTCTCCTCGAGTCTTGGCATGGCAATTGGGACGCGTCTCCACGTGAGGCGGGAGACCCAGGGTCCCTTTCCATGTGCCACAGGGATCCTGGGACTCCTATCCATTTTCAAGAGGAGTCAGGCATCGTCTCCTTTGGAAGCATTGATCTCCGCGGACCTCTCGAGTTTTCAAAGGATGTGAGGCCTCCGGTCGCGATGAGGCGGAGAACTAGGTCTTTCTCTGTGGTCTCCACAGGGGATTCAGACATCCCTTCGTCTTGGGAAATGCAAGACGAGCCTGCATTCAATTCACTGCAGGGATATCCGGCCTTACTCCGAGTCAGAGCATCTCGGTGTTCATTCCACTTGAGGCCACAAACTCAGGGTCCCTCTCACATACCTGTAGCTGAGAGAAGCCTCCTCTTGAGGTGCTTGTGGAAAGTTGGTATTCCTCTTGAGTCGAAGCCAGGGACTAAGCTCTCATCTCGAGTTGATTTGGTTTCCACGGAGCCCTTTCGTGTTGCTCCAGTGACCTCAGGATCCCTGTAGACTTGATACAGGGATCTTGGGTTTTCTCTGGAGCGCCATGAAGGAAATCAAGGCTCCTTTCACGTTTGATGTGGAACACGGAATTGCTCTGCACGCAGTGCAGGGGAATCGGGCCTCATGTCGCGGCGAGGGGGAATTCTCATGGTTTTTCTCGAGTTGCGGCCGGAACCTGGGGTATATTCTCGAGTTACGACGGGGAGAGCCCTTCCAGACACGTGTTTGTTCAGCCACGCCAGGACTCGGGCCTAGGTGCGAGGGACACCTCGGTATTCTCCTCGAGGCTTGGCATGGCAATTGGGACGCGTCTCCACTTGACGCGGGAGACCCAGTGTCCCTTTCCACGTGCCACAGGGATCCTGGGACTCCTATCCATTTTCAAGAGGAGTCAGGCATCGTCTCCTTTGGAAGCATTGATCTCCGCGAACCTCTCGAGTTTTCAAAGGATGTGAGGCCTACGGTCGCGATGAGGCGGAGGACTAGGTCTTTCTCTGTGGTCTCCACAGGGGATTCAGACATCCCTTCGTCTTGGGAGATGCAAGACGAGCCTGCCTTCAATTCACTGCAGGGATATCCGGCCTTACTTCGAGTAAGAGCATCTCGGTGTCCAGTCCACTTGAGGCCACAAACTCAGGGTCCCTCTCACATACCTGTAGCTGAGAGAAGCCTCCTCTTGAGGTGCTTGTGGAAAGTTGGTATTCCTCTTGAGTCAAAGCCAGGGACTAAGCTCTCATCTCGAGTTGATTTGGGGTCCACGCAGCCCTTTCGTGTTGCTCCAGTGACCTCAGGATCCCTCTAGACTTGAGACAGTGATCTTGGGTTTTCTCTGGAGTGCCATCAAGGAAATCAAGTCTCCTTTCACGTTTGATGTGTAAGACGTAATTGGTCTGCAAGTAGTGCTGGGGAATCGGGCCTCATCTCGCAGCGAGGGGGAAGTCTCATGGTTTTTCTCGAGCTGTGGCCGGAACCTGGGGTATATTCTCGAGGTTTGACGGGGAGGGCCCTTCCAGACACGTGTTTGTTCAGCGACGTCAGGACTCGGGCCTAGGTGCGAGGGACAACTCAGGATACTCCTCGAGTCTTGGCATGGCAATTGGGACACATCTCCACTTGTGGCAGGAAACCCAGTGTCCTTTTCCACGTGCCACAGGGATCCTGGGACTCCTATCCATTTTCAAGATGAGTCAGGCATCGTCTCCTTTGGAAGCATTGATCTCCTCGGACCTCTCGAGTTTTCAAAGGATGTGACGCCTCTGCTCGCGATGAAGCAGAGAACTAGGTCTTTCTCTGTGGTCTCCACAGGGGATTCAGACATCCCTTCGTCTTGGGAGATTCAAGACGGGCCTGCATTCAATTCACTGTTGGGATATCTGGCTTACTTCGAGTCAGAGCATCTCGGTGTCCATTCCACATGAGGCCACAAACTCAGGGTCCCTCTCACATACCTGTAGCTGAGAGAAGCCTCCTCTTGAGGTGCTTGTGGAAACTTGGTATTCCTGTTGAGTCGATGCCAGGGACTAAGCTCTCATCTCGAGTTGATTTGGGGTCCACTGAGCCCTTTCGTGTTGCTCCAGTGACCTCAGCATCCCTCTAGACTTGAGACAGTGATCTTGGGTTTTCTCCAAAGTGCCAAAAAGGAAATCAAGGTTCCTTTCACATTTGATTGGAACACGGAATTGCTCTGCACGCAGTGTAGGGGAATCGGGCCTCCTCTCGCAGCGAGGGGGAAGTCTCATGGTTTTTCTCCAGTTGCGGAAGGACCCTGGGGTATATTCTCGAGTTACGACGGGGAGGGCCCTTCCAGACACGTGTTTGTTCAGCGACGTCAGGACTCCTGCCTAGGTGCGAGGGACACCTCCGGATTCTCCTCGAGTCTTGGCATGGCAATTGGGACCTCTCCACGTGTGGCGGGAGACCCAGGGTCCCTTTCCACGTTCCACAGGGATCCTGGGACTCCTATCCATTTTCAAGAGGAGTCAGGCATCGTCATCTGTGGAAGCATTGATCTCCGCGGACCTCTCGAGTTTTCAAAGGATGTGAGGCCTCCGGTCGCGATGAGGCGGAGAACTAGTTCTTTCTCTGTGGTCTCCACAGGGGATTCAGACATCCTTTCGTCTTGGGAGATGCAAGACGAGCCAGCATTCAATTCACCGCAGGGATATCCGGCCTTACTTCGAGTCAGAGAATCTCAGTGTCCATTTCACTTGAGGCCACAAACTCAAGGTCCCTCTCACATACCTGTAGCTGAGAGAAGCCTCCTCTTGAGGTGCTTGTGGAAAGTTAGTATTCCACTTGAGTCGAAGCCAGGGACTAATCTCTCATCTCGGGTTGATTTGGGGTCCACGGATCCCTTTCGTGTTGCTACAGTGACCTCAGGATCCCTCTAGATTTGAGACAGTGATATTGGGTTTTCTCTGGAGTGCCATCAAGGAAATCAAGGCTCCTTTCACGTTTGATGTGGGACACGGAACTGCTCTGCATGCAGTGCAGGGGAATCGGGCCTCATCTCGCGGCGAGGGGAAAGTCTCATGGTTTTTCCCGAGTTGTGGCCGGAACCTGGGGTATATTCTCGAGTTACGACGGGGAGGGCCCTTCCAGACACGTGTTTGTTCAGCGACGTCAGGACTCCTGCCTAGGTGCGAGGGACACCTCGGGATTCTCCTCGAGTCTTGGCATGGCAATTGGGACGCGTCTCCACGTGAGGCGGGAGACCCAGTGTCCCTTTCCAAGTTCCACAGGAGTCCTGGAACTCCTATCCATTTTCAAGAGGAGTAAGGCATCGTCTCCTATGGGAGCATTGATCTCCGCGGACCTCTCGAGTTTTCAAAGCATGTGAGGCCTCCGGCCGCGATGAGGCGGAGAACTAGGTCTTTCTCTGTGGTCTCCACAGGGGATTCAGACATCCCTTCGTCTTGGGAGATGAAAGACGAGCCTGCATTCAGTTCACTGCAGGGATATCCGAACTTACTTCGAGTCAGAGTATCTCGGTGTCCATTCCAGTTGAGGCCACAAATTCAGGGTCCCTCTCAGATACCTGTAGCTGAGAGAAGCCTCCTCTTGAGGTGCTTGTGGATAGTTGGTATTCCTCTTTAGTTGAAGCCAGGGACTAAGCTCTCATCTCGAGTTGATTTGGGGTCCATGGAGCCCTTTCGTGTTGCTACAGTGACCTCAGGATCCCTCTAGACTTGAGACAGTGATCGTGGGTTTTCTCTGGAGTGACATCAAGGAAATCAAGGCTCCTTTCACGTTTGATGTGGAACACGGAATTGCTCTGCAGGCAGTGCATGGAAATCGGGCCTCATCTCGCGGCGAGGGGGAAGTCTCAAGGTTTTTCTCGAGTTGCGGCCGGACCCTAGGGTGTATTCTCGAGTTACGATGGGGAAGGCCCTTCCAGACACGTGTTTGTTCAGCGACGTCAGGACTCGGGCCTAGGTGCGAGGGACACCTCGGGATTCTCCTCGAGTCTTGGCCTGGCAATTGGGATGCGTTTCCACGTGAGGCGGGAGACCCAGGGTCCCCGTCAATGTGGACAGGGATCCTGGGACTCCTAACCATTTTCAAGAGGAGTCAGGCATCGTCTCCTTTGGAACCATTGATCTCCGCGGACCTCTCGAGTTTTCAAAGAATGTGAGGCCTCTGGTCGCGATGATGCGGAGAACTAGGTCTTTCTCTGTGGTCTCCACAGGGGATTCAGACATCCCTTCGTCTTGGGAGATGCAAGAGGAGCCGGCATTCAATTCACTGCAGGGATATCCGGCCTTATTTCGAGTCAGAGCATCTCGGTGTCCATTCAACTTGAGGCCACAAACTCAGGGTCCCTCTCACACACATGTAGCTGAGAGAAGGATCCTCTTGAGGTGCTTGTGGAAAGTTGGTATTCCTCTTGAGTCGAAGCCAGGGACTAAGCTCTCATCTTGAGTTGATTTGGGGTCCAAGGAGCCCTATCGTATTGCTCCAATTACCTCAAGATCCCTCTAGACTTGAGACAGTGATCTTGGGTTTTCTCTGGAGTGCCATCAAGGAAATCAAGGCTCCTTTCACTTTTGATGTGGAACACGATATTGCTCTGCACGCAGTGCAGGGGAATAGGGCCTCATCTCGTGACAAGTGGGAAGACTCATGGTTTTTCTCCAGTTGCGACCGGAACCTGGGGTATATTCTCGAGTTACGACGGGGAGGGCCCTACCAGACACGTGTTTCTTCAGCCACGTCAGGACTCCTGCCTAGGTGCGAGGGACACCTCGGGTTTCTCCTCGAGTCTTGGCATGGCAATTGGGACGCATCTGCACGTGAGGCTGGAGACCCAGGGTCCCTTTCCACGTGCCACAGGGATCCTGGGACTCCTATCCATTTTCAAGATGAGTCAGGCATCGTCTCCTTTGGAAGCATTGATCTCCGCGGACCTCTCGAGTTTTCAAACGATGTGAGGCCTACGGTCACGATGAGTCGGAGAACTAGGTCTTTCTCTGTGGTCTCCACAGGGGATTCAGACATCCCTTCATCTTGGGAGATGCAAGACGAGCCTGCATTCAATTCACTGCAGGGATATCCGGCCTTACTTCGAGTCAGAGCCTCTCGGTGTCCATTCCACTTGAGGCCACAAACTCAGGGTCCCTCTCACATACCTGTAGCTGAGAGAAGCCTCCTCTTGAGGTGCTTGTGGAAAGTTGGTATTCCTCTTGAGTCGAAGCCAGGGACTAAGCTCTCATCTCGAGTTGATTTGGGGTCCACGGAGCCCTTTCATGTTGCTACAGTGACCTCAGGATCCCTCTAGACTTGAGACAGTGATCTTGGGTTTTCTCTGGAGTGTCATCAAGGAAATCAAGGCTCCTTTCACGTTTGATGTGGAACACGGAATTGCTCTGCATGCAGTGCAGGGGAATCAGGCCTCATCTCACGGCGAGGAGGTAGTCTCTTGGTTTTTCTTGAGTTGCGGACGGAACTTGGGGTATATTCTCGAGTTACGACGGGGAGGGCCCTTCCAGACATGTGTTTGTTCAGCCACTTCAGGACTCATGCCTAGCTGCGAGGGACACCTCAGGATTCTCCTCGATTCTTGGCATGGCAATTGGGACGCGTCTCCACGTGAGGCGGGAGACCCAGTGTCCCTTTCCACGTGCCACAGGGATCCTGGGACTCCTATCCATTTTCAAGAGGAGTCAGGCATCGTGTCCTTTGGAAGCATTGATCTCCGCGGACCTCTCGAGTTTTCAAAGGATGTGAGGCCTCCGGTCGCGATGAGGCGGAGAACTAGGTCTTTCTCTTTGGTCTCCACATTGGATTCAGACATCCCTTCGTCTTGGGAGATGCAAGACGAGCCTGCATTCAATTCACTGCAGGGATATCCGGCCTTACTTCGAGTCTGAGCACCTCGGTGTCCATTCCACTTGAGTCCACCAACTCAGGATCCCTCTCACATACCTGTAGCTGAGAGAGGCCTCCTCTTGAGGTGCTTGTGGAAAGTTGGTATTCCTCTTGAGTCGAAGCCAGGGACTAAGCTCTCATCTCGAGTTGATTTGGGTTCAACGGAGCCATGTCGTGTTGCTACAGTGATCTCAGGATCACTCTAGACTTGAGACAGTGATCTTGGATACTCTCTGGAGTGCCATCAAGGAAATGAAAGCTCCTTTCAAGTTTGATGTGGAAAATGGTATTGCTCTGCACGCAGTGCAGGGGAATCGGGCCTCATCTCACGGCGAGGGGGTAGTCTCTTGGTTTTTCTTGAGTTGCGGCCGGAACCTGGGGTATATTCTCGAGTTACGACGGGGAGGGCCCTTCCAGACTTGTGTTTGTTCAGCGACTTCAGGACTCATGCCTAGCTTCGAGGGACACCTCAGGATTCTCCTCGAGTCTTGGCATGGCATTTGGGACGCGTCTCCACGTGAGGCAGGAGACCCATGGTCCCTTTCCACGTGCCACAGGGATCCTGGGACTCCTATCCATTTTCAAGAGGAGTCAGGCATCGTCTCCTTTGGAAGCACTGATCTCCGCGGACCTCTCGAGTTTTCAAAGGATGTGAGGCCTCTGCTCGCGATGAAGTAGAGAACTAGGTCTTTCTCTGTGGTCTCCACAGGGGATTCAGACATCCCTTCGTCTTGGGAGATGCAAGACGAGCCTGCATTCAATTCACTGCAGGGATATCCGGCCTTACTTCGAGTCAGAGTTCTCGGTGTCCATTCAACTTGAGTCCACCAACTCAGGGTCCCTCTCACATACCTGTAGCTGAGAGAAGCCTCCTCTTGAGGTGCTTGTGGAAACTTGGTATTCCTCTTGAGTCGAAGCCAGGGACTAAGCTCTCATCTCGAGTTGATTTGGGGTCCACGCAGCCCTTTCGTGTTGCTCCAGTGACCTCAGGATCCCTCTAGACTTTAGACAGTGATCTTGGATTTTCTCTGGAGTGCCATCAAGGAAATCAAGGCTCCTTTCACGTTTGATGTGGAACACGGAATTGCTCTGTACGCAGTGCAGGGGAATCAGGCCTCATCTCACGGCGAGGAGGTAGTCTCTTGGTTTTTCTTGAGTTGCGGACGGAACCTGGGGTATATTCTCGAGTTACGACGGGGAGGGCCCTTCCAGACATGTGTTTGTTCAGCAACTTCAGGACTCATGCCTAGCTGCGAGGGACACCTCAGGATTCTCCTCGATTCTTGGCATGGCAATTGGGACGCGTCTCCACGTGAGGCGGGAGACCCAGTGTCCCTTTCCACGTGCCACAGGGATCCTGGGACTCCTATCCATTTTCAAGAGGAGTCAGGCATCGTGTCCTTTGGAAGCATTGATCTCCGCAGACCTCTCGAGTTTTCAAAGGATGTGAGGCCTCCGGTCGCGATGAGGCGGAGAACTAGGTCTTTCTCTTTGGTCTCCACATTGGATTCAGACATCCCTTCGTCTTGGGAGATGCAAGACGAGCCTGCATTCATTTCACTGCAGGGATATCCGGCCTTACTTCGAGTCTGAGCACCTCGGTGTCCATTCCACTTGAGTCCACCAACTTAGGATCCCTCTCACATACCTGTAGCTGAGAGAGGCCTCCTCTTGAGGTGCTTGTGGAAAGTTGGTATTCCTCTTGAGTCGAAGCCAGGGACTAAGCTCTCATCTCGAGTTGATTTGGGTTCCACGGAGCCATGTCGTGTTGCTACAGTGATCTCAGGATCCCTCTAGACTTGAGACAGTGATCTTGGATACTCTCTGGAGTGCCATCAAGGAAATGAAAGCTCCTTTCAAGTTTGATGTGGAAAATGGTATTGCTCTGCACGCAGTGCAGGGGAATCGGGCCTCATCTCACGGCGAGGGGTAGTCTCTTGGTTTTTCTTGAGTTGCGGCCGGAACCTGGGGTATATTCTCGAGTTACGACGGGGAGGGCCCTTAAAGACTTGTGTTTGTTCAGCGATTTCAGGACTCATGCCTAGCTGCGAGGGACACCTCAGGATTCTCCTCGAGTCTTGGCATGGCATTTGGGACGCGTCTCCACGTGAGGCAGGAGACCCATGGTCCCTTTCCACGTGCCACAGGGATCCTGGGACTCCTATCCATTTTCAAGAGGAGTCAGGCATCGTCTCCTTTGGAAGCACTGATCTCCGCGGACCTCTCGAGTTTTCAAAGGATGTGAGGCCTCTGCTCGCGATGAAGTAGAGAACAAGGTCTTTCTCTGTGGTCTCCACAGGGGATTCAGACATCCCTTCGTCTTGGGAGATGCAAGACGAGCCTGCATTCAATTCACTGCAGGGATATCCGGCCTTACTTCGAGTCAGAGTTCTCGGTGTCCATTCAACTTGAGTCCACCAACTCAGGGTCCCTCTCACATACCTGTAGCTGAGAGAAGCCTCCTCTTGAGGTGCTTGTGGAAACTTGGTATTCCTCTTGAGTCGAAGCCAGGGACTAAGCTCTCATCTCGAGTTGATTTGGGGTCCACGCAGCCCTTTCGTGTTGCTCCAGTGACCTCAGGATCCCTCTAGACTTTAGACAGTGATCTTGGATTTTCTCTGGAGTGCCATCAAGGAAATCAAGGCTCCTTTCACGTTTGATGTGGAACACGGAATTGCTCTGCATGCACTGCAGGGGAATCTGGCCTCATCTCGCGGCGATGGGGAAGTCTCATAGTTTTTCTCGAGTTGCGGCCGGAACCTGGGGTATATTCTCGAGTTACGACGGGGAGGGCCCTTCCAGACACGTGTTTGTTCAGCGACGTCAGGACTCCTGCCTTGATGCGAGGGATACCTCGGGATTCTCTTCGAGTCTTGGCATGGCAATTGGTACGCGTCTCCACGTGAGGCGGGAGACCCAGGGTCCCTTTCCAAGTTCCACAGGGATCCTGGAACTCCTCTCCATTTTCAAGAGGAGTCAGGCATCCTCTCCTTTGGAAGCATTGATCTCCGCGGACCTCTCGAGTTTTCAAAGGATGTGAGGCCTCCGGCCGGGATGAGGCGGAGAACTAGGTCTTTCTCTGTGGTCTCCACAGGGGATTCAGACATCCCTTTGTCTTGGGAGATGCAAGACGACCCTGCATTCAATTCACTGCAGGGATATCCGGCCTTACTTCGAGTCAGAGCATCTCGGTGTCCATTCCACTTGAGGCCACAAACTCAGGGTCCCTCTCACATACCTGTAGCTGAGAGAAGCCTCCTCTTGAGGTGCTTGTGGAAAGTTGGTATTCCTCTTGAGTCGAAGCCAGGGACTAAGCTCTCATCTTGAGTTGATTTGGGGTCCAAGGAGCCCTATCGTATTGCTCCAATTACCTCAAGATCCCTCTAGACTTGAGACAGTGATCTTGGGTTTTCTCTGGAGTGCCATCAAGGAAATCAAGGCTCCTTTCACTTTTGATGTGGAACACGATATCGCTCTGCACGCAGTGCAGGGGAATAGGGCCTCATCTCGTGACAAGTGGGAAGACTCATGGTTTTTCTCCAGTTGCGACCGGAACCTGGGGTATATTCTCGAGTTACGACGGGGAGGGCCCTACCAGACACGTGTTTCTTCAGCCACGTCAGGACTCCTGCCTAGGTGCGAGGGACACCTCGGGTTTCTCCTCGAGTCTTGGCATGGCAATTGGGACGCATCTGCACGTGAGGCTGGAGACCCAGGGTCCCTTTCCACGTGCCACAGGGATCCTGGGACTCCTATCCATTTTCAAGATGAGTCAGGCATCGTCTCCTTTGGAAGCATTGATCTCCGCGGACCTCTCGAGTTTTCAAAGGATGTGAGGCCTACGGTCACGATGAGTCGGAGAACTAGGTCTTTCTCTGTGGTCTCCACAGGGGATTCAGACATCCCTTCATCTTGGGAGATGCAAGACGAGCCTGCATTCAATTCACTGCAGGGATATCCGGCCTTACTTCGAGTCAGAGCCTCTCGGTGTCCATTCCACTTGAGGCCACAAACTCAGGGTCCCTCTCACATACCTGTAGCTGAGAGAAGCCTCCTCTTGAGGTGCTTGTGGAAAGTTGGTATTCCTCTTGAGTCGAAGCCAGGGACTAAGCTCTCATCTCGAGTTGATTTGGGGTCCACGGAGCCCTTTCATGTTGCTACAGTGACCTCAGGATCCCTCTAGACTTTAGACAGTGATCTTGGGTTTTCTCTGGAGTGTCATCAAGGAAATCAAGGCTCCTTTCACGTTTGATGTGGAACACGGAATTGCTCTGTACGCAGTGCAGGGGAATCAGGCCTCATCTCACGGCGAGGAGGTAGTCTCTTGGTTTTTCTTGAGTTGCGGACGGAACCTGGGGTATATTCTCGAGTTACGACGGGGAGGGCCCTTCCAGACATGTGTTTGTTCAGCAACTTCAGGACTCATGCCTAGCTGCGAGGGACACCTCAGGATTCTCCTCGATTCTTGGCATGGCAATTGGGACGCGTCTCCACGTGAGGCGGGAGACCCAGTGTCCCTTTCCACGTGCCACAGGGATCCTGGGACTCCTATCCATTTTCAAGAGGAGTCAGGCATCGTGTCCTTTGGAAGCATTGATCTCCGCGGACCTCTCGAGTTTTCAAAGGATGTGAGGCCTCCGGTCGCGATGAGGCGGAGAACTAGGTCTTTCTCTTTGGTCTCCACATTGGATTCAGACACCCCTTCGTCTTGGGAGATGCAAGACGAGCCTGCATTCATTTCACTGCAGGGATATCCGGCCTTACTTCGAGTCTGAGCACCTCGGTGTCCATTCCACTTGAGGCCACCAACTCAGGATCCTTCTCACATACCTGTAGCTGAGAGAGGCCTCCTCTTGAGGTGCTTGTGGAAAGTTGGTATTCCTCTTGAGTCGAAGCCAGGGACTAAGCTCTCATCTCGAGTTGATTTGGGTTCCACGGAGCCATGTCGTGTTGCTACAGTGATCTCAGGATCCCTCTAGACTTGAGACAGTGATCTTGGATACTCTCTGGAGTGCCATCAAGGAAATGAAAGCTCCTTTCAAGTTTGATGTGGAAAATGGTATTGCTCTGCACGCAGTGCAGGGGAATCGGGCCTCATCTCACGGCGAGGGGGTAGTCTCTTGGTTTTTCTTGAGTTGCGGCCGGAACCTGGGGTATATTCTCGAGTTACGACGGGGAGGGCCCTTCCAGACTTGTGTTTGTTCAGCGACTTCAGGACTCATGCCTAGCTGCGAGGGACACCTCAGGATTCTCCTCGAGTCTTGGCATGGCATTTGGGACGCGTCTCCACGTGAGGCAGGAGACCCATGGTCCCTTTCCACGTGCCACAGGGATCCTGGGACTCCTATCCATTTTCAAGAGGAGTCAGGCATCGTCTCCTTTGGAAGCACTGATCTCCGCGGACCTCTCGAGTTTTCAAAGGATGTGAGGCCTCTGCTCGCGATGAAGTAGAGAACTAGGTCTTTCTCTGTGGTCTCCACAGGGGATTCAGACATCCCTTCGTCTTGGGAGATGCAAGACGAGCCTGCATTCAATTCACTGCAGGGATATCCGGCCTTACTTCGAGTCAGAGCATCTCGGTGTCCATTCACTTGAGGCCACAAACTCATGGTCGCTCTCACATACCTGTAGCTGAGAGAAGCCTCCTCTTGAAGTAATTGTGGAAAGTTGGTATTCCTCTTGAGTCGAAGCCAGGGACTAAGCTCTCATCTCGAGTTGATTTGGGGTCCACGGAGCCCTTTCGTGTTGCTCCAGTGACCTCAGGATTCCTCTAGACTTGAGACAGTGATCTTGGGTTTTCTCTGGAGTGCCATCTAGGAAATCAAGGCTCCTTTCACGTTTGATGTGGAACACGGAATTCCTCTGCACGCAGTGCAGGGGATTCGGGCCTCATCTCGCGGCGAGGGGGAAGTCTCATGGTTTTTCTCGAGTTGCGGCAGGAACCTGGGGTATATTCTCGAGTTACGACGCGGAGGGCCCTTCCAGACACGTGTTTGTTCAGCGACGTCAGGACTCCTTCCTAGGTGCGAGGGACACATCGGGATTCTCCTCGAGTCTTGACATGGCAATTGGGACGCGTCTCCACGTGAGGCGGGAGACCCAGGGTCCCTTTCCACGTGCCACAGGGATCCTGGGACTCCTATCCATTTTCAAGAGGAGTCAGGCATCGTCTCCTTTGGAAGCATTGATCTCCGCGGACCTCTCGAGTTTTCAAAGGATGTGAGGCCTCCGGTTGCGATGAGGCGGAGGACTAGGTCTTTCTCTGTCGTCTCCACAGGGGATTCAGATATCCCTTCGTCTTGAGAGATGCAAGACGAGCCTGCATTCAATTCACTGCAGGGATATCCTGCCTTAATTCGAGTCAGAGCATCTCGGTGTCCATTCGACTTGAGGCCACAAACTCAGGGTCCCTCTCACATACCTGTAGCTGAGAGAAGCCTCCTCTTGAGGTGCTTGTGGAAAGTTGGTATTCCTCTTGAGTCGAAGCCAGGGACTAAGCTCTCATCTCGAGTTGATTTGGGGTCCACGGAGCCCTTTCGTGTTGCTCCAGTGACCTCAGGATCCCTCTAGACTTGAGACAGTGATCTTGGGTTTTCTCTGGAGTGCCATCAAGTAAATCACGTTTGATGTGGAACACGGATTTGCTCTGCACGCAGTGAAGGGTAATCTGGCCTCAGATCGCGGCGAGGGGGAAGTCTCATTGTTTTTCTCAAGTTGCGGCCGCATCCTGGGGTATATTCTCGAGTAACGACGGGGAGGGCCCTTCCAGACACGTGTTTGTTCAGCGACGTCAGGACTCCTGCCTACGTGCAAGGGACACCTCGGGATTCTCCTCTAGTCTTGGCATGGCAATTGGGACGCGTCTCCACGTGAGGCGTGAGACTCAGGGTCCCTTTCCACATGCCACAGGCATCCTGGGACTCCTATCAATTATCAAGAGGAGTCAGGCATCGTCTCCTTTGGAAGGATTGATCTCCGCAGACCTCCCGAGTTTTCAAAGGATGTGAGGCCTCCGTTCTCGATGAGGCGGAGAACTAGGTCTTTCTCTGTGGTCTCCACAGGGGATTCAGACATCCCTTCGTCTTGGGAGCTGCAAGACGAGCCTGCATTCAATTCACTGCAGGGATATCTGGCCTTACTTCGAGTCAGAACATCTCGGTGTCCATTTCACTTGAGGCCAGAAACTCATGGTCCCTCTCACATACCTGTAGCTGAGAGAAGCCTCCTCTTGAAGTAATTGTGGAAAGTTGGTATTCCTCTTGAGTCGAAGCCAGGGACTAAGCTCTCATCTCGAGTTTATTTGGGGTCCACGGAGCCCTTTCGTGTTGCTCCAGTGACCTCAGGATCCCTCTAGACTTTAGACAGTGATCTTGGGTTTTCTCTGGAGTGCCATCAAGGAAATCAAGGCTCCTTTCACGTTTGATGTGGAACACGGAATTCCTCTGCACGCAGTGCAGGGGAATCGGGCCTCATCTCGCGGCGAGGGGGAAGTCTCATGGTTTTTCTCGAGTTGCGGCAGGAACCTGGGGTATATTCTCGAGTTACGAGGGGGAGGGCCCTTCCAGACACGTGTTTGTTCAGCGACGTCAGGACTCCTGCCTAGGAGCGAGGGACACCTCGGGATTCTCCTCGAGTCTTGGCATGGCAATTGGTACGCGTCTCCACGTGAAGCGGGAGACCCGGTATCCCCGTTCATGTGGACAGGGATCCTGGGACTCCTATCCATTTTCAAGAGGAGTCAGGCATCGTCTCCTTTGGAAGCATTGATCTCCGCGGACCTCTCGAGTTTTCAAAGGATGTGAGGCCTCCAGTCGCGATCAGGCGGGGAACTAGGTCTTCTCTGTGGTCTCCACAAGGGATTCAGACATCCCTTTGTCTTGGCAGATGGAAGACGAGCCTGCATTCAATTCACTGCAGGGATATCCGGCCTTACTTCGAGTCAGAGCATCTCGGTGTCCATTCCACTTGAGGCCACAAACTCAGGGTCCCTCTCACATACCTGTAGCTGAGAGAAGCCTCCTCTTGAGGTGCTTGTTGAAAGTTGGTATTCCTCTTGAGTCTAAGCCAGGGACTAAACTCTCATCTCGAGTTGATTTGGGGTCCACGGAGCCCTTTCCTGTTGGTCCAGTGACCTCAGGATACCTCTAGACTTGAGACAGTGATCTTGGGTTTTCTCTGGAGTGCCATCAAGGAAATCAAGGCTCCTTTCAGGTTTGATGTGGAACACGGAATTGCTCTGCATGCAGTGCAGGTGAATCGGGCCTCAACTCAGGGCCAGGGGGATATCTCATGGTTTTTCTCGAGATGCGGCGGGAACCTTGGGTATATTCTCGAGTTACGACGGGGAGGGCCCTTCCAGACACGTGTTTGTTCAGCGACGTAAGGACTCCTGCCTAGGTGTGAGGGACACCTCGGGATTCTCCTCGAGTCTTGGCATGGCAATTGTGACGCGTCTCCACGTGAGGCGGGAGACCCAGGGTCCCTTTCCACGTGCCACAGGGATCCTGGGACTCCTATCCATTTTCAAGAGGAGTCAGGCATCGTCTCCTTTGGAAGCATTGATCTCCGCGGACCTCTCGAGTTTTCAAAGGATGTGAGGCCTCCGGTCGCGATGAGGCGGAGGACTAGGTCTTTCTCTGTGGTCTGCACAGTGGATTCAGACATCCCTTCGTCTTGGGAAATGCAAGAAGAGCCTGCATTCAATGCACTGCAGGGATATCCGGCCTTACTTCGAGTCAGAGCATCTCGGTGTCCATTCCACTTGAGGCAACAAACTCAGTGGCCCTCTCACATACCTGTAGCTGAGAGAAGCCTCCTCTTGAGGTGCTTGTGGAAAGCTGCTATTCCGCTTGAGTCGAAGCCAGGGACTAAGCTCTCATCTCTAGTTGATTTGAGGTCCACGGAGCCCTTTTGTGTTGCTCCAGTGACCTCAGGATCCCTCTAGACTTGAGACAGTGATCTTGGGTTTTCTCTGGAGTGCCATCAAGGAAATCAAGGCTCCTTTCACGTTTGATGTGGAACACGGAATAGCTCTGCACGCAGTGCAGGGGAATCGGGCCTCATGCAGCGGCGAGGGGGAAGTCTCATGGTTTTTCTCGAGTTGCGGCCGGAACCTGGGGTATATTCTCGAGTTACGACGGGGACGGCCCTTCCAGACACGTGTTTGTTCAGCGACGTCAGGAATCCTGCCTAGGTGCGAGGGACACCTCAGGATTCTCCTCGAGTCTTGGCATGGCAATGGGGACGCGTCTCCACGTGAGGCGGGAGACCCAGTGTCCCTTTCCACGTGCCACAGGGATCCTGGGACTCCTATCCATTTTCAAGAGGAGTCAGGCATCGTCTCCTTTGGAAGCATTGATCTTCGCGGACCTCTTGAATTTTCAAAGGATGTGAGGCCTCCGGTCACGATGAGGCGGAAAATTAGGTCTATCTCTGTGGTCTCCACAGGGGATTCAGACAACCCTTCGTCTTGGGAGATGCAAGACGAGCCTGCATTCAATTCACTGCAGCGATATCCGGCCTTACTTCGAGTCACAGCATCTCGGTGTCCATTCCACTTGAGGCCACAAACTCAGGGTCCCTCTCACATACCTGTAGCTGAGAGAAGCCTCCTCTTGAAGTGCTTGTGGAAAGTTGGTACTCCTCTTGAGCCGAAGCCAGGGACTAAGCTCTCATCACGAGTTGATTTGGGGTCCACGGAGAACTTTCGTGTTGCTCCAGTGACCTCAGGATCCCTCTAGACTTGAGACAGTGATCTTGGCTTTTCTCTGGAGTGCCATCAAGGAAATCAAGGCTCCTTTCACTTTAGATGTGGAACACGGAATTGCTCTGCATGCATTGCAGGGGAATCGGGCCTCATCTCGCGGCGAGGGGGAAGTCTCATGGTTTTTCTCTAGTTTCGGCCGAAACCTGGGGTATATTCTCGAGTTACGACGGGGAGGGCCCTTCCAGACACGTGTTTGTTCAGCGACGTCAGCACTCCTGCCTAGGTGCGAGGGACACCACGGGATTCTCCTCGAGTCTTGGCATGGCAATGGGGACGCGTCTCCACGTGAGGCGGGAGACCCAGGGTCCCTTTCCACGTGCCACAGGGATCCTGGGACTCCTATCCATTTTCAAGAGGAGTCAGGCATCGTCTCCTTTGGAAGCATTGATCTCCGCGGACCTCTCGAGTTTTCAAAGGATGTGAGGCCTCCGCTCGCGATGAGGCCGAGAACTTGGTCTTTCTCTGTGGTCTCCACAGGGGATTCAGACATCCCTTCGTCTTGGGAGATGCAAGACGAGCCTGCATTCAATTCACTGCAGGGATATCTGGCCTTCCTTCGAGTCAGAGCATCTCGGTGTCCATTCCACTTGAGGCCACAAACTCAGGGTCCCTCTCACATACCTTTAGCTGAGAGTAGCCTCCTCTTGAGGTGCTTGTGGAAAGTTGGTATTCCTCTTGAGTCGAAGCCAGGGATAAGTTCTCATCTCGAGTTGATTTGGGGTACACGGAACCCTTTCGAGTTGCTCCAGTGACCTCAGGATCCCTCTAGACTAGAGACAGTGATCTTGGGTTTTCTCTGGAGTGCCATCAAGGAAATCAAGGCTCCTTTCACGTTTGATGTGGAACGCGGAATTGCTCTGGACGCAGTGCAGGGGAATCGGGCCTCATCCAGTGGCGAGGGGGAAGTCTCATGGTTTTTCTCGAGTTGCGGCCGGAACCTGGGGTATATTCTCGAGTTACGACGGGGAGGGCCCTTCCAGACAAGTGTTTGTTCAGCAACGTCAGGAATCCTGCCTAGGTGCGAGGGACACCTCGGGATTCTCCTCGAGTCTTGGCATGGCAATGGGGACGCGTCTCCACGTGAGGCGGGAGACCCAGGGTCCCTTTCCACGTGCCACAGGGATCCTGGGACTCCTATCCATTTTCAAGAGGAGTCAGGCATCATCTCCTTGGGAAGCATTGATCTCCGCGGACCTCTCGAATTTTCAAAGGATGTGAGGCCTCCGGTCGCGATGAGGCGGAGAACTCGGTCTTTCTCTGTGGTCTCCACAGGGGATTCAGACATCCCTTCGTCTTGGGAGATGCAAGACGATCCTGCATTCAATTCACTGCAGGGATATCCGGCCTTACTTCGAGTCAGAGCATCTCGGTGTCCATTCCACTTGAAGCCACAAACTCAGGGTCCCTCTCACATACCTGTAGCTGAGAGAAGCCTCCTCTTGAGGTGCTTGTGGAAATTTGGTATTCCTCTTGAGTCAAAGCCAGGGACTAAGCTCTCATCTCGAGTTGATTTGGGGTCCACGGAGCCCTTTCGTGTTGCTCCAGTGACCTCAGGATCCCTCTATACTTGAGACAGTGATCTTGGGTTTTCTCTGGAGTGCCATCAAGGAAATCAAGGCTCCTTTCACGTTTGATGTGGAACACGGAATTGCTCTGCACGCAGTGCAGGGGAATCGGGCCTCATCTCGCGGCGAGGGGGAAGTCTCATGGTTTTTCTCGAGTTGCGGCCGGAACCTGGGGTATATTCTCGAGTTACGACGGGGAGGGCCCTTCCAGACACTTGTTTGTTCAGTGACGTCAGCACTCCTGCCTACGTGCGAGGGACACCTCGGGATTCTCCTCGAGTCTTGGCATGGCAATTGGGACGCGTCTCCTCGTGAGGCGGGAGAACCAGGGTGCCTTTCCACGTGCCACAGGGATCCTGGGACTCCTATCCATTTTCAAGAGGAGTCAGGCATCGTCTCCTTTGGAAGCATTGATCTCCGCATACCTCTCGAATTTTCAAAGGATGTGAGGCCTCCGGTCGCGATGAGGCGGAGGACTAGGACTTTCTCTGTTGTCTCCACAGCGGATTCAGACATCCCTTCATCTTGGGAGATGCAAGACGAGCCTGCATTCAATTCACTGCAGGGATATCCGGCCTTACTTCGAGTCAGAGCATCTCGGTGTCCATTCCACTTGAGGCCACAAACTCAGGGTCCCCTCACATACCTGTAGCTGAGAGAAGCCTCCTCTTGAGGTGCTTGTGGAAAGTTGGTATTCCTCTTGAGTCGAAGCCAGGGACTAAGCTCTCATCTCGAGTTGATTTGGGGTCCACGGAGCCCTTTCGTGTTGCTCCAGTGACCTCAGGATCCCTCTAGACTTGAGACAGTGATCTTGGGTTTTCTCTGGAGTGCCATCAAGGAAATCAAGGCTCCTTTCACGTTTGATGTGGAACACGGAATTGCTCTGCACGCAGTGCAGGGGAATCGGGCCTCATCCAGCGGCGAGGGGGAAGTCTCATGGTTTTTCTCGAGTTGCGGCCGGAACCTGGGGTATATTCTCGAGTTACGACGGGGAGGGCCCTTCCAGACACGTGTTTGTTCAGCGACGTCAGGAATCCTGCCTAGGTGCGAGGGACACCTCGGGATTCTCCTCGAGTCTTGGCATGGCAATGGGGACGCGTCTCCACGTGAGGCGGGAGACCTAGGGTGCCTTTCCACGTGCCACAGGGATCCTGGGACTCCTATCCATTTTCAAGAGGAGTCAGGCATCGTCTCCTTTGGAAGCATTGATCTCCGCATACCTCTCGAATTTTCAAAGGATGTGAGGCCTCCGGTCGCGATGAGGCGGAGGACTAGGACATTCTCTGTTGTCTCCACAGCGGATTCAGACATCCCTTCATCTTGGGAGATGCAAGACGAGCCTGCATTCAATTCACTGCAGGGATATCCGGCCTTACTTCGAGTCAGAGCATCTCGGTGTCCATTCCACTTGAGGCCACAAACTCAGGGTCCCCTCACATACCTGTAGCTGAGAGAAGCCTCCTCTTGAGGTGCTTGTGGAAAGTTGGTATTCCTCTTGAGTCGAAGCCAGGGACTAAGCTCTCATCACGAGTTGATTTGGGGTCCACGGAGCCCTTTCGTGTTGCTCCAGTGACCTCAGGATCCCTCTAGACTTGAGACAGTGATCTTGGGTTTTCTCTGGGGTGCCATCAAGGAAATCAAGGCTCCTTTCAGGTTTGATGTGGAACACGGAATTGCTCTGCATGCAGTGCAGGGGAATCGGGCCTCAACTCAGGGCCAGGGGGATATCTCATGGTTTTTCTCGAGATGCGGCGGGAACCTTGGGTATATTCTCGAGTTACGACGGGGAGGGCCCTTCCAGACACGTGTTTGTTCAGCGACGTCAGGACTCCTGCCTAGGTGTGAGGGACACCTCGGGATTCTCCTCGAGTCTTGGCATGGCAATTGTGACGCGTCTCCACGTGAGGCGGGAGACCCAGGGTCCCTTTCCACGTGCCACAGGGATCCTGGGACTCCTATCCATTTTCAAGAGGAGTCAGGCATCGTCTCCTTTGGAAGCATTGATCTCCGCGGACCTCTCGAGTTTTCAAAGGATGTGAGGCCTCCGGTCGCGATGAGGCGGAGGACTAGGTCTTTCTCTGTGGTCTGCACAGTGGATTCAGACATCCCTTCGTCTTGGGAAATGCAAGAAGAGCCTGCATTCAATGCACTGCAGGGATATCCGGCCTTACTTCGAGTCAGAGCATCTCGGTGTCCATTCCACTTGAGGCAACAAACTCAGTGGCCCTCTCACATACATGTAGCTGAGAGAAGCCTCCTCTTGAGGTGCTTGTGGAAAGCTGCTATTCCGCTTGAGTCGAAGCCAGGGACTAAGCTCTCATCTCTAGTTGATTTGAGGTCCACGGAGCCCTTTTGTGTTGCTCCAGTGACCTCAGGATCCCTCTAGACTTGAGACAGTGATCTTGGGTTTTCTCTGGAGTGCCATCAAGGAAATCAAGGCTCCTTTCACGTTTGATGTGGAACACGGAATAGCTCTGCACGCAGTGCAGGGGAATCGGGCCTCATCTCTCGGCGAGGGGGAAGTCTCATGGTTTTTCTCGAGTTGCGGCCGGAACCTGGGGTATATTCTCGAGTTACGACGGGGACGGCCCTTCCAGACACGTGTTTGTTCAGCGACGTCAGGAATCCTGCCTAGGTGCGAGGGACACCTCGGGATTCTCCTCGAGTCTTGGCATGGCAATGGGGACGCGTCTCCACGTGAGGCGGGAGACCCAGTGTCCCTTTCCACGTGCCACAGGGATCCTGGGACTCCTATCCATTTTCAAGAGGAGTCAGGCATCGTCTCCTTTGGAAGCATTGATCTCCGCGGACCTCTTGAATTTTCAAAGGATGTGAGGCCTCCGGTCACGATGAGGCGGAAAATTAGGTCTATCTCTGTGGTCTCCACAGGGGATTCAGACAACCCTTCGTCTTGGGAGATGCAAGACGAGCCTGCATTCAATTCACTGCAGCGATATCCGGCCTTACTTCGAGTCACAGCATCTCGGTGTCCATTCCACTTGAGGCCACAAAATCAGGGTCCCTCTCACATACCTGTAGCTGAGAGAAGCCTCCTCTTGAAGTGCTTGTGGAAAGTTGGTACTCCTCTTGAGCCGAAGCCAGGGACTAAGCTCTCATCACGAGTTGATTTGGGGTCCACGGAGAACTTTCGTGTTGCTCCAGTGACCTCAGGATCCCTCTAGACTTGAGACAGTGATCTTGGCTTTTCTCTGGAGTGCCATCAAGGAAATCAAGGCTCCTTTCACTTTAGATGTGGAACACGGAATTGCTCTGCATGCATTGCAGGGGAATCGGGCCTCATCTCGCGGCGAGGGGGAAGTCTCATGGTTTTTCTCTAGTTTCGGCCGAAACCTGGGGTATATTCTCGAGTTACGACGGGGAGGGCCCTTCCAGACACGTGTTTGTTCAGCGACGTCAGCACTCCTGCCTAGGTGCGAGGGACACCACGGGATTCTCCTCGAGTCTTGGCATGGCAATGGGGACGCGTCTCCACGTGAGGCGGGAGACCCAGGGTCCCTTTCCACGTGCCACAGGGATCCTGGGACTCCTATCCATTTTCAAGAGGAGTCAGGCATCGTCTCCTTTGGAAGCATTGATCTCCGCGGACCTCTCGAGTTTTCAAAGGATGTGAGGCCTCCGCTCGCGATGAGGCCGAGAACTTGGTCTTTCTCTGTGGTCTCCACAGGGGATTCAGACATCCCTTCGTCTTGGGAGATGCAAGACGAGCCTGCATTCAATTCACTGCAGGGATATCTGGCCTTCCTTCGAGTCAGAGCATCTCGGTGTCCATTCCACTTGAGGCCACAAACTCAGGGTCCCTCTCACATACCTTTAGCTGAGAGTAGCGTCCTCTTGAGGTGCTTGTGGAAAGTTGGTATTCCTCTTGAGTCGAAGCCAGGGATAAGTTCTCATCTCGAGTTGATTTGGGGTACACGGAACCCTTTCGAGTTGCTCCAGTGACCTCAGGATCCCTCTAGACTAGAGACAGTGATCTTGGGTTTTCTCTGGAGTGCCATCAAGGAAATCAAGGCTCCTTTCACGTTTGATGTGGAACGCGGAATTGCTCTGGACGCAGTGCAGGGGAATCGGGCCTCATCCAGTGGCGAGGGGGAAGTCTCATGGTTTTTCTCGAGTTGCGGCCGGAACCTGGGGTATATTCTCGAGTTACGACGGGGAGGGCCCTTCCAGACAAGTGTTTGTTCAGCAACGTCAGGAATCCTGCCTAGGTGCGAGGGACACCTCGGGATTCTCCTCGAGTCTTGGCATGGCAATGGGGACGCGTCTCCACGTGAGGCGGGAGACCCAGGGTCCCTTTCCACGTGCCACAGGGATCCTGGGACTCCTATCCATTTTCAAGAGGAGTCAGGCATCATCTCCTTGGGAAGCATTGATCTCCGCGGACCTCTCGAATTTTCAAAGGATGTGAGGCCTCCGGTCGCGATGAGGCGGAGAACTCGGTCTTTCTCTGTGGTCTCCACAGGGGATTCAGACATCCCTTCGTCTTGGGAGATGCAAGACGATCCTGCATTCAATTCACTGCAGGGATATCCGGCCTTACTTCGAGTCAGAGCATCTCGGTGTCCATTCCACTTGAAGCCACAAACTCAGGGTCCCTCTCACATACCTGTAGCTGAGAGAAGCCTCCTCTTGAGGTGCTTGTGGAAATTTGGTATTCCTCTTGAGTCAAAGCCAGGGACTAAGCTCTCATCTCGAGTTGATTTGGGGTTCACGGAGCCCTTTCGTGTTGCTCCAGTGACCTCAGGATCCCTCTATACTTGAGACAGTGATCTTGGGTTTTCTCTGGAGTGCCATCAAGGAAATCAAGGCTCCTTTCACGTTTGATGTGGAACACGGAATTGCTCTGCACGCAGTGCAGGGGAATCGGGCCTCATCTCGCGGCGAGGGGGAAGTCTCATGGTTTTTCTCGAGTTGCGGCCGGAACCTGGGGTATATTCTCGAGTTACGACGGGGAGGGCCCTTCCAGACACTTGTTTGTTCAGTGACGTCAGCACTCCTGCCTACGTGCGAGGGACACCTCGGGATTCTCCTCGAGTCTTGGCATGGCAATTGGGACGCGTCTCCTCGTGAGGCGGGAGAACCAGGGTGCCTTTCCAAGTGCCACAGGGATCCTGGGACTCCTATCCATTTTCAAGAGGAGTCAGGCATCGTCTCCTTTGGAAGCATTGATCTCCGCATACCTCTCGAATTTTCAAAGGATGTGAGGCCTCCGGTCGCGATGAGGCGGAGGACTAGGACTTTCTCTGTTGTCTCCACAGCGGATTCAGACATCCCTTCATCTTGGGAGATGCAAGACGAGCCTGCATTCAATTCACTGCAGGGATATCCAGCCTTACTTCGAGTCAGAGCATCTCGGTGTCCATTCCACTTGAGGCCACAAACTCAGGGTCCCCTCACATACCTGTAGCTGAGAGAAGCCTCCTCTTGAGGTGCTTGTGGAAAGTTGGTATTCCTCTTGAGTCGAAGCCAGGGACTAAGCTCTCATCTCGAGTTGATTTGGGGTCCACGGAGCCCTTTCGTGTTGCTCCAGTGACCTCAGGATCCCTCTAGACTTGAGACAGTGATCTTGGGTTTTCTCTGGAGTGCCATCAAGGAAATCAAGGCTCCTTTCACGTTTGATGTGGAACACGGAATTGCTCTGCACGCAGTGCAGGGGAATCGGGCCTCATCCAGCGGCGAGGGGGAAGTCTCATGGTTTTTCTCGAGTTGCGGCCGGAACCTGGGGTATATTCTCGAGTTACGACGGGGAGGGCCCTTCCAGACACGTGTTTGTTCAGCGACGTCAGGAATCCTGCCTAGGTGCGAGGGACACCTCGGGATTCTCCTCGAGTCTTGGCATGGCAATGGGGACGCGTCTCCACGTGAGGCGGGAGACCTAGGGTGCCTTTCCACGTGCCACAGGGATCCTGGGACTCCTATCCATTTTCAAGAGGAGTCAGGCATTGTCTCCTTTGGAAGCATTGATCTCCGCATACCTCTCGAATTTTCAAAGGATGTGAGGCCTCCGGTCGCGATGAGGCGGAGGACTAGGACTTTCTCTGTTGTCTCCACAGCGGATTCAGACATCCCTTCATCTTGGGAGATGCAAGACGAGCCTGCATTCAATTCACTGCAGGGATATCCGGCCTTACTTCGAGTCAGAGCATCTCGGTGTCCATTCCACTTGAGGCCACAAACTCAGGGTCCCCTCACATACCTGTAGCTGAGAGAAGCCTCCTCTTGAGGTGCTTGTGGAAAGTTGGTATTCCTCTTGAGTCGAAGCCAGGGACTAAGCTCTCATCACGAGTTGATTTGGGGTCCACGGAGCCCTTTCGTGTTGCTCCAGTGACCTCAGGATCCCTCTAGACTTGAGACAGTGATCTTGGGTATTCTCTGGAGTGCCATCAAGGAAATCAAGGCTCCTTTCACGTTTGATGTGGAACATGGAATTGCTCTGAACGCAGTGCAGGGGAATCGGGCCTCATCTCGTGCCGAGGGGGAAGTCTCATGGTTTTTCTCGAGTTGCGGCCGGAACCTGGGGTATATTCTCGAGTTACGACGGGGAGGGCCCTTCCAGACACGTGTTTGTTCAGCGACGTCAGGACTCCTGCCTAGGTGCGAGGGACACCTCAGGATTCTCCTCGAGTCTTGGCATGGCAATTGGGACGCGTCTCCACCTGAGGCGGGAGACCCAGGGTCCCTTTCCACGTGCCACAGGGATCCTGGGACTCCTATCCATTTTCAAGAGGAGTCAGGCATCGTCTCATTTGGAAGCATTGATCTCCGCGGACCTCTCGAGTTTTCAAAGGATGTGAGGCCTCCGGTCGCGATGAGGCGGAGAACTCGGTCTTTCTCTGTGGTCTCCACAGCGGATTCAGACATCCCTTCGTCTTGGGAGATGCAAGACGAGCCTGCATTCAATTCACTGCAGGGATATCCGGCCTTACTTCGAGTCAGAGCATCACGGTGTCCATTCCACTTGAGGCAACAAACTCAAGGGCCCTCTCACATACCTGTAGCTGAGAGAAGCCTACTCTTGAGGTGCTTGTGGAAAGTTGTTATTCCTCTGGAGTCGAAGCCAGGGACTAAGCTCTCATCTCGAGTTGATTTGGTGTCCACGGAGCCCTTTCGTGTTGCTCCAGTGACCTCAGGATCCCTCTAGACTTTAGACAGTGATCTTGGGTTTTCTCTGGAGTGCCATCAAGGAAATCAAGGCTCCTTTCACGTTTGATGTGGAACACGGAATTGCTCTGCACGCAGTGCAGGGGAATCGGGCCTCATCCAGCGGCGAGGGGGAAGTCTCATGGTTTTTCTCGAGTTGCGGCCGGAACCTGAGGTATATTCTCGAGTTACGACGGGGAGGGCCCTTCCAGACACGTGTTTGTTCAGCGACGTCAGGAATCCTGCCTAGGTGCGAGGGACACCTCGGGATTCTCCTCGAGTCTTGGCATGGCAATGGGGACGCGTCTCCACGTGAGGCGGGAGACCCAGAGTGCCTTTCCACGTGCCACAGGGATCCTGGGACTCCTATCCATTTTCAAGAGGAGTCAGGCATCGTCTCCTTTGGAAGCATTGATCTCCGCGGACCTCTTGAATTTTCAAAGGATGTGAGGCCTCCGGTCGCGATGACGCGGAAAATTAGGTCTTTCTCTGTGGTCTCCACAGGGGATTCAGACATCCCTTCGTCTTGGGAGATGCAAGACGAGCCTGCATTCAATTCACTGCAGGGATATCCGGCCTTACTTCGAGTCAGAGCATCTCGGTGTCCATTCCACTTGAGGCCACAAACTCAGGGTCCCTCTCACATACCTGTAGGTGAGAGAAGCCTCCTCTTGAGGTGCTTGTGGAAAGTTGGTATTCCTCTTGAGTCGAAGCCAGGGACTAAGCTCTCATCACGAGTTGATTTGGGGTCCACGGAGCCCTTTCGTGTTGCTCCAGTGACCTCAGGATCCCTCTAGACTTGAGACAGTGATCTTGGGTTTTCTTTGGTGTGCCATCAAGGAAATCAAGGCTCCTTTCACGTTTGATGTGGAACACGGAATTGCCCTGCACGTAGTGCAGGGGAATCGGGCCTCATCCAGCGGCGAGGGGGAAGTCTCATGGTTTTTCTCGAGTTGCGGCCGGAACCTGGGGTATATTCTCGAGTTACGACAGGGAGGGCCCTTCGAGACACGTGTTTGTTCAGCAACGTCAGGACTCCTGCCTAGGTGCGAGGGACACCTCGGGATTCTCCTCGAGTTGGCATGGCAATGGGGACGGGTCTCCACGTGAGGCAGGAGACCCAGGGTCCCTTCCCACGTGCCACAGGGATCCTGGGACTCCTATCCATTTTCATAGGAGTCAGGCATCGTCTCCTTTGGAAGCATTGATCTCCGCGGACCTCTCGAATTTTCAAAGGATGTGAGGCCTCGGGTCGCGATGAGGCGGAGAACTAGGTCTTTCACTGTGGTCTCCACAGGGGATTCAGACATCCCTTCATCTTGGGAGATGCAAGACGTGCCTGCATTCAATTCACTGCAGGGATATCTGGCCTTACTTCGAGTCAGAGCATCTCGGTGTCCATTCCACTTGAGGCCACAAACTCAGGGTCCCTCTCACATACCTTTAGTTGAGAGTAGCCTCCTCTTGAGGTGCTGGTGGAAAGTTGGTATTCCTCTTGAGTCGAAGCCAGGGAATAAGTTCTCATCTCGAGTTGATTTGGGGTACTCGGAACCCTTTCGTGTTGCTCCAGTGACCTCAGGATCCCTCTAGACTAGACACAGTGATCTTGCGTTTTCTCTGGAGTGCCATCAAGGAAATCAAGGCTCCTTTCACATTTGATGTGGAACACGGAATTGCTCTGCACGCAGTGCAGGGGAATCGGGCCTCATCTCGCAGCGAGGGGGAAGTCTCATGGTTTTTCTCGAGTTGCGGACCGACCGTGGGGTATATTCTCGAGTTACGACGGGGAGGGCCCTTCCAGACACGTGTTTGTTCAGCGAAGTCAGAACCAATGCCTAGGTTCGATGGACAACTCGGTATTCTCCCCGAGGCTTGGCATGGCAATTGGGACGCGTCTGCACGTGAGGCGGGAGACCCAGGGTCCCTTTCCAAGTGCCACAGTTATCCGGGGACTCCTATCCATTTTCAAGAGGAGTCAGCCATCGTCTCCTTTGGAAGCATTGATCTCTGCGGACCTCTCGAATTTTCAAAGGATGTGAGGCCTTTGGTCGCGATGAGGTGGAGAACTAGTTATTTCTCTGTGGTCTCCACAGAGGATTCAGACATCCCTTCGTCTTGAGAGATGAAAGACGAGACAGCTTTCAATTCACTGCAGGGATATCCGGCCTAACTTCGAGTAAAAGCATCTCGGTGTCCATTCCACTTGAGGCCACAAACTCAGGGTCCGTCTCACATACCTGTAGCTGAGAGAAGCCTCCTCTTGAGGTGCTTGTGGAAAGATGGTATTCCTCTTGAGTCGAAGCCAGGGACTAAGCTCTCATCTCGAGTTGATTTGGGTTTCACGGAGACCTTTCATGTTGCTACAGTGACCTCAGGATCCCTCTAGACTTGAGACAGTGATCTTGGGTTTTCTCTGGAGTGCCATCAAGGAAATCAAGGCTCCTTTCATGTTTGATGTGGAACACGAAATTGCTCTGCACGAAGTGCAGGGGAATCGGGCCACATCTCGTGGCGAGGGGGAAGTCTCATGGTTTTTCTCGAGTTGCGGCCGTAACCTGAGGTGTATTCTCGAGTTACGAAGGGGAGGGCCCTTCTAGACACGTGTTTCTTCAGTGACATCAGCACTCCTGCCTAGGTGCGAGGGACACATCGGGATTCTCCTCGAGTCTTGGCTTGGCATTTGGGTCGCGTCTCCACGTGAGGCGGGAGACCCAGGGTCCCTTTCTACGTGCCACAGGGATCCTGGGACTCCTATCCATTTTCAAGAGGAGTCAGGCATCGTGTCCTTTGGAAGCATTCATCTCCGCGGAACTATCCAGTTTTCAAAGGATGTGAGGACGCCGGTCGCGATGAGGCGGAGAACTAGGTCTTTCTCTGTGGTCTCCACATGGGATTGAGACATCCCTTCTTCTTGGGAGATGCAAGACGAGCCTGCACTCAATTCACTGCAGGGATATCTGGCCTTACTTCGAGTCAGAGCATCTCGGTGTCCATTCAACCTGAGGCCACAAACTCAGGGGCCCTCTCACATACCTGTAGCTGAGAGAAGCCTCCTCTTGAGGTGCTTGTGGAAAGTTGGTATTCCAGTTGAAGTTAAGCCAGGGACTAAGCTCTCATCTCGAGTTGATTTGGGGTCCACGGAGCCCTTTCTTGTTGCTCCAGTGACCTCAGGATCCCTCTAGACTTGAGACAGTGATCTTGGGTTTTCTCTGGAGTGCCATCAAGGAAATCAAGGCTCCTTTCACGTATGATGTGGAACACCGAATTGCTCTGCACGCAGTGCAGGGGAATCGGGCCTCATCTCGCGGCGAGGTGGAAGTCTCATGGTTTTTCTCGAGTTGCGGCCGGAACCTGGGTTATATTCTCTAGTTACGATGGGGAGGGCCCTTCCAGACACGTGTTTCTTCAGCGACGTCAGGACTCCTGCCTAGGTGGGATGGACACCTCGGGATTCTCCTTAAGTCTTGGCATGGCAATTGGGACGCGTCTCCACGTGAGGCGGGAGACCCAGGGTCCCTTTCCACGTTCCACAGTAATCCTGGGACTCCTATCCATTTTCAAGAGGAGTCAGGCATCGTCTCCTTTGGAAGCATTGATCTCCGCGGATCTCTCGAGTTTTCAAAGGATGTGAGGCCTCCGGTCGCGATGAGGCGGAGGACTAGGTCTTACTCTGTGGTCTCCACAGGGGATTCAGACATCCCTTCGTCTTGGGAGAGGCAAGACGAGCCTGCATTTAATTCACTGCAGGGATATCAGGCCTTACTTCGAGTCAGAGCATCTCGGTGTCCATTCCACTTGAGGCCACAAACTCAGGGTCCCTCTCACATACCTGTAGCTGAGAGAAGCCTCCTCTTGAGGTGCTTGTGGAAACTTGGTATTCCTCTTGAGTCGAAGCTAGGGACTAAGCGCTCATCTCGAGTTGATTTGGGTCTACGGAGCCCTTTCGTGTTGCTACAGTGACATCAGGATCCCTCTAGACTTGAGACAATGATCTTGGGTTTTCTCTGGAGTGCCATCAAGGAAATTAAGGCTCCTTTCACGTTTGATGTGGAACACGAAATTGCTCTGTACGCACTGCAGGGGGATCGGGCCTCATCTCGCGGCGAGGGGGAAGTATCATGGTTTTTCTCGAGTTGCGGCCCGAACCTCGGGTATATTCTCGAGTTATGACAGGGAGGGCCCTTCCAGACCCGTGTTTGTTCAGCGACGTCAGGACTCCTGCACAGGTGTGAGGGACACCTCGGGATTCTCCTCGAGTCTTGGCATGGCAATTGGGACGCGTCTCCACGTGAGGCGGGAGACCCAGGGTCCCTTTCCACGTGCCACAGGGATCCTGGGAATCCTATCCATTTTCAAGAGGAGTCAGGCATCGTCTCCTTTGGAAGCATTGATCTCCGTGGACCTCTCGAGTTTTCAAAGGATGTGAGGTCTCCGGTTGCGATGAGAAGGAGAACTAGGTCTTTCTCTGTGGTCTCCACAGGGGATTCAGACATCACTTCGTCTTGGGAGATGCAAGGCGAACCTGCATTCATTTCACTGCAGAGATATCCGGCCTTACTTCAAGTCAGAGCATCTCAATGTCCATTCCACTTGAGGCAACAAACTCAGGGTCCCTCTCACATACCTGTAGCTGAGAGAAGCCTCCTCTTGAGGTGCTTGTGGAAAGTTGGTATTCCTCTTGAGTCGAAGCCAGGGACTAAGCTCTCATCTCGAGTTGATTTGGGGTCCACGGAGCACTTTCGTGTTGCTACAGTGACCTCAGGATCCCTCTAGACTTGAGACAGTGATCTTGGGTTTTCTCTCGAGTGCCATCAAGAAAATCAAGGCTCCTTTCACGTTTGATGTGGAACTCGGAATTGCTCTGCATGCAGTGCAGGGGAATCGGGCCTCATCTCGCGGCGAGGGGGAAGTCTCATGGTGATTCTCGAGTTGCGGCCGGAACCAGGGGTATATTCTCGAGTTACGACGGGGAAGGCCCTTCCAGACACGTGTTTGTTCAGCGACGTCTGGACTCCTGCCTAGGTGGGAGGGACACCCGGGATTATCCTGGAGTCTCGGCATGGCAATTGGGACGCGTCTCCACGTGACGCGGGAGACCCAGTGTCCCTTTCCACTTGGCACAGGGATCCTGTGACTCCTATCCATTTTCAAGAGGAGTCAGTCATCGTCTCCTTTGGAAGCATTGATCTCCGCGGACCTCTCGAGTTTTCAAAGGATGTCAGGCCTCCGGTCGCGATGAGGCGAGAACTAGGTCTTTCTCTGTGGTCTCCACAGGGGATTCAGACAACCCTTCGTCTTGGGAGATTGAAGACGAGCCTGCATTCAATTCACTGCAGGGATATCCGGCCTTAATTCGAGTCAGAGCATCTCGGTGTCTCTTCCACTTGAGGCCACAAACTCAGGGTCCCTTTCACATACCTGTAGCTGAGAGAAGCCTCCTCTTGAGGTGCTTGTGGAAAGTTGGTATTCCTCATGAGTCGAAGCCCGCGGCTAAGCTCTCATCTCGAGTTGATTTGGGGTCCATGGGGCCCTTTCGTGTTGCTACAGTGACCTCAGGATCCCTCTAGACTTGAGACAATGATCTTGGGTTTCCTCTGGAGTGCCATCAAGGAAATCAAGGCTCCATTCATGTTTGATGTGGAACACGGAATTGCTCTGCACGCAGTGCATGGGAATCGGGCCCCATCTCGCGGCGAGGGGGAAGTCTCATGGTTTTTCTCGAGTTGCGGACGGAACCTGGGGTATATTCTCGAGTTACGATGGGGAGGTCCCTTCAGGTCGCGTGTTTTTTCAGCGACGTCAGGACTCCTGCCTAGGTGCGAGGGACTCCTCGTGATTCTCCTCGAGTCTTGGCATGGCAATTGGGACGCGTCTCCCCGTGAGGCTGGAGACCCAGGGTCCCTTTCCACGTGCCACAGGGATCCTGGGACTCCTATCCATTTTCAAGAGGAGTCAGGCATCGTCTCCTTTGGAAGCATTGATCTCCGCGGACCTCTCGAGTTTTCAAAGGATGTCAGGCCTCCGGTCCCGAAGAGGCGTAGAACTAGGTCTTTCTCTGTGGTCTCCACAGGGATTCAGACATCCCTTCGTCTTGGGAGATGCAAGACGAGCCTGCATCCAATTCACTGCAGGGATATCCTGCCTTACTTCGAGTCAGAGCCTTTCGGTGTCCATTCCACTTGAGGCCACAAACTCAGGGTCCCTCTCACATACCTGTAGCTGAGAGAAGCCTCCTCTTGAGGTGCTTGTGGAAAGTTGGTATACCTCTTGACTCGAAGCCAGGGACTAAGCTCTCATCTCGAGTTGATTTGGGGTCCACGGAGCCCTTTCGTGTTGCTCCAGTGACCTCAGGATCCCTCTATACTTGAGACAGTGATCTTGGGTTTTCTCTGGAGTGCCGTCAAGGAAATCAAGGCTCCTTTCACGTTTGATGTGGAACACGGAATTGCTCTGCATGCAGTGAAGGGGAATCGGGCCTCATCTCGCGGCGAGGCGGAAGTCTCATGGTTTTTCTCGAGTTGTGGCTGGAACCTGGGGTATATTCTTGAGTTACGACGGGGAGGGCCCTTCCAGACACGTGTTTGTTCAGCGACGTCAGGACTCCTGCCTAGGTGCGAGGGACACCTCGGGATTCTCGTTGAGTCTTGCCATGGCAATTGGGACGCGTCTCCACGTGAGGCGGGAGAACCAGGGTCCCTTTCCACGTGCCACAGGGATCCTGGGACTCCTATCCAATTTTAAGAGGAGTCAGGCATCGTCTCCTTTGGAAGCATTGATCTCCGCGGACCTCTCAAATTTTCAAAGGATGTGAGGACTCCGGTCGCGATGAGGCGGACAACTAGGTCTTTCTCTGTGGTCACCACAGGGGATTCCGACACCCCTTCGATTTGGGAGATGCAAGAAGAGCCTGCATCCAATTCACTGCAGGGATATCCGGCATTATTTCGAGTCAGAGCATTTCGGTGTCCATTCCACTTGAGGCCACAAACTCAGGGTCCCTCTCACATACGTGTAGCTGAGAGAAGCCTCCTCTTGAGGTGCTTGTGGAAAGTTGGTATTCCTCTTGAGTCGAAGCCAGGGACTAAGCTCTCATCTCGAGTTGATTTGGGGTCCACGGAGCCCTTTCGTGTTGCTCCAGTGACCTCAGGATCCCTCTGGACTTGAGACAGTGATCTTGGGTTTTCTCTGGAGTGCCATCAAGGAAATCAAGTCTCCTTTCACGTTTGATGGGGAACACGGAATTACTCTGCAAGCAGTGCAGGGGAATCGGGCATCATCGCGCGGTGAGGGGGAAGTCTCATGGTTTTTATCGAGTGGGGGCCGGAACCTGGGGTATATTCTCGAGTTATGACGGGGAGGGGCCTTACAGACATGTGTTTGTTCAGCGATGTCAGGACTCCTGCCTAGGTGCGAGGGACACCTCGGGATTCTCCTCGAGTCTTGGCATGGCAATTGGGACGCGTCTCCACATGAGGCGGGAGACCCTGGGTGCCTTTCCACGTGCCACAGGGATCCTGGGACTCCTATCCATTTTCAAGAGGAGTCAGGCATCGTCTCCTTTGGAAGCATTGATCTCCGCGGACCTCTCGAGTTTTCAAAGTATATGAGACCTCCGGTCGCGATGAGGCGGAGAACTAGGTTTTTCTCTGTGGGCTCCACAGGGGATTCAGACATCCCTTCGTCTTGAGAAATGCAAGAGGTGCCTGCATTCAATTCACTGCAGGGATATCCGGCCTTACTTCGAGTCAGAGCATCTCGGTGTCCATTCCACTTGAGGCCACAAACTCAGGGTCCCTCTTACATACCTGTAGCTGAGAGAAGCCTCCTCTTGAGGTGCTTGTGGAAAGTTGGTATTCCTCTTGAGTCGAGGCCAGGGACTAAGCTCTCATCTCGAGTTGATTTGGGCTCCACGGAGCCCTTTTGTGTTGCTCCCGTGACATCAGGATCCCTCTAGACTTGAGACAGTGATCCTGGGTTTTCTCTGGAGTGCCATTAAGGAAATCAAGGCTCCTTTCACGTTTGATGTGGAACACGGAATTGCTCTGCACGCAGAGCAGGGGAATCGGGCCTCATCTCGCGGCGAGGGGGAAGTCTCATGGTTTTTCTCGAGTTGCAGCCGGAACCTGGGGTATATTCTCGAGTTACGACGGGGTGTGTCCTTCCAGACACGTGTTTGTTCAGCGAAGTCAGAACCAATACCTAGGTTCGATGGACACCTCAGTATTCTCCTCGAGGCTTGGCATGGCAATTTTGTCGCGTCTCCACGTGAGGCGGGAGACCCAGGGTCCCTTTCCACGTGCCACAGGGATCCTGGGACTCGTATCCATTTTGAAGAGGAGTCAGGCATCGTCTCCTTTGGAAGCATTGATCTCCGCAGACCTCTCGATTTTTCAAAGGATGTGATGTCTCCGGTCGCGATGAGGCGGAGGACTAGGTCTTTCTCTGTGGTCTCCACAGGGGATTCAGACATTCCTTCGTCTTGGGAGATGCAAGACGAGCCTGCATTCAATTCACTGCAGGGATATCCGACCTTACTTCGAGTCAGAGCATCTCGGTGTCCATTCCACTTGAGGCCACAAACTCAGGGTCCCTCTCACATACCTGTAGCTGAGAGAAGCCTCCTCTTGAGGTGCTTGTGGAAAGTTGGTATTCCTCTTGAGTCGAAGCCAGGGACTAAGCTCTCATCTCGAGTTGATTTGGGGTCCACGGAGCCCTTTCGTGTTGCTCCAGTGACCTCAGGATCCCTCTAGATTTGAGACAGTGATCTTGGGTTTTCTCTGGAGTGCCATCAAGGAAATCAAGGCTCCTTTCACGTTTGATGTGGAACACGGAATTGTTCTGCTGGCAATGCAGGGGAATCGGGCCTCATCTCGCAGCGAGGGGGAAGTCTCATGGTTTTTCTCGAGTTGCGGCCGGAACCTGGGGTATATTCTCGAGTTACGACGGGGAGGGCCTTCCAGACACGTGTTTGTTCAGCGACGACAGGACTCCTGCCTAGGTGCGAGGGACACCTCGGGATTCTCCTCGAGTCTTGGCATGGCAATTTGGACGCGGCTCCACGTGAGGCGGGAGACCCAGGGTCCCTTTCCACGTGCCACAGGGATCCTGGGACTCCTATCCATTTTCAAGAAGAGTCAGGAATCGTCTCCTTTGTAAGCATTGATCTCCGCAGACCTCTCGAGTTTTCAAAGGATATGAGGCCTCCGGTCGCGATGAGGCGGAGGACTAGGTCTTTCTCTGTTGTCTCCACAGGGGATTCAGACATCCTTCGTCTTGGGAGATGCAAGACGAGCCTGCATTCAATTCACTGGAGGGATATCCGGCCTTACTTCGAGTCAGAGCATCTCGGTGTCCATTCCACATGAGGCCACAAACTCAGGGTCCCTCTCACATAACTGTAGCTGAGAGAAGGCTCCTCTTCAGGTGCTTGTGAAAAGTTGGTATTCCTCTTGAGACGAAGCCAGGGACTGAGCTCTCGTCTCGAGTTGATTTGGGGTCCACGGAGCCCTTTCGTGTTGCTCCAGTGACCTCAGGATCCCTCTAGACTTGAGACAGTGATTTTGGGTTTTCTCTGGAGTTCCATCAAGGAAATCATGGCTCCTTTCAAGTTTGATGTGGAACACGGAATTGCTCTGCACGCAGTGCAGGGGAATCGGGGCTCATCTCACGGCGAGGGAGAAGTCTCATGGTTTTTCTCGAGTTGCGGCCGGAACCTGGGGTATATTCTCGAGTTACGACGGGGAGGACCCTTCCAGACACGTGTTTGTTCAGCGACGTCAGGACTCCTGCCTAGGTGCGAGGGACTCCTCGGTATTCTCCTCGAGTCTTGGCATGGCAATTTTGTCGCGTCTCCACGTGAGGCGGGAGACCCAGGTTCCCTTTCCACGTGCCACAGGGATCCTGGGACTCCTATCCATTTTCAAGAGGAGTCAGGCATCGTCTCCTTTGGAAGCGTTGATCTCCGCGGACCTCTCGAGTTTTCAAAGGATGTGAGGCCTCCGGTCGCGATGAGGCGGAGGACTAGGTCTTTTTCTGTGGTCTCCACAGTGGATTCAGATATCCCTTCGTCTTGGGAGATGCAAGACGAGCCTGCATTCAATTCACTGCAGGGATATCCGGCCTTACTTCGAGTCACAGCATCTCGGTGTCCATTCCACTTGAGGCCACAAACTCAGGGTCCCTCTCACATAACTGTAGCTGAGAGAAGGCTCCTCTTCAGGTGCTTGTGAAAAGTTGGTATTCCTCTTGAGTCGAAGCCAGGGACTGAGCTCTCGTCTCGAGTTGATTTGGGGTCCACGGAGCCCTTTCGTGTTGCTCCAGTGACCTCAGGATCCCTCTAGACTTGAGACAGTGATTTTGGGTTTTCTCTGGAGTTCCATCAAGGAAATCATGGCTCCTTTCAAGTTTGATGTGGAACACGGAATTGCTCTGCACGCAGTGCAGGGGAATCGGGGCTCATCTCACGGTGAGGGGGAAGTCTCATGGTTTTTCTCGATTTGCGGCTGGAACCTCTGGTATATTCTCGAGTTACGAAGGGGAGGGCCCTTCCAGACACGTGTTTGTTCAGCGACGTCAGGACTCCTGCCTAGGTGCGAGGGACACCTCGGGATTCTCCTCAAGTCTTGGCATGGCAATTGGGATGCGTCTCCACGTGAGGCGGGAGACCCAGGATCCCTTTCCACGTGCCACAGGGATCCTGGGACTCCTATCCATTTTCAAGAGGAGTCGGGCATCCTCTCCTTTGGAATCATTGATCTCTGCAGACCTCTCGAGTTTTCAAAGGATGTGAGGCCTCCGGTCGCGATGAGATGGAGGACTAAGTCTTTCTCTGTGGTCTCCACAGGGGATTCAGACATCCCTTCGTCTTGGGAGATGCAAGACGAGCCTGCATTCAATTCACTGCAGGGATATCCGGCCTTACTTCGAGTCAGAGCATCTCGGTGTCCATTCCACTTGAGGCCACAAATTCAGGGTTCCTCTCACATACCTGTAGCTGAGAGAAGCCTCCTCTTGAGGTGCTTGTGGAAAGTTGGTATTCCCCTTGAGTCTAAGCCAGGGACTATGCTCTCATCTCGAGTTGATTTGGGGTCCACGGAGCCCTTTCCTGTTGGTCCAGTGACCTCAGGATCCCTCTAGACTTGAGACAGTGATCTTGGGTTTTCTCTGGAGTGCCATCAAGGAAATCAAGGCTCCTTTCACGCTTGATGTGGAACACGGAATTGCTCTGCATGCAGTGCAGGGGAATCGGGCCTCAACTCGCGGCGAGGGGGAAATCTCATGGTTTTTCTCGAGTTGCGGCCAGAACCTGGGGTATATTCTCGAGTTACGACCGGGAGGGCCCTTCCAGACACGTGTTTGTTCAGCGACGTCAGGACTCCTGCCTAGGTGCGAGGGACACCTCGGGATTCTCCTCGAGTCTTGGCATCGCAATTTGGACGCGTCTCCAGGTGAGGCGGGAGACCCGGGGTCCCTTTCCAGGTGCCACAGATATCCTGGGACTCCTGTCCATTTTCAAGAGGAGTCAGGCATCGTCTCCTTCGGAAGTATTGATCTCAGCGGACCTCTCGAGTTTTCAAAGGATGTGAGGCCTCCGGTCGCGATGAGGCGGAGGACTAGGTCTTTCTATGTGGTCTCCTCAGGGGATTCAGACATCCCTTCATCTTGGGAGAGGCAAGACGATACTGCATTCAATTCACTATTGGGATATCCGGCCTTAATTCGAGTCAGAGCATCTATGTGTCCATTCCACTTGAGGCCAGCAACTCAGAGTCCCTCTCACATACCTGTAGCTGAGAGAAGCCTCCTCTTGAGGTGCTTGTGGAAAGTTGGTATTCCTCTTGATTCGAAGCCAGGGACTAAGCTATCATCTCGAGTTGATTTGGGCTGCACGGAGCCCTTTCGTGTTGTTCCAGTGACCTCAGGATCCCTCTAGTTTTGAGACAGTGATCTTGGGTTTTCTCTGGAGTGCCATCAAGGAAATCAAGGCTCCTTTCACGTTTGATGTGGAACACGGAATTGTTCTGCTGGCAATGCAGGGGAATCGGGCCTCATCTCGCAGCGAGGGGGAAGTCTCATGGTTTTTCTCGAGTTGCGGCCGGAACCTGGGGTATATTCTCGTGTTACGACGGGGAGGGCCTTCCAGACACGTGTTTGTTCAGCGACGACAGGACTCCTGCCTAGGTGCGAGGGACACCTCGGGATTCTCCTCGAGTCTTGGCATGGCAATTGGGACGCGGCTCCACGTGAGGCGGGAGACCAAGGCTCCCTTTCCACGTGCCACAGGGATCCTGGGACTCCTATCCATTTTCAAGAAGAGTCAGGAATCGTCTCTTTTGGAAGCATTGATCTCCGCAGACCTCTCGAGTTTTCAAAGGATGTGAGGCCTCCGGTCGCGATGAGGCGGAGGACTAGGTCTTTCTCTGTTGTCTCCACAGGGGATTCAGACATCCCTTCGTCTTGGGAGATGCAAGACGAGCCTGCATTCAATTCACTGCAGGGATATCCGGCCTTACTTCGAGTCAGAGCATCTCGGTGTCCATTCCACATGAGGCCACAAACTCAGGGTCCCTCTCACATAACTGTAGCTGAGAGAAGGCTCCTCTTCAGGTGCTTGTGAAAAGTTGGTATTCCTCTTGAGTCGAAGCCAGGGACTAAGCTCTCATCTCGAGTTGATTTGGGGTCAACGGAGCCCTTTCGTGTTGCTCCAGTGACCTCAGGATCCCTCTAGACTTGAGACAGTGATTTTGGGTTTTCTCTGGAGTTCCATCAAGGAAATCATGGCTCCTTTCAAGTTTGATGTGGAACACGGAATTGCTCTGCACGCAGTGCAGGGGAATCGGGGCTCATCTCACGGCGAGGGGGAAGTCTCATGGTTTTTCTCGAGTTGCGGCCGGAACCTGGGGTATATTCTCGAGTTACGACGGGGAGGACCCTTCCAGACACGTGTTTGTTCAGCGACGTCAGGACTCCTGCCTAGGAGCGAGGGACACCTCGGGATTCTCCTCGAGTCTTGGCATGGCAATTCGACGCGTCTCCATGTGAGGCGGGAGACCCAGGGTCCCTTTCCACGTGCCACAGGGATCCTGGGACTCCTATCCATTTTCAAGAGGAGTCAGGCATCGTCTCCTTTTGAAGTACTGATATCCGCGGACCTCTCGAGTTTTCAAAGGATATGAGGCCTTCGGTTGCTTTGAGGCCGAGGACTAGGTCTTTCTCTGTCGTCTCCACAGGGGATTCAGACAACCCTTCCTCTTGGGAGATGCAAGACGGGCCTGCATTCAATTCACTGCAGGGATATCCGGCCTTCCTTCGAGTCAGAGCATCTCGGTGTCCATTCCACTTGAGGCCACAAACTCAGGGTCCCTCTCACATACCTGTAGCTGAGAGAAGCCTCCTCTTGAGGTGCTTGTGGAAAGTTGGTATTCCTCTTGAGTTGAACCAGGGACTAAGCTCTCATCTCGAGTTGAGTTGGGGTCCACGGAGCCCTTTCGTGTTGCTACAGTGACCTCAGGATCCCTCTAGACTAGAGACAGTGATCTTGGGTTTTCTCTGGAGTGCCATCAAGGAAATCAAGGCTCCTTTCACTTTTGATGTGGAATACGGAATTGCTCTGCACGCAGGGCATGGGAATCGGGCCTAATCTCGCGGCGAGGGGGAAGTCTCATGGTTTTTCTCGAGTTGCGGCCGGAACCTGGGGTATATTCTCGAGTTACGATGGGGAGGGCCCTTCCAGACACGTGTTTGTTGAGCGACGTCAGGACTCCTGCCTAGGTGCGAGGGACACCTCGGGATTCTCCTCGAGTCTTGGCATGGCAATTGGGATGCGTCTCCACATGATGCGGGAGACCCAGGGTCCCTTTCCACGTGCCACAGGGATCCTGGGACTCCTATCCATTTTCAAGAGGAGTCGGGCATCGTCTCCTTTGGAAGCATTGGTCTCTGCAGACCTCTCGAGTTTTCAAAGGATGTGAGGCCTCCGGTCGCGATGAGGCGGGGGACTAGGTCTTTCTATGTGGTCTCCTCAGGGGATTCAGACATCCCTTCATCTTGGGAGATGCAAGACGAGCCTGCATTCAATTCACTATTGGGATATCCGGCCTTAATTCGAGTCAGAGCATCTATGTGTCCATTCCACTTGAGGCCAGCAACTCAGGGTCCCTCTCACATACCTGTAGCTGAGAGAAGCCTCCTCTTGAGGTGCTTGTGGAAAGTTGGTATTCCTCTTGATTCGAAGCCAGGGACTAAGCTATCATCTCGAGTTGATTTGGGGTGCACGGAGCCCTTTCGTGTTGCTCCAGTGACCTCAGGATCCCTCTAGACTTGAGACAGTGATTTTGGGTTTTCTCTGGAGTGCCATCAAGGAAATCGAGTCTCCTTTCACGTTTGATGTGGAACACGGAATTGCTCTGCAGGCAGTGCAGGGGAATCGGGCCTCATCTCGCGGCGAGGGGGAAGTCTCATGATTTTTCTCAAGTTGTGGCCAGAACCTGGAGTATATTCTCGAGTTACGACCGGGAGGGCCCTTCCAGACACGTGTTTGTTCAGCGACGTCAGGACTCCTGCCTAGGTGCGAGGGACACCTCGGTATTCTCCTCGAGTCTTGGCATGGCAATTTTGTCGCGTCTCCACGTGAGGCGGGAGACCCAGGGTCCCTTTCCACGTGCCACAGGGATCCTGGGACTCGTATCCATTTTGAAGAGGAGTCAGGCATCGTCTCCTTTGGAAGCATTGATCTCCGCAGACCTCTCGATTTTTCAAAGGATGTGATGTCTCCGGTCGCGATGAGGCGGAGGACTAGGTCTTTCTCTGTGGTCTCCACAGGGGATTCAGACATCCCTTCGTCTTGGGAGATGCAAGACGAGCCTGCATTCAATTCACTGCAGGGATATCCGACCTTACTTCGAGTCAGAGCATCTCGGTGTCCATTCCACTTGAGGCCACAAACTCAGGGTCCCTCTCACATACCTGTAGCTGAGAGAAGCCTCCTCTTGAGGTGCTTGTGGAAAGTTGGTATTCCTCTTGAGTCGAAGCCAGGGACTAAGCTCTCATCTCGAGTTGATTTGGGGTCCACGGAGCCCTTTCGTGTTGCTCCAGTGACCTCAGGATCCCTCTAGATTTGAGACAGTGATCTTGGGTTTTCTCTGGAGTGCCATCAAGGAAATCAAGGCTCCTTTCACGTTTGATGTGGAACACGGAATTGTTCTGCTGGCAATGCAGGGGAATCGGGCCTCATCTCGCAGCGAGGGGGAAGTCTCATGGTTTTTCTCGAGTTGCGGCCGGAACCTGGGGTATATTCTCGAGTTACGACGGGGAGGGCCTTCCAGACACGTGTTTGTTCAGCGACGACAGGACTCCTGCCTAGGTGCGAGGGACACCTCGGGATTCTCCTCGAGTCTTGGCATGGCAATTTGGACGCGGCTCCACGTGAGGCGGGAGACCCAGGGTCCCTTTCCACGTGCCACAGGGATCCTGGGACTCCTATCCATTTTCAAGAAGAGTCAGGAATCGTCTCCTTTGTAAGCATTGATCTCCGCAGACCTCTCGAGTTTTCAAAGGATATGAGGCCTCCGGTCGCGATGAGGCGGAGGACTAGGTCTTTCTCTGTTGTCTCCACAGGGGATTCAGACATCCCTTCGTCTTGGGAGATGCAAGACGAGCCTGCATTCAATTCACTGGAGGGATATCCGGCCTTACTTCGAGTCAGAGCATCTCGGTGTCCATTCCACATGAGGCCACAAACTCAGGGTCCCTCTCACATAACTGTAGCTGAGAGAAGGCTCCTCTTCAGGTGCTTGTGAAAAGTTGGTATTCCTCTTGAGACGAAGCCAGGGACTGAGCTCTCGTCTCGAGTTGATTTGGGGTCCACGGAGCCCTTTCGTGTTGCTCCAGTGACCTCAGGATCCCTCTAGACTTGAGACAGTGATTTTGGGTTTTCTCTGGAGTTCCATCAAGGAAATCATGGCTCCTTTCAAGTTTGATGTGGAACACGGAATTGCTCTGCACGCAGTGCAGGGGAATCGGGGCTCATCTCGCGGCGAGGGAGAAGTCTCATGGTTTTTCTCGAGTTGCGGCCGGAACCTGGGGTATATTCTCGAGTTACGACGGGGAGGACCCTTCCAGACACGTGTTTGTTGAGCGACGTCAGGACTCCTGCCTAGGTGCGAGGGACTCCTCGGTATTCTCCTCGAGTCTTGGCATGGCAATTTTGTCGCGTCTCCACGTGAGGCGGGAGACCCAGGTTCCCTTTCCACGTGCCACAGGGATCCTGGGACTCCTATCCATTTTCAAGAGGAGTCAGGCATCGTCTCCTTTGGAAGCGTTGATCTCCGCGGACCTCTCGAGTTTTCAAAGGATGTGAGGCCTCCGGTCGCGATGAGGCGGAGGACTAGGTCTTTCTCTGTTGTCTCCACAGGGGATTCAGACATCCCTTCGTCTTGGGAGATGCAAGACGAGCCTGCATTCAATTCACTGCAGGGATATCCGGCCTTACTTCGAGTCACAGCATCTCGGTGTCCATTCCACTTGAGGCCACAAACTCAGGGTCCCTCTCACATAACTGTAGCTGAGAGAAGGCTCCTCTTCAGGTGCTTGTGAAAAGTTGGTATTCCTCTTGAGTCGAAGCCAGGGACTGAGCTCTCGTCTCGAGTTGATTTGGGGTCCACGGAGCCCTTTCGTGTTGCTCCAGTGACCTCAGGATCCCTCTAGACTTGAGACAGTGATTTTGGGTTTTCTCTGGAGTTCCATCAAGGAAATCATGGCTCCTTTCAAGTTTGATGTGGAACACGGAATTGCTCTGCACGCAGTGCAGGGGAATCGGGGCTCATCTCACGGTGAGGGGGAAGTCTCATGGTTTTTCTCGATTTGCGGCTGGAACCTCTGGTATATTCTCGAGTTACGAAGGGGAGGGCCCTTCCAGACACGTGTTTGTTCAGCGACGTCAGGACTCCTGCCTAGGTGCGAGGGACACCTCGGGATTCTCCTCGAGTCTTGGCATGGCAATTGGGATGCGTCTCCACGTGAGGCGGGAGACCCAGGGTCCCTTTCCACGTGCCACAGGGATCCTGGGACTCCTATCCATTTTCAAGAGGAGTCGGGCATCGTCTCCTTTGGAATCATTGATCTCTGCAGACCTCTAGAGTTTTGAAAGGATGTGAGGCCTCCGGTCGCGATGAGATGGAGGACTAAGTCTTTCTCTGTGGTCTCCACAGGGGATTCAGACATCCCTTCGTCTTGGGAGATGCAAGACGAGCCTGCATTCAATTCACTGCAGGGATATCCGGCCTTACTTCGAGTCAGAGCATCTCGGTGTCCATTCCACTTGAGGCCACAAATTCAGGGTTCCTCTCACATACCTGTAGCTGAGAGAAGCCTCCTCTTGAGGTGCTTGTGGAAAGTTGGTATTCCCCTTGAGTCTAAGCCAGGGACTATGCTCTCATCTCGAGTTGATTTGGGGTCCACGGAGCCCTTTCCTGTTGGTCCAGTGACCTCAGGATCCCTCTAGACTTGAGACAGTGATCTTGGGTTTTCTCTGGAGTGCCATCAAGGAAATCAAGGCTCCTTTCACGCTTGATGTGGAACACGGAATTGCTCTGCATGCAGTGCAGGGGAATCGGGCCTCAACTCGCGGCGAGGGGGAAATCTCATGGTTTTTCTCGAGTTGCGGCCAGAACCTGGGGTATATTCTCGAGTTACGACCGGGAGGGCCCTTCCAGACACGTGTTTGTTCAGCGACGTCAGGACTCCTGCCTAGGTGCGAGGGACACCTCGGGATTCTCCTCGAGTCTTGGCATCGCAATTTGGACGCGTCTCCAGGTGAGGCGGGAGACCCGGGGTCCCTTTCCAGGTGCCACAGATATCCTGGGACTCCTATCCATTTTCAAGAGGAGTCAGGCATCGTCTCCTTCGGAAGTATTGATCTCAGCGGACCTCTCGAGTTTTCAAAGGATGTGAGGCCTCCGGTCGCGATGAGGCGGAGGACTAGGTCTTTCTATGTGGTCTCCTCAGGGGATTCAGACATCCCTTCATCTTGGGAGAGGCAAGACGATACTGCATTCAATTCACTATTGGGATATCCGGCCTTAATTCGAGTCAGAGCATCTATGTGTCCATTCCACTTGAGGCCAGCAACTCAGAGTCCCTCTCACATACCTGTAGCTGAGAGAAGCCTCCTCTTGAGGTGCTTGTGGAAAGTTGGTATTCCTCTTGATTCGAAGCCAGGGACTAAGCTATCATCTCGAGTTGATTTGGGCTGCACGGAGCCCTTTCGTGTTGTTCCAGTGACCTCAGGATCCCTCTAGTTTTGAGACAGTGATCTTGGGTTTTCTCTGGAGTGCCATCAAGGAAATCAAGGCTCCTTTCACGTTTGATGTGGAACACGGAATTGTTCTGCTGGCAATGCAGGGGAATCGGGCCTCATCTCGCAGCGAGGGGGAAGTCTCATGGTTTTTCTCGAGTTGCGGCCGGAACCTGGGGTATATTCTCGTGTTACGACGGGGAGGGCCTTCCAGACACGTGTTTGTTCAGCGACGACAGGACTCCTGCCTAGGTGCGAGGGACACCTCGGGATTCTCCTCGAGTCTTGGCATGGCAATTGGGACGCGGCTCCACGTGAGGCGGGAGACCAAGGCTCCCTTTCCACGTGCCACAGGGATCCTGGGACTCCTATCCATTTTCAAGAAGAGTCAGGAATCGTCTCTTTTGGAAGCATTGATCTCCGCAGACCTCTCGAGTTTTCAAAGGATGTGAGGCCTCCGGTCGCGATGAGGCGGAGGACTAGGTCTTTCTCTGTTGTCTCCACAGGGGATTCAGACATCCCTTCGTCTTGGGAGATGCAAGACGAGCCTGCATTCAATTCACTGCAGGGATATCCGGCCTTACTTCGAGTCAGAGCATCTCGGTGTCCATTCCACATGAGGCCACAAACTCAGGGTCCCTCTCACATAACTGTAGCTGAGAGAAGGCTCCTCTTCAGGTGCTTGTGAAAAGTTGGTATTCCTCTTGAGTCGAAGCCAGGGACTAAGCCCTCATCTCGAGTTGATTTGGGGTCAACGGAGCCCTTTCGTGTTGCTCCAGTGACCTCAGGATCCCTCTAGACTTGAGACAGTGATTTTGGGTTTTCTCTGGAGTTCCATCAAGGAAATCATGGCTCCTTTCAAGTTTGATGTGCAACACGGAATTGCTCTGCACGCAGTGCAGGGGAATCGGGGCTCATCTCACGGCGAGGGGGAAGTCTCATGGTTTTTCTCGAGTTGCGGCCGGAACCTGGGGTATATTCTCGAGTTACGACGGGGAGGACCCTTCCAGACACGTGTTTGTTCAGCGACGTCAGGACTCCTGCCTAGGAGCGAGGGACACCTCGGGATTCTCCTCGAGTCTTGGCATGGCAATTCGACGCGTCTCCAGGTGAGGCGGAAACCCAGGGTCCCTTTCCACGTGCCACAGATATCCTGGGACTCCTATCCATTTTCAAGAGGAGTCAGGCATCGTCTCCTTCGGAAGTATTGATCTCAGCGGACCTCTCGAGTTTTCAAAGGATATGAGGCCTCCGGTCGCGAGGAGGCGGAGGACTAGGTCTTTCTCTGTGGTCTCCACAGGGAATTCAGACAACCCTTCGTCTTCGGAGATGCAAGACGAGCCTGCATTCAATTCACTGCAGGGATATCCGGCCTTACTTCGAGTCAGAGCATCTCGGTGTCCATTCCACTTGAGGCCACAAACTCAGGGTCCCACTCACATACCTGTAGCTGAGAGAAGCCTCCTCTTGAGGTGCTTGTGGAAAGTTGGCATTCCTCTTGAGTCGAAGCCAGGGACTAAGCTCTCATCTCGAGTTGATTTGGGGTCCACGGAGCCCTTTCGTGTTTCTCCAGTGACCTCAGGATCCCTCTAGACTTGAGACATTGATTTTGGGTTTTCTCTGGAGTTCCATCAAGGAAATCATGGCTCCTTTCAAGTTTGATGTGGAACACGGAATTGCTCTGCACGCAGTGCAGGGGAATCGGGCCTCATCTCACGGCGAGGGGGAAGTCTCATGGTTTTTCTCGAGTTGCGGCCGGAACCTGGGGTATATTCTCGAGTTATGACGGGGAGGACCCTTCCAGACACGTGTTTGTTCAGCGACGTCAGGACTCCTGCCTAGGTGCGAGGGACTCCTCGGTATTCTCCTCAAGTCTTGGCATGGCAATTTTGTCGCGTCTCCACGTGAGGCGGGAGACCCAGGTTCCCTTTCCACGTGCCACAGGGATCCTGGGACTCCTATCCATTTTCAAGAGGAGTCAGGCATCGTCTCCTTTGGAAGCGTTGATCTCCGCGGACCTCTCGAGTTTCCAAAGGATGTGAGGCCTCCGGTCGCGATGAGGCGGAGGACTAGGTCTTTCTCTGTGGTCTCCACAGTGGATTCAGATATCCCTTCGTCTTGGGAGATGCATGACGAGCCTGCATTCAATTCACTGCAGGGATATCCGGCCTTACTTCGAGTCACAGCATCTCGGTGTCCATTCCACTTGAGGCCACAAATTCAGGGTCCCTCTCACATACCTGTAGCTGAGAGAAGCCTCCTCTTGAGGTGCTTGTGGAAAGTTGGTATTCCTCTTGAGTCGAAGCCAGGGACTAAGCTCTCGTCTCGAGTCGGTTTGGGGTCCACGGAGACCTTTCGTGTTGCTACAGTGACCTCAGGATCCCTCTAGACTAGAGACAGTGATCTTGGGTTTTCTCTGGAGTGCCATCAAGGAAATCAAGGCTCCTTTCACTTTTGATGTGGAATACGGAATTGCTCTGCACGCAGGGCAGGGGAATCGGGCCTCATCTCGCGGCAAGGGGGAAGTCTCATGGTTTTTCTCGAGTTGCGGCCGGAACCTGGGGTATATTCTCGAGTTACGACGGGGAGGGCCCTTCCAGACACGTGTTTGTTCAGCGACGTCAGGACTCCTGCCTAGGTGCGAGGGACACCTCGGGATTCTCCTCGAGTCTTGGCATGGCAATTGGGATGCGTCTCCACGTGAGGCGGGAGACCCAGGGTCCCTTTCCACGTGCCACAGGGATCCTGGGACTCCTATCCATTTTCAAGAGGAGTCGGGCATCGTCTCCTTTGGAATCATTGATCTCTGCAGACCTCTCGAGTTTTGAAAGGATGTGAGGCCTCCGGTCGCGATGAGATGGAGGACTAAGTCTTTCTCTGTGGTCTCCACAGGGGATTCAGACATCCCTTCGTCTTCGGAGATGCAAGACGAGCCTGCATTCAATTCACTGCAGGGATATCCGGCCTTACTTCGAGTCAGAGCATCTCGGTGTCCATTCCACTTGAGGCCACAAATTCAGGGTTCCTCTCACATACCTGTAGCTGAGAGAAGCCTCCTCTTGAGGTGCTTGTGGAAAGTTGGTATTCCCCTTGAGTCTAAGCCAGGGACTATGCTCTCATCTCGAGTTGATTTGGGGTCCACGGAGCCCTTTCCTGTTGGTCCAGTGACCTGAGGATCCCTCTAGACTTGAGACAGTGATCTTGGGTTTTCTCTGGAGTGCCATCAAGGAAATCAAGGCTCCTTTCACGCTTGATGTGGAACACGGAATTGCTCTGCATGCAGTGCAGGGGAATCGGGCCTCAACTCGCGGCGAGGGGGAAATCTCATGGTTTTTCTCGAGTTGCGGCCAGAACCTGGGGTATATTCTCGAGTTACGACCGGGAGGGCCCTTCCAGACACGTGTTTGTTCAGCGACGTCAGGACTCCTGCCTAGGTGCGAGGGCCACCTCGGGATTCTCCTCGAGTCTTGGCATCGCAATTTGGACGCGTCTCCAGGTGAGGCGGGAGACCCGGGGTCCCTTTCCACGTGCCACAGATATCCTGGGACTCCTATCCATTTTCAAGAGGAGTCAGGCATCGTCTCCTTCGGAAGTATTGATCTCAGCGGACCTCTCGAGTTTTCAAAGGATGTGAGGCCTCCGGTCGCGATGAGGCGGAGGACTAGGTCTTTCTATGTGGTCTCCTCAGGGGATTCAGACATCCCTTCATCTTGGGAGAGGCAAGACGATACTGCATTCAATTCACTATTGGGATATCCGGCCTTAATTCGAGTCAGAGCATCTATGTGTCCATTCCACTTGAGGCCAGCAACTCAGGGTCCCTCTCACATACCTGTAGCTGAGAGAAGCCTCCTCTTGAGGTGCTTGTGGAAAGTTGGTATTCCTCTTGATTCGAAGCCAGGGACTAAGCTATCATCTCGAGTTGAATTGGGGTGCACGGAGCCCTTTCGTGTTGTTCCAGTGACCTCAGGATCCCTCTAGTTTTGAGACAGTGATCTTGGGTTTTCTCTGGAGTGCCATCAAGGAAATCAAGGCTCCTTTCACGTTTGATGTGGAACACGGAATTGTTCTGCTGGCAATGCAGGGGAATCGGGCCTCATCTCGCAGCGAGGGGGAAGTCTCATGGTTTTTCTCGAGTTGCGGCCGGAACCTGGGGTATATTCTCGAGTTACGACGGGGAGGGCCTTCCAGACACGTGTTTGTTCAGCGACGACAGGACTCCTGCCTAGGTGCGAGGGACACCTCGGGATTCTCCTCGAGTCTTGGCATGGCAATTGGGACGCGGCTCCACGTGAGGCGGGAGACCAAGGGTCCCTTTCCACGTGCCACAGGGATCCTGGGACTCCTATCCATTTTCAAGAAGAGTCAGGAATCCTCTCTTTTGGAAGCATTGATCTCCGCAGACCTCTCGAGTTTTCAAAGGATGTGAGGCCTCCGGTCGCGATGAGGCGGAGGACTAGGTCTTTCTCTGTTGTCTCCACAGGGGATTCAGACATCCCTTCGTCTTGGGAGATGCAAGACTAGTCTGCATTCAATTCACTGCAGGGATATCCGGCCTTACTTCGAGTCAGAGCATCTCGGTGTCCATTCCACATGAGGCCACAAACTCAGGGTCCCTCTCACATAACTGTAGCTGAGAGAAGGCTCCTCTTCAGGTGCTTGTGAAAAGTTGGTATTCCTCTTGAGTCGAAGCCAGGGACTAAGCTCTCATCTCGAGTTGATTTGGGGTCCACGGAGACCTTTCGTGTTGCTCCAGTGACCTCAGGATCCCTCTAGACTTGAGACAGTGATTTTGGGTTTTCTCTGGAGTTCCATCAAGGAAATCATGGCTCCTTTCAAGTTTGATGTGGAACACGGAATTGCTCTGCACGCAGTGCAGGGGAATCGGGGCTCATCTCACGGCGAGGGGGAAGTCTCATGGTTTTTCTCGAGTTGCGGCCGGAACCTGGGGTATATTCTCGAGTTACGACGGGGAGGACCCTTCCAGACACGTGTTTGTTCAGCGACGTCAGGACTCCTGCCTAGGAGCGAGGGACACCTCGGGATTCTCCTCGAGTCTTGGCATGGCAATTCGACGCGTCTCCATGTGAGGCGGGAGACCCAGGGTCCCTTTCCACGTGCCACAGGGATCCTGGGACTCCTATCCATTTTCAAGAGGAGTCAGGCATCGTCTCCTTTTGAAGTATTGATATCCGCGGACCTCTCGAGTTTTCAAAGGATATGAGGCCTTCGGTTGATTTGAGGCCGAGGACTAGGTCTTTCTCTGTCGTCTCCACAGGGGATTCAGACAACCCTTCCTCTTGGGAGATGCAAGACGGGCCTGCATTCAATTCACTGCAGGGATATCCGGCCTTCCTTCGAGTCAGAGCATCTCGGTGTCCATTCCACTTGAGGCCACAAACTCAGGGTCCCTCTCACATACCTGTAGCTGAGAGAAGCCTCCTCTTGAGGTGCTTGTGGAAAGTTGGTATTCCTCTTGAGTTGAACCAGGGACTAAGCTCTCATCTCGAGTTGAGTTGGGGTCCATGGAGCCCTTTCGTGTTGCTACAGTGACCTCAGGATCCCTCTAGTCTAGAGACAGTGATCTTGGGTTTTCTCTGGAGTGCCATCAAGGAAATCAAGGCTCCTTTCACTTTTGATGTGGAATACGGAATTGCTCTGCACGCAGGGCATGGGAATCGGGCCTAATCTCGCGGCGAGGGGGAAGTCTCATGGTTTTTCTCGAGTTGCGGCCGGAACCTGGGGTATATTCTCGAGTTACGACGGGGAGGGCCCTTCCAGACACGTGTTTGTTGAGCGACGTCAGGACTCCTGCCTAGGTGCGAGGGACACCTCGGGATTCTCCTCGAGTCTTGGCATGGCAATTGGGATGCGTCTCCACATGAGGCGGGAGACCCAGGGTCCCTTTCCACGTGCCACAGGGATCCTGGGACTCCTATCCATTTTCAAGAGGAGTCGGGCATCGTCTCCTTTGGAAGCATTGGTCTCTGCAGACCTCTCGAGTTTTCAAAGGATGTGAGGCCTCCGGTCGCGATGAGGCGGAGGACTAGGTCTTTCTATGTGGTCTCCTCAGGGGATTCAGACATCCCTTCATCTTGGGAGATGCAAGACGAGCCTGCATTCAATTCACTATTGGGATATCCGGCCTTAATTCGAGTCAGAGCATCTATGTGTCCATTCCACTTGAGGCCAGCAACTCAGGGTCCCTCTCACATACCTGTAGCTGAGAGAAGCCTCCTCTTGAGGTGCTTGTGGAAAGTTGGTATTCCTCTTGATTCGAAGCCAGGGACTAAGCTATCATCTCGAGTTGATTTGGGGTGCACGGAGCCCTTTCGTGTTGCTCCAGTGACTTCAGGATCCCTCTAGACTTGAGACAGTGATTTTGGGTTTTCTCTGGAGTGCCATCAAGGAAATCGAGTCTCCTTTCACGTTTGATGTGGAACACGGAATTGCTCTGCAGGCAGTGCAGGGGAATCGGGCCTCATCTCGCGGCGAGGGGGAAGTCTCATGATTTTTCTCAAGTTGTGGCCAGAACCTGGAGTATATTCTCGAGTTACGACCGGGAGGGCCCTTCCAGACACGTGTTTGTTCAGCGACGTCAGGACTCCTGCCTAGGTGCGAGGGACACCTCGGTATTCTCCTCGAGTCTTGGCATGGCAATTTTGTCGCGTCTCCACGTGAGGCGGGAGACCCAGGGTCCCTTTCCACGTGCCACAGGGATCCTGGGACTCGTATCCATTTTGAAGAGGAGTCAGGCATCGTCTCCTTTGGAAGCATTGATCTCCGCAGACCTCTCGAGTTTTCAAAGGATGTGAGGCCTCCGGTCGCGATGAGGCGGAGGACTAGGTCTTTCTCTGTTGTCTCCACAGGGGATTCAGACATCCCTTCGTCTTGGGAGATGCAAGACGAGCCTGCATTCAATTCACTGGAGGGATATCCGGCCTTACTTCGAGTCAGAGCATCTCGGTGTCCATTCCACATGAGGCCACAAACTCAGGGTCCCTCTCACATAACTGTAGCTGAGAGAAGGCTCCTCTTCAGGTGCTTGTGAAAAGTTGGTATTCCTCTTGAGACGAAGCCAGGGACTGAGCTCTCGTCTCGAGTTGATTTGGGGTCCACGGAGCCCTTTCGTGTTGCTCCAGTGACCTCAGGATCCCTCTAGACTTGAGACAGTGATTTTGGGTTTTCTCTGGAGTTCCATCAAGGAAATCATCCTCCTTTCAAGTTTGATGTGGAACACGGAATTGCTCTGCACGCAGTGCAGGGGAATCGGGGCTCATCTCACGGCGAGGGGGAAGTCTCATGGTTTTTCTCGAGTTGCGGCCGGAACCTGGGGTATATTCTCGAGTTACGACGGGGAGGACCCTTCCAGACACGTGTTTGTTCAGCGATGTCAGGACTCCTGCCTAGGTGCGAGGGACTCCTCGGTATTCTCCTCGAGTCTTGGCATGGCAATTTTGTCGCGTCTCCACGTGAGGCGGGAGACCCAGGTTCCCTTTCCACGTGCCACAGGGATCCTGGGACTCCTATCCATTTTCAAGAGGAGTCAGGCATCGTCTCCTTTGGAAGCGTTGATCTCCGCGGACCTCTCGAGTTTTGAAAGGATGTGAGGCCTCCGGTCGCGATGAGGCGGAGGACTAGGTCTTTCTCTGTGGTCTCCACAGTGGATTCAGATATCCCTTCGTCTTGGGAGATGCAAGACGAGCCTGCATTCAATTCACTGCAGGGATATCCGGCCTTACTTCGAGTCACAGCATCTCCGTGTCCATTCCACTTGAGGCCACAAACTCAGGGTCCCTCTCACATAACTGTAGCTGAGAGAAGGCTCCTCTTCAGGTGCTTGTGAAAAGTTGGTATTCCTCTTGAGTCGAAGCCAGGGACTGAGCTCTCGTCTCGAGTTGATTTGTGGTCCACGGAGCCCTTTCGTGTTGCTCCAGTGACCTCAGGATCCCTCTAGACTTGAGACAGTGATTTTGGGTTTTCTCTGGAGTTCCATCAAGGAAATCATGGCTCCTTTCAAGTTTGATGTGGAACACGGAATTGCTCTGCACGCAGTGCAGGGGAATCGGGGCTCATCTCACGGTGAGGGGGAAGTCTCATGGTTTTTCTCGATTTGCGGCTGGAACCTCTGGTATATTCTCGAGTTACGAAGGGGAGGGCCCTTCCAGACACGTGTTTGTTCAGCGACGTCAGGACTCCTGCCTAGGTGCGAGGGACACCTCGGGATTCTCCTCAAGTCTTGGCATGGCAATTGGGATGCGTCTCCACGTGAGGCGGGAGACCCAGGATCCCTTTCCACGTGCCACAGGGATCCTGGGACTCCTATCCATTTTCAAGAGGAGTCGGGCATCCTCTCCTTTGGAATCATTGATCTCTGCAGACCTCTCGAGTTTTCAAAGGATGTGAGGCCTCCGGTCGCGATGAGATGGAGGACTAAGTCTTTCTCTGTGGTCTCCACAGGGGATTCAGACATCCCTTCGTCTTGGGAGATGCAATACGAGCCTGCATTCAATTCACTGCAGGGATATCCGGCCTTACTTCGAGTCAGAGCATCTCGGTGTCCATTCCACTTGAGGCCACAAATTCAGGGTTCCTCTCACATACCTGTAGCTGAGAGAAGCCTCCTCTTGAGGTGCTTGTGGAAAGTTGGTATTCCTCTTGAGTCTAAGCCAGGGACTATGCTCTCATCTCGAGTTGATTTGGGGTCCACGGAGCCCTTTCCTGTTGGTCCAGTGACCTCAGGATCCCTCTAGACTTGAGACAGTGATCTTGGGTTTTCTCTGGAGTGCCATCAAGGAAATCAAGGCTCCTTTCACGTTTGATGTGGAACACGGAATTGCTCTGCATGCAGTGCAGGGGAATCGGGCCTCAACTCGCGGCGAGGGGGAAATCTCATGGTTTTTCTCGAGGTGCGGCCAGAACCTGGGGTATATTCTCGAGTTACGAAGGGGAGGGCCCTTCCAGACACGTGTTTGTTCAGCGACGTCAGGACTCCTGCCTAGGTGCGAGGGACACCTCGGGATTCTCCTCGAGTCTTGGCATCGCAATTTGGACGCGTCTCCAGGTGAGGCGGGAGACCCAGGGTCCCTTTCCACGTGCCACAGATATCCTGGGACTCCTATCCATTTTCAAGAGGAGTCAGGCATCGTCTCCTTCGGAAGTATTGATCTCAGCGGACCTCTCGAGTTTTCAAAGGATATGAGGCCTCCGGTCGCGAGGAGGCGGAGGACTAGGTCTTTCTCTGTGTTCTCCACAGGGAATTCAGACAACCCTTCGTCTTGGGAGATGCAAGACGAGCCTGCATTCAATTCACTGCAGGGATATCCGGCCTTACTTCGAGTCAGAGCATCTCGGTGTCCATTCCACTTGAGGCCACAAACTCAGGGTCCCACTCACATACCTGTAGCTGAGAGAAGCCTCCTCTTGAGGTGCTTGTGGAAAGTTGGCATTCCTCTTGAGTCGAAGCCAGGGACTAAGCTCTCATCTCGAGTTGATTTGGGGTCCACGGAGCCCTTTCGTGTTTCTCCAGTGACCTCAGGATCCCTCTAGACTTGAGACATTGATTTTGGGTTTTCTCTGGAGTTGCATCAAGGAAATCATGGCTCCTTTCAAGTTTGATGTGGAACACGGAATTGCTCTGCACGCAGTGCAGGGGAATCGGGCCTCATCTCACGGCGAGGGGGAAGTCTCATGGTTTTTCTCGAGTTGCGGCCGGAACCTGGGGTATATTCTCGAGTTATGACGGGGAGGACCCTTCCAGACACGTGTTTGTTCAGCGACGTCAGGACTCCTGCCTAGGTGCGAGGGACTCCTCGGTATTCTCCTCAAGTCTTGGCATGGCAATTTTGTCGCGTCTCCACGTGAGGCGGGAGACCCAGGGTCCCTTTCCACGTGCCACAGGGATCCTGGGACTCCTATCCATTTTCAAGAGGAGTCAGGCATCGTCTCCTTTGGAAGCGTTGATCTCCGCGGACCTCTCGAGTTTTCAAAGGATGTGAGGCCTCCGGTCGCGATGAGGCGGAGGACTAGGTCTTTCTCTGTGGTCTCCACAGTGGATTCAGATATCCCTTCGTCTTGGGAGATGCAAGACGAGCCTGCATTCAATTCACTGCAGGGATATCCGGCCTTACTTCGAGTCAGAGCATCTCGGTGTCCATTCCACTTGAGGCCACAAATTCAGGGTCCCTCTCACATACCTGTAGCTGAGAGAAGCCTCCTCTTGAGGTGCTTGTGGAAAGTTGGTATTCCTCTTGAGTCGAAGCCAGGGACTAAGCTCTCATCTCGAGTCGGTTTGGGGTCCACGGAGACCTTTCGTGTTGCTACAGTGACCTCAGGATCCCTCTAGACTAGAGACAGTGATCTTGGGTTTTCTCTGGAGTGCCATCAAGGAAATCAAGGCTCCTTTCACTTTTGATGTGGAATACGGAATTGCTCTGCACGCAGGGCAGGGGAATCGGGGCTCATCTCACGGTGAGGGGGAAGTCTCATGGTTTTTCTCGAGTTGCGGCCGGAACCTGGGGTATATTCTCGAGTTACGAGGGGAGGGCCCTTCCAGACACGTGTTTGTTCAGCGACGTCAGGACTCCTGCCTAGGTGCGAGGGACACCTCGGGATTCTCCTCGAGTCTTGGCATGGCAATTGGGATGCGTCTCCACGTGAGGCGGGAGACCCAGGGGCCCTTTCCACGTGCCACAGGGATCCTGGGACTCCTATCCATTTTCAAGAGGAGTCGGGCATCGTCTCCTTTGGAATCATTGATCTCTGCAGACCTCTCGAGTTTTGAAAGGATGTGAGGCCTCCGGTCGCGATGAGATGGAGGACTAAGTCTTTCTCTGTGGTCTCCACAGGGGATTCAGACATCCCTTCGTCTTGGGAGATGCAAGACGAGCCTGCATTCAATTCACTGCAGGGATATCCGGCCTTACTTCGAGTCAGAGCATCTGGGTGTCCATTCCACTTGAGGCCACAAATTCAGGGTTCCTCTCACATACCTGTAGCTGAGAGAAGCCTCCTCTTGAGGTGCTTGTGGAAAGTTGGTATTCCCCTTGAGTCTAAGCCAGGGACTATGCTCTCATCTCGAGTTGATTTGGGGTCCACGGAGCCCTTTCCTGTTGGTCCAGTGACCTCAGGATCCCTCAAGACTTGAGACAGTGATCTTGGGTTTTCTCTGGAGTGCCATCAAGGAAATCAAGGCTCCTTTCACGTTTGATGTGGAACACGGAATTGCTCTGCATGCAGTGCAGGGGAATCGGGCCTCAACTCGCGGCGAGGGGGAAATCTCATGGTTTTTCTCGAGTTGCGGCCAGAACCTGGGGTATATTCTCGAGTTACGACCGGGAGGGCCCTTCCAGACACGTGTTTGTTCAGCGACGTCAGGACTCCTGCCTAGGTGCGAGGGACACCTCGGGATTCTCCTCGAGTCTTGGCATCGCAATTTGGACGCGTCTCCAGGTGAGGCGGGAGACCCGGGGTCCCTTTCCACGTGCCACAGATATCCTGGGACTCCTATCCATTTTCAAGAGGAGTCAGGCATCGTCTCCTTCGGAAGTATTGATCTCAGCGGACCTCTCGAGTTTTCAAAGGATGTGAGGCCTCCGGTCGCGATGAGGCGGAGGACTAGGTCTTTCTATGTGGTCTCCTCAGGGGATTCAGACATCCCTTCATCTTGGGAGAGGCAAGACGATACTGCATTCAATTCACTATTGGCATATCCGGCCTTAATTCGAGTCAGAGCATCTATGTGTCCATTCCACTTGAGGCCAGCAACTCAGGGTCCCTCTCACATACCTGTAGCTGAGAGAAGCCTCCTCTTGAGGTGCTTGTGGAAAGTTGGTATTCCTCTTGATTCGAAGCCAGGGACTAAGCTATCATCTCGAGTTGATTTGGGGTGCACGGAGCCCTTTCGTGTTGTTCCAGTGACCTCAGGATCCCTCTAGTCTTGAGACAGTGATTTTGGGTTTTCTCTGGAGTGCCATCAAGGAAATCAAGCCTCCTTTCTCGTTTGATGTGGAACACGGAATTGCTCTGCACGCAGTGCAGGGGAATCGGGCCTCATCTCGCGGCGAGGGGGAAGTCTCATGGTTTTTCTCGAGTTGCGGCCGGAACCTGGGGTATATTCTCGAGTTATGACGGGGAGGACCCTTCCAGACACGTGTTTGTTCAGCGACGTCAGGACTCCTGCCTAGGTGCGAGGGACTCCTCGGTATTCTCCTCGAGTCTTGGCATGGCAATTTTGTCGCGTCTCCACGTGAGGCGGGAGACCCAGGGTCCCTTTCCACGTGCCACAGGGATCCTGGGACTCCTATCCATTTTCAAGAGGAGTCAGGCATCGTCTCCTTTGGAAGCGTTGATCTCCGCGGACCTCTCGAGTTTTCAAAGGATGTGAGGCCTCCGGTCGCGATGAGGCGGAGGACTAGGTCTTTCTCTGTGGTCTCCACAGTGGATTCAGATATCCCTTCGTCTTGGGAGATGCAAGACGAGCCTGCATTCAATTCACTGCAGGGATATCCGGCCTTACTTCGAGTCACAGCATCTCGGTGTCCATTCCACTTGAGGCCACAAACTCAGGGGCCCTCTCACATACCTGTAGCTGAGAGAAGCCTCCTCTTGAGGTGCTTGTGGAAAGTTGGTATTCCTCTTGAGTCGAAGCCAGGGACTAAGCTCTCATCTCGAGTCGGTTTGGGGTCCACGGAGACCTTTCGTGTTGCTACAGTGACCTCAGGATCCCTCTAGACTAGAGACAGTGATCTTGGGTTTTCTCTGGGGTGCCATCAATGAAATCAAGGCTCCTTTCACTTTTGATGTGGAATACGGAATTGCTCTGCTCGCAGGGCAGGGGAATCGGGCCTCATCTCGCGGCGAGGGGGAAGTCTCATGGTTTTTCTCGAGTTGCGGCCGGAACCTGGGGTATATTCTCGAGTTACGAAGGGGAGGGCCCTTCCAGACACGTGTTTGTTCAGCGACGTCAGGACTCCTGCCTAGGTGCGAGGGACACCTCGGGATTCTCCTCGAGTCTTGGCATGGCAATTGGGATGCGTCTCCACGTGAGGCGGGAGACCCAGGGTACCTTTCCACGTGCCACAGGGATCCTGGGACTCCTATCCATTTTCAAGAGGAGTCGGGCATCGTCTCCTTTGGAATCATTGATCTCTGCAGACCTCTCGAGTTTTGAAAGGATGTGAGGCCTCCGGTCGCGATGAGATGGAGGACTAAGTCTTTCTCTGTGGTCTCCACAGTGGATTCAGACATCCCTTCGTCTTGGGAGATGCAAGACGAGCCTGCATTCAATTCACTGCAGGGATATCCGGCCTTACTTCGAGTCAGAGCATCTCGGTGTCCATTCCACTTGAGGCCACAAATTCAGGGTTCCTCTCACATACCTGTAGCTGAGAGAAGCCTCCTCTTGAGGTGCTTGTGGAAAGTTGGTATTCCTCTTGAGTCGAAGCCAGGGACTAAGCTCTCATCTCGAGTCGGTTTGGGGTCCACGGAGACCTTTCGTGTTGCTACAGTGACCTCAGGATCCCTCTAGACTAGAGACAGTGATCTTGGGTTTTCTCTGGAGTGCCATCAAGGAAATCAAGGCTCCTTTCACTTTTGATGTGGAATACGGAATTGCTCTGCACGCAGGGCAGGGGAATCGGGGCTCATCTCACGGTGAGGGGGAAGTCTCATGGTTTTTCTCGAGTTGCGGCCGGAACCTGGGGTATATTCTCGAGTTACGAGGGGAGGGCCCTTCCAGACACGTGTTTGTTCAGCGACGTCAGGACTCCTGCCTAGGTGCGAGGGACACCTCGGGATTCTCCTCGAGTCTTGGCATGGCAATTGGGATGCGTCTCCACGTGAGGCGGGAGACCCAGGGGCCCTTTCCACGTGCCACAGGGATCCTGGGACTCCTATCCATTTTCAAGAGGAGTCGGGCATCGTCTCCTTTGGAATCATTGATCTCTGCAGACCTCTCGAGTTTTGAAAGGATGTGAGGCTCCGGTCGCGATGAGATGGAGGACTAAGTCTTTCTCTGTGGTCTCCACAGGGGATTCAGACATCCCTTCGTCTTGGGAGATGCAAGACGAGCCTGCATTCAATTCACTGCAGGGATATCCGGCCTTACTTCGAGTCAGAGCATCTGGGTGTCCATTCCACCTGAGGCCACAAATTCAGGGTTCCTCTCACATACCTGTAGCTGAGAGAAGCCTCCTCTTGAGGTGCTTGTGGAAAGTTGGTATTCCCCTTGAGTCTAAGCCAGGGACTATGCTCTCATCTCGAGTTGATTTGGGGTCCACGGAGCCCTTTCCTGTTGGTCCAGTGACCTCAGGATCCCTCAAGACTTGAGACAGTGATCTTGGGTTTTCTCTGGAGTGCCATCAAGGAAATCAAGGCTCCTTTCACGTTTGATGTGGAACACGGAATTGCTCTGCATGCAGTGCAGGGGAATCGGGCCTCAACTCGCGGCGAGGGGGAAATCTCATGGTTTTTCTCGAGTTGCGGCCAGAACCTGGGGTATATTCTCGAGTTACGACCGGGAGGGCCCTTCCAGACACGTGTTTGTTCAGCGACGTCAGGACTCCTGCCTAGGTGCGAGGGACACCTCGGGATTCTCCTCGAGTCTTGGCATCGCAATTTGGACGCGTCTCCAGGTGAGGCGGGAGACCCGGGGTCCCTTTCCACGTGCCACAGATATCCTGGGACTCCTATCCATTTTCAAGAGGAGTCAGGCATCGTCTCCTTCGGAAGTATTGATCTCAGCGGACCTCTCGAGTTTTCAAAGGATGTGAGGCCTCCGGTCGCGATGAGGCGGAGGACTAGGTCTTTCTATGTGGTCTCCTCAGGGGATTCAGACATCCCTTCATCTTGGGAGAGGCAAGACGATACTGCATTCAATTCACTATTGGCATATCCGGCCTTAATTCGAGTCAGAGCATCTATGTGTCCATTCCACTTGAGGCCAGCAACTCAGGGTCCCTCTCACATACCTGTAGCTGAGAGAAGCCTCCTCTTGAGGTGCTTGTGGAAAGTTGGTATTCCTCTTGATTCGAAGCCAGGGACTAAGCTATCATCTCGAGTTGATTTGGGGTGCACGGAGCCCTTTCGTGTTGTTCCAGTGACCTCAGGATCCCTCTAGTCTTGAGACAGTGATTTTGGGTTTTCTCTGGAGTGCCATCAAGGAAATCAAGCCTCCTTTCTCGTTTGATGTGGAACACGGAATTGCTCTGCACGCAGTGCAGGGGAATCGGGCCTCATCTCGCGGCGAGGGGGAAGTCTCATGGTTTTTCTCGAGTTGCGGCCGGAACCTGGGGTATATTCTCGAGTTATGACGGGGAGGACCCTTCCAGACACGTGTTTGTTCAGCGACGTCAGGACTCCTGCCTAGGTGCGAGGGACTCCTCGGTATTCTCCTCGAGTCTTGGCATGGCAATTTTGTCGCGTCTCCACGTGAGGCGGGAGACCCAGGGTCCCTTTCCACGTGCCACAGGGATCCTGGGACTCCTATCCATTTTCAAGAGGAGTCAGGCATCGTCTCCTTTGGAAGCGTTGATCTCCGCGGACCTCTCGAGTTTTCAAAGGATGTGAGGCCTCCGGTCGCGATGAGGCGGAGGACTAGGTCTTTCTCTGTGGTCTCCACAGTGGATTCAGATATCCCTTCGTCTTGGGAGATGCAAGACGAGCCTGCATTCAATTCACTGCAGGGATATCCGGCCTTACTTCGAGTCACAGCATCTCGGTGTCCATTCCACTTGAGGCCACAAACTCAGGGGCCCTCTCACATACCTGTAGCTGAGAGAAGCCTCCTCTTGAGGTGCTTGTGGAAAGTTGGTATTCCTCTTGAGTCGAAGCCAGGGACTAAGCTCTCATCTCGAGTCGGTTTGGGGTCCACGGAGACCTTTCGTGTTGCTACAGTGACCTCAGGATCCCTCTAGACTAGAGACAGTGATCTTGGGTTTTCTCTGGGGTGCCATCAATGAAATCAAGGCTCCTTTCACTTTTGATGTGGAATACGGAATTGCTCTGCACGCAGGGCAGGGGAATCGGGCCTCATCTCGCGGCGAGGGGGAAGTCTCATGGTTTTTCTCGAGTTGCGGCCGGAACCTGGGGTATATTCTCGAGTTACGAAGGGGAGGGCCCTTCCAGACACGTGTTTGTTCAGCGACGTCAGGACTCCTGCCTAGGTGCGAGGGACACCTCGGGATTCTCCTCGAGTCTTGGCATGGCAATTGGGATGCGTCTCCACGTGAGGCGGGAGACCCAGGGTCCCTTTCCACGTGCCACAGGGATCCTGGGACTCCTATCCATTTTCAAGAGGAGTCGGGCATCGTCTCCTTTGGAATCATTGATCTCTGCAGACCTCTCGAGTTTTGAAAGGATGTGAGGCCTCCGGTCGCGATGAGATGGAGGACTAAGTCTTTCTCTGTGGTCTCCACAGTGGATTCAGACATCCCTTCGTCTTGGGAGATGCAAGACGAGCCTGCATTCAATTCACTGCAGGGATATCCGGCCTTACTTCGAGTCAGAGCATCTCGGTGTCCATTCCACTTGAGGCCACAAATTCAGGGTTCCTCTCACATACCTGTAGCTGAGAGAAGCCTCCTCTTGAGGTGCTTGTGGAAAGTTGGTATTCCCCTTGAGTCTAAGCCAGGGACTATGCTCTCATCTCGAGTTGATTTGGGGTCCACGGAGCCCTTTCCTGTTGGTCCAGTGACCTCAGGATCCCTCTAGACTTGAGACAGTGATCTTGGGTTTTCTCTGGAGTGCCATCAAGGAAATCAAGGCTCCTTTCACGTTTGATGTGGAACACGGAATTGCTCTGCATGCAGTGCAGGGGAATCGGGCCTCAACTCGCGGCGAGGGGGAAATCTCATGGTTTTTCTCGAGTTGCGGCCAGAACCTGGGGTATATTCTCGAGTTACGAAGGGGAGGGCCCTTCCAGACACGTGTTTGTTCAGCGACGTCAGGACTCCTGCCTAGGTGCGAGGGACACCTCGGGATTCTCCTCGAGTCTTGGCATCGCAATTTGGACGCGTCTCCAGGTGAGGCGGGAGACCCGGGGTCCCTTTCCACGTGCCACAGATATCCTGGGACTCCTATCCATTTTCAAGAGGAGTCAGGCATCGTCTCCTTCGGAAGTATTGATCTCAGCGGACCTCTCGAGTTTTCAAAGGATGTGAGGCCTCCGGTCGAGATGAGGCGGAGGACTAGGTCTTTCTATGTGGTCTCCTCAGGGGATTCAGACATCCCTTCATCTTGGGAGAGGCAAGACGATACTGCATTCAATTCACTATTGGGATATCCGGCCTTAATTCGAGTCAGAGCATCTATGTGTCCATTCCACTTGAGGCCAGCAACTCAGGGTCCCTCTCACATACCTGTAGCTGAGAGAAGCCTCCTCTTGAGGTGCTTGTGGAAAGTTGGTATTCCTCTTGAGTCGAAGCCAGGGACTAAGCTATCATCTCGAGTTGATTTGGGGTGCACGGAGCCCTTTCGTGTTGTTCCAGTGACCTCAGGATCCCTCTAGACTTGAGACAGTGATTTTGGGTTTTCTCTGGAGTGCCATCAAGGAAATCAAGCCTCCTTTCTCGTTTGATGTGGAACACGGAATTGCTCTGCACGCAGTGCAGGGGAATCGGGCCTCATATCGCGGCGAGGGGGAAGTCTCATGATTTTTCTCAAGTTGTGGCCAGAACCTGGGGTATATTCTCGAGTTACGACCGGGAGGGCCCTTCCAGACACGTGTTTGTTCAGCGACGTCAGGACTCCTGCCTAGGTGCGAGGGACACCTCGGGATTCTCCTCGAGTCTTAGCAGGGCAATTTTGTCGCGTCTCCACGTGAGGCGGGAGACCCAGGGTCCCTTTCCACGTGCGACAGGGATCCTGGGACTCGTATCCATTTTGAAGAGGAGTCAGGCATCGTCTCCTTTGGAAGCATTGATCTCCGCAGACCTCTCGATTTTTCAAAGGATGTGAGGCCTCCGCTAGCGATGAGGCGGAGGACTAGGTCTTTCTCTGTGGTCTCCACAGGGGATTGAGACATCCCTTCGTCTTGGGAGATGCAAGATGAGCCTGCATTCAATTCACTACAGGGATATCCGGCCTTACTTCGAGTCAGAGCATCTCGGTGTCCATTCCACTTGAGGCCACAAACTCAGGGTCCCACTCACATACCTGTAGCTGAGAGAAGCCTCCTCTTGAGGTGCTTGTGGAAAGTTGGCATTCCTCTTGAGTCGAAGCCAGGGACTAAGCTCTCATCTCGAGTTGATTTGGGGTCCACGGAGCCCTTTCGTGTTGCTACAGTGACCTCAGGATCCCTCTAGACTTGAGACAGTGATCTTGGGTTTTCTCTGGAGTGCCATCAAGGAAATCAAGGCTCCTTTCACGTTTGATGTGGAACACGGAATTGCTCTGCATGCAGTGCAGGGGAATCGGGCCTCATCTCGCGGCGAGGGGGAAGTCTCATGGTTTTTCTCGAGTTGCGGCCGGAACCTGGGGTATATTCTCGAGTTAAGACGTGGAGGGCCCTTCCAGACAAGTGTTTGTTCAGCGACGTCAGGACTCCTGCCTAGGTGCGAGGGACACCTCGGGATTCTCCTCGAGTCTTGGCATGGCAATTGGGATGCGTCTCCACGTGAGGCGGGAGACCCAGGGTCCCTTTCCACATGCCACAGGGATCCTGGGACTCCTATCCATTTTCAAGAGGAGTCGGGCATCGTCTCCTTTGGAAGCATTGAACTCTGCAGACCTCTCGAGTTTTCAAAGGATGTGAGCCCTCCGGTCGCGATGAGGCGGAGGACCAGGTCTTTCTCTGTGGTCTCCACAGGGGATTCAGACATCCCTTCGTCTTGGGAGATGCAAGACGAGCCTGCATTCAATTCACTGCAGTGATATCCGGCCTTACTGCGAGTCAGAGCATCTCGGTGTCCATTCCACTTGAGGCCACAAACTCAGGGTCCCTCTCACATACCTGTAGCTGAGAGAAGCCTCCTCTTGAGGTGCTTGTGGAAAGTTGGTATTCCTCTTGAGTCGAAGCCAGGGACTAAGCTCTCATCTCGAGTTGATTTGGGGTCCACGGAGCCCTTTCGTGTTGCTCCAGTGACCTCAGGATCCCTCTAGACTAGAGACAGTGATCTTGGGTTTTCTCTGGAGTGCCATCAAGGAAATCAAGGCTCCTTTCCCGTTTGATGTGGAACGCGGAATTGCTCTGCAAGCAGTACAGGGGAATCGGGCCTCATCTCGCGGCGAGGGGGAAGTCTCATGGTTTTTCTCGATTTTCGGCCGGAACCTGGGTTATATTCTCGAGTTACGACGGGGAGGGCCCTTCCAGACACGTGTTTATTCAGCGACGTCAGGACTCCTGCCTAGGTGCGAGGGACACCTCGCGATTCTCCTCGAGTCTTGGCATGGCAATTGGGACGCGTCTCCACGTGAGGCGGGAGACTAAGGGTCCCTTTCCTCGTGCCACAGTGATCCTGGGACTCCTATCCATTTTCAAGAGGTGTCAGGAATAGCCTCCTTTGGTAGCATTGATCTCTGCAGACCTCTCGAGTTTTCAAAGGATGTGAGGCCTCCAGTCGCGATGAGGCTGAGGACTAGGTCTTTCTCTCTGGTCTCCACAGGGGATTCAGACATCCCTTCATCTTGGGAGATTCAAGACGAACCTGCATTCAATTCACTTCAGGGATATCCAGCCTTACTTCGAGTCAGAGCATCTCGGTGTCCATTCCACTTGAGGCCACAAACTCAGGGTTCGTCTCACATACCTGTGGCTGAGAGAACCCTCCTCTTGAGGTGTTTGTGGAAAGTTGGTATTCCTCTTGAGTCGAAGCCAGGTACTAAGCTCTCATCTTGAGTTGATTTGGGGTCCACGGAGCGCTTTCGTGTTGCTCCAGTGACCTCAGGATCCCTCTAGATTGAGACAGTGATCTTGGGTTTTCTCTAGAGTGCCATCAAGGAAATCAAGGCTCCTTTCACGTTTGATGTGGAACACGGAATTGCTCTGCACGCAGGGCATGGGAATCGGGCCTCATCTTGCGGCGAGGGGGAAGTCTCATGGTTTTTCTCGAGTTGCGGCCGGAACCTGGGGTATATTCTCGAGTTACGACAGGGAGGGCGCTTCCAGACACGTGTTTGTTCAGCGACGTCAGGACTCCGCCCTAGGTGCGAGGGACACCTCGGGATTCTCCTCGAGTCATGGCATGGCAATTGGGACGCGTCTCCACGTGAGGCGGTAGACCCAGTGTCCCTTTCCAAGTGCCACAGGGATCCTGGGACTCCTATCCATTTTCAAGAGGAGTCAGGCATCGTCTCCTTTGGAAGCATTGATCTCGGCGGACCTCTCGAGTTTTCAAAGGATGTGAGGCCTCCGCTCGCGATGAGGCGGAGAATTAGGTCTTTCTCTGTGGTCTCCACAGGGGATTCACACATCCCTTCATCTTGGTAGATGCAAGACGAGCCTGCATTCAATTCACAGCAGGGATATCCGGCCTTACTTCGAGTCAGAGCATCTCGGTGTCCATTCCATTTGAGGCCACAAACTCAGGGGCCCTCTCACATACCTGTAGCTGAGAGAAGCCTCCTCTTGAGGTGCTTGTGGAAAGTTGGTATTCCTCTTGAGTCGAAGCCAGGGACTAAGCTCTCATCTCGAGTTGATTTGGGGTCCACGGAGCCCTTTCATGTTGCTACCGTGACCTCAGGATCCCTCTAGACTTGAGACAGTGATCTTGGGTTTTCTCTGGAGTGCCATCAAGGAAATCAAGGCTCCTTTCATTTTTGCTGTGGAATACGGAATTGCTCTGCACGCAGGGCAGGGGAATCGGGCCTCTTCTCGCGGCGAGGGGTAAGTCTCATGGTTTTTCTCGAGTTGCGGCCGGAACCTGGGGTATATTATTGAGTTACGACATGGAGGGCCCTTCCAGACACGTGATAGGTGCGAGGGACACCTCGGGATTCTCCTCGAGTCTTGGCATGGCAATTGGGAGGCGTCTCCACGTGAGGCGGGAGACCCAATGTCCCTTTCCACGTGGCACAGGGATCCTGGGACTCCTATCCATTTTCAAGAGGAGTCAGGCCTCATCTTCTTCGGAAGTATTGATCTCTGCGGACCTCTCGAGTTTTCAAAGGATGTGAGGCCTCCGGTCGCGATGAGGCGGAGAACTAGGTGTTTCTTTGTGGTCTCCACAGGGGATTCAGACATCCCATCGTCTTGGGAGATGCAAGACGAGCCTGCATTCAATTCACTGCAGGGATATCAGGCCTTACTTCGAGTCAGAGCATCTCGGTGTCCATTCCACTTGAGGCCACAAACTCAGGGGCCCGCTCACATACCTGTAGCTGAGAGAAGCCTCCTCTTGAGGTGCTTGTGGAAAGTTGGTTCTCCTCTTGAGTCGAAGCCAGGGACTAAGCTCTCATCACGAGTTGATTTGGGGTCCACGGAGCCCTTTCGTGTTGCTCCAGTGACCTCAGGATCCCTCTAGACTTGAGACAGTGATCTTGGGTTTTCTCTGGAGTGCCATCAAGGAAATCAAGGCTCCGTTCACGTTTGATGTGGAACACGGAATTGCTCTGCATGCATTGCAGGGGAATCGGGCCTCATCTCGCGGCGAGGGGGAAGTCTCATGGTTTTTCTCGAGTTGCGGCCGGAACCTGGGGTACATTCTCGAGTTACGACGGGGAGGGCCCTTCCAGAAACGTGTTTGTTCAGCGACGTCAGGACTCCTGCCTAGGTGCGAGGGACCCCTCGGGATTCTCCTCGAGTCTTGGCATGGCAATTGGGACGCGTCTCCACGTGAGGCGGGAGACCCAGGGTCCCTTTCCACGTGCCACAGGGATCCTGGGACTCCTATCCATTTTCAAGAGGAGTCAGGCATCGTCTCCTTTGGAAGCATTGATTTCCGCGGACCTCTCGAGTTTTCAAAGGATGTGAGGCCTCCCCTCGCGATGATGCGGAGAATTAGGTCTTTCTCTGTGGTCTCCACAGGGGATTCCGACATCCCTTCATCTTGGGAGATGCAAGACGAGCCTGCCTTCAATTCACTGCAGGGATATCCGGCCTTACTTCGAGTCAGAGCATCTCGGTGTCCATTCTACTTGAGGCCACAAACTCAGGGCCCCTCTCACATACCTGTAGCTGAGAGAAGCCTCCTCTTGAGGTGCTTGTGGAAAGTTGGTATTCCTCTTGAGTTGATGCCAGGGACTAATCTCTCATCTTGAGTTGATTTGGGGTCCACGGAGCCCTTTCGTGTTGCTCCAGTGACCTCAGGATCCCTCTAGACTAGAGACAGTGATCTTGGGTTTTCTCTGGAGTGCCATCAAGGAAATCAAGGCTCCTTTCCCGTTTGATGTGGAACGCGGAATTGCTCTGCACGCAGTACAGGGGAATCGGGCCTCATCTCGCGGCGAGGGGGAAGTCTCATGGTTTTTCTCGATTTGCGGCCGGAACCTGGGTTATATTCTCGAGTTACGACGGGGAGGGCCCTTCCAGACACGTGTTTATTCAGCGACGTCAGGACTCCTGCTTAGGTGCGAGGGACACCTCGGGATTCTCCTCGAGTCTTGGCATGGCAATTGGGACGCGTCTCCACGTGAGGTGGGAGACCAAGGGTCCCTTTCCTCGTGCCACAGTGATCCTGGGACTCCTATCCATTTTCAAGAGGTGTCAGGAATAGTCTCCTTTGGAAGCATTGATCTCTGCAGACCTCTCGAGTTTTCAAAGATGTGAGGCTTCCAGTCGCGATGAGGCTGAGGACTAGGTCTTTCTCTCTGGTCTCCACAGGGGATTCAGACATCCCTTCATCTTGGGAGATGCAAGACGAACCTGCATTCAATTCACTTCAGGGATATCCAGCCTTACTTCGAGTCAGAGCATCTCGGTGTCCATTCCACTTGAGGCCACAAACTCAGGGTTCGTCTCACATACCTGTGGCTGGAAAGTTGGTATTCCTCTTGAGTCGAAGCCAGGTACTAAGCTCTCATCTTGAGTTGATTTGGGGTCCACGGAGCGCTTTCGTGTTGCTCCAGTGACCTCAGGATCCCTCTAGACTTGAGACAGTGATCTTGGGCTTTCTCTGGAGTGCCATCAAGGATATCAAGGCTCCTTTCAACTTTGATGTAGAACACGGAATTGCTCTGCACGCAGTGCAGGGGAAGCGGGCCTCACCTCGCGGCGCAGGGGAAGACTTGTGGTTTTTCTCGAGTTGCGTCCGTAACCTGGGGTATATTCTCGAGTTACGACGGGGAGTACCCTTCCAGACAAATGTTTGTTCAGCGACGTCAGGACTCCTGCCTAGATGCGAGGGACACCTCGGGATTCTCCTCGAGTCTTGTCATGGCAATTGGGACGTGTCTCCACGTGAGGCGGGAGACCCAGGGTCCCTTTCCACGTGCCACAGGGATCCTGGGACTCCTATCCATGTTCAAGAGGAGTCAGGCATCGTCTCCTTTGGAAGCATTGATCTCCGCGGACCTCTCGAGTTATCAAAGGATGTGAGGCCTCCGATCGCGATGAGGCGGAGAACGAGGTCTTTCTCTGTGGTCTGCACAGGGGATTCAGACATCCCTTCATCTTGGGAGATGCAAGACGAGCCTGCATTCAATTCACTGCAGGGATATCCGGCCTTACTTCGAGTCAGAGCATCTCGGTGTTCATTCCACTTGAGGCCACACACTCAGGGTCCCTCTCACATACCTGTAGCTGAGAGAAGCCTCCTCTTGAGGTGCTTGTGGAAAGTTGGTATTCCTCTTGAGTCGAAGCCAGGGACTAAGCTCTCATCTCGAGTTGATTTTGGGTCCACGGAGCCCTTTCGTGTTGCTACAGTGACCTCAGGATCCCTCTAGACTTGAGACAGTGATCTTGGGTTTTCTCTGGAGTAAAATCAAGGAAATCAAGGCTCCTTTCACGTTTGATGTGGAACACGGAATTGCTCTGCACGCAGTGCAGGGGAATAGGGCCTCATCTCGCGGAGAGGGGGAAGTCTCATGATTTTTCTCCAGTTGTGGCTGGAACCTGGGGTATATTCTCGATTACGACGGGGAGGGCCCTTCCAGACACGTGTTTGTTCAGCGAAGTCAGGACTCCTGCCTAGGTGCGAGGGACATCTCGGGATCCTCCTCGAGTCTTGGCATGGCTATTGGGACACGTCTCCACGTGAGGCTCGAGTCCCAGGGTCCCTTTCCACGTGCCACAGGGATCCTGGGACTCCTATCCATTTTCAACAGGAGTCAGGTATCGTCTCCTTTGAAAGCATTGATCTCCGCGGACCTCTCGAGTTTTCAAAGGATGTGAGGCCTCCGGTCTCGATGAGGCGGAGAACTAGGTGTTTCTTTGTGGTCTCCACAGGGGATTCAGACATCCCATCGTCTTGGGAGATGCAAGACGAGCCTGCATTCAATTCACTGCAGGGATATCAGGCCTTACTTCGAGTCAGAGCATCTCGGTGTCCATTCCACTTGAGGCCACAAACTCAGGGTTCCTCTCACATACCTGTAGCTGATAGAAGCCTCCTCTTGAGGTGCTTGTGGAAAGTTGGTATTCCTCTTGAGTCGAAGCCAGGGACTAAGCTCTCATTTCGAGTTGATTTGCGGTCCACGGAGCCCTTTCGTGTTGTTTCAGTCACCTCAGGATCTCTCTAGACTTGAGACAGTGATCTTGGGCTTTCTCTGGAGTGCCATCAAGGATATCAAGGCTCCTTTCAACTTTGATGTAAAACACGGAATTGCTCTGCACGCAGTGCAGGGGAAGCGGGCCTCATCTCGCGGCGCGGGGGAAGACTCGTGGTTTTTCTCGAGTTGCGTCCGTAACCTGGGGTATATTCTCGAGTTACGACGGGGAGGGCCCTTCCAGACACCTGTTTGTTCAGTGACGTCAGGACTTCTGCCTAGATGCGAGGGACACCTCGTGATTCTCCTCGAGTCTTGTCATGGCAATTGGGACGTGTCTCCACGTGAGGCGGGAGACCCAGGGTCCCTTTCCACGTGCCACAGGGATCCTGGGACTCCTATCCATTTTCAAGAGGAGTCAGGCATCGTCTCCTTTGGAAGCATTGATCTCCGCGGACCTCTCGAATTATCAAAGGATGTGAGGCCTCCGATCGCGATGAGGCGGAGAACGAGGTCTTTCTCTGTGGTCTGCACAGGGGATTCAGATATCCCTTCGTCTTGTCAGATGCAAGACGAGCCTCCTTTAAATTCACTGCAGGGATATCCAGCCTTACTTCGAGTCAGAGCATCTCGGTGTAAATTCCACTTGAGGCCAAAAACTCAGGGTCCCTCTCACATACCTGTAGCTGAGAGAAGCCTCCTCTTGAGGTGCTTGTGGAAAGTTGGTATTCCCGTTGAGTCGAATCCAAGGAATAAGCTCTCATCTCGAGTTGATTTGTGGTACACGGAGCCCTTTCGTGTTGCTCCAGTGACCTTAGGATCCCTCTAGACTTGAGACAGTGATCTTGGGTTTTCTCTGGAGTGCCATCAAGGAAATCAAGGCTCCTTCACCTTTGATGTGGAACACGGAATTGCTCTGCACGCAGTGCAGGGGAATCGGGCCTCATCTCGCGGCGAGGGGGAAGTCTCATGGTTTTTCTCGAGTTGCGGCCGGAACCTGGGGTATATTCTAGAGTTACGACGGGGAGCCCCCTTCCAGACACGTGTTTGTTCAGCGACGTCAGGACTCCTGCCTAGGTGTGAGGGACACCTCGGGATTCTCCTCGAATCTTGGCATGGCAATTGGGACGCGTCTCCACGTGAGGCGGGAGACCCAGGGTCCCTTTCCTGGAGTCCCAGGTCACAGGGATCCTGGGACTCCTATCCATTTTCAAGAGGAGTCAGGCATCGTCTCCTTTGGAAGCACAGATCTCCGTGGACCTCTCGAGTTTTCAAAGGATGTGAGGCCTCAGGTCGCAATGACGCGGAGGAGTAGGTCTTTCTCTGTGGTCTCCACAGGGGATTCAGACATCCCTTCGTCTTGGGAGATGTAAGACGAGAATGCATTCAATTCACTGCAGAGATATCCGGCCTTACTTCGAGTCAGAGCATCTCGGTGTCCATTCCACCTGAGGCCACAAACTCAGGGTCCCTCTCACATGCCTGTAGCTGAGAGAAGACTCCTCTTGAGGTGCTTGTGGAAAGTTGGTATTCCTCTTGAGTGGAAGCCAGGGACTAAGCTCTCATCTCGAGTTGATTTGGGGTCCAGGGAGCCCTTTCGTGTTGTTCCAGTTAACTCAGGATCCCTCTCGACCTTAGACAGTGATCTTGGGTTTTTTCTGGAGTGGCATCAAGGAAATCAAGGCTCCTTTCATGTTTGATGTGGAACACGGAATTGCTCTGCACGCAGAGCAGGGGAATCGGGCCTCATCTCGCGGCGAGGGGGAAGTCTCATGGTTTTTCTCGAGTTGCAGCCGGAACCCGGGGTATATTCTCGAGTTACGACGTGGTGTGTCCTTCCAGACACGTGTTTGTTCAGCGAAGTCAGAACCAATACCTAGGTTCGATGGACACCTCAGTATTCTCCTCGAGGCTTGGCATGGCAACTGGGACGCGTCTCCACGTGAGGCGGGAGACCCAGGGTCCCTTTCCACGTGCCACAGGGATCCTGGGACTCCTATCCATTTTCAAGAGGAGTCAGGCATCGTCTCCTTTGGAAGCATTGATCTCCGCGGACCTCTCGAATTTTCAAAGGATGTGAGGCCTTTGGTCGCGATGAGGTGGAGAACTAGTTATATCTCTGTGGTCTCCACAGGGGATTCAGACATCCCTTCGTCTTGGGACATGAAAGACGAGACTGCTTTCAATTCACTGCAGGGATATCCGGCCTTACTTCGAGTCAGAGCATCTCGGTGTCCATTCCACTTGAGGCCACAAACTCAGGGTCCGTCTCACATACCTGTAGCTGAGAGAAGCCTCCTCTTGAAATGCTTGTGGAAAGTTGGTATTCCTCTTGAGTCGAAGCCAGGGACTAAGCTCTCATCTCGAGTTGATTTGGGGTCCACGGAGCCCTTTCGTGTTGCTCCAGTGACCTCAGGATCCCTCTACACTTGAGACAGTGATCTTGGGTTTTCTCTGGAGTGCCATCAAGGAAATCAATGCTCCTTTCACGTTTGATGTGGAACACGGAATTGCTCTGCACGCAGTGCAGGTGAATCGGGCCTCATCTCGCGGCGAGGGGGAAGTCTCATGGTTTTTCTCGAGTTGCAGCCGGAACCTGGGGTATATTCTCGAGTTACGACGGGGAGGGCCCTTCCAGACACGTGTTTGTTCAGCGACGTCAGAACTCCTGCCTAGGTGTGAGGGACACCTCGGGATTGTCCTCGAGTCTTGGAATGGCAATTGGGAGGCGTCTCCACGTGAGGCGGGAGACCCAGTGTCCCTTTCCACGTGCCACAGGGATCCTGGGACTCCTATCCATTTTCAAGAGGAGTCACGCATCGTCTCCTTTGGAAGCATTGATCTCCGCGGACCTATCGAGTTTTCAAAAGATGTGAGGCCTCCGGTCGCGATGTGACGAGAACTAGGTCTTTATCTGTGGTCTCCACAGGGGATTCAGACATCCCTTCGTCTTGGAAGATGCAAGACGAGCCTGCATTCTATTCACTGCAGGGATATCTGGACTTACTTCGAGTCAGAGCATCTCGGGGTCCATTCCACTTGAGGCCACAAACTCAGGTTCCCTCTGACATACATGTAGCTGAGTGAAGCCTCCACTTGACGTGCTTGTGGAAAGTTGGTATGTCCCTTGAGTTGAAGCCAGGGACTAAGCTCTCATCTCGAGTTAATTTGGGCTTCACGGAGCCCTTTTGTGTTGCTCCATTGACTTCAGGATCCCTCTAGACTTGAGACAGTGATCTTGGGTTTTCTCTGGAGTGCCATCAAGGAAATCAAGGCTCCTTTCACGTTTGATGTGGAACACGGAATTGCTCTGCAGGCAGTGCAGGGGAATCGGGCCTCATCTCGCGGTGAGGGGGAAGTCTCATGATTTTCTCGGGTTGTGGCCGGAACCTGGGGTATAATCTCGAGTTACGACGGGGAGGGCCCTTCCAGACACGTGTTTGTTCAGCGACGTCAGGACTCCTGCCTAGGTGCGAGGGACACCTCGGGATTCTCCTCGAGTCTTGTCATGGCAATTGGGACGCGTCTCCATGTGAGTCGGGAGACCCAGGTCCGTTTCCACATGCCACAGGGATCCTGGGACTCCTATCCGTTTTCAAGAGGTGTCAGGAATAGTCTCCTTTGGAAGCATTGATCTCTGCAGACCTCTCGAGTTTTCAAAGATGTGAGGCCTCCAGTCGCGATGAGGCTGAGGACTAGGTCTTTCTCTCTGGTCCGCACAGGGGATTCAGACATCCCTTCATCTTGGGAGATGCAAGACGAACCTGCATTCAATTCACTTCAGGGATATCCAGCCTTACTTCGAGTCAGAGCATCTCGGTGTCCATTCCACTTGAGGCCACAAACTCAGGGTTCGTCTCACATACCTGTGGCTGGAAAGTTGGTATTCCTCTTGAGTCGAAGCCAGGTACTAAGCTCTCATCTTGAGTTGATTTGGGGTCCACGGAGCGCTTTCGTGTTGCTCCAGTGACCTCAGGATCCCTCTAGACTTGAGACAGTGATCTTGGGCTTTCTCTGGAGTGCCATCAAGGATATCAAGGCTCCTTTCAACTTTAATGTAGAACACGGAATTGCTCTGCACGCAGTGCAGGGGAAGCGGGCCTCACCTCGCGGCGCGGGGGAAGACTTGTGGTTTTTCTCGAGTTGCGTCCGGAACCTGGGGTATATTCTCGAGTTACGACGGGGAGTGCCCTTCCAGACAAATGTTTGTTCAGCGACGTCAGGACTCCTGCCTAGATGCGAGGGACACCTCGGGATTCTCCTCGAGTCTTGTCATGGCAATTGGGACGTGTCTCCACGTGAGGCGGGAGACCCAGGGTCCCTTTCCACGTGCCACAGGGATCCTGGGACTCCTATCCATGTTCAAGAGGAGTCAGGCATCGTCTCCTTTGGAAGCATTGATCTCCGCGGACCTCTCGAGTTATCAAAGGATGTGAGGCCTCCGATCGCGATGAGGCGGAGAACGAGGTCTTTCTCTGTGGTCTGCACAGGGGATTCAGACATCCCTTCATCTTGGGAGATGCAAGACGAGCCTGCATTCAATTCACTGCAGGGATATCCGGCCTTACTTCGAGTCAGAGCATCTCGGTGTTCATTCCACTTGAGGCCACACACTCAGGGTCCCTCTCACATACCTGTAGCTGAGAGAAGCCTCCTCTTGAGGTGCTTGTGGAAAGTTGGTATTCCTCTTGAGTCGAAGCCAGGGACTAAGCTCTCATCTCGAGTTGATTTTGGGTCCACGGAGCCCTTTCGTGTTGCTACAGTGACCTCAGGATCCCTCTAGACTTGAGACAGTGATCTTGGGTTTTCTCTGGAGTAAAATCAAGGAAATCAAGGCTCCTTTCACGTTTGATGTGGAACACGGAATTGCTCTGCACGCAGTGCAGGGGAATAGGGCCTCATCTCGCGGAGAGGGGGAAGTCTCATGATTTTTCTCCAGTTGTGGCTGGAACCTGGGGTATATTCTCGATTACGACGGGGAGGGCCCTTCCAGACACGTGTTTGTTCAGCGAAGTCAGGACTCCTGCCTAGGTGCGAGGGACATCTCGGGATCCTCCTCGAGTCTTGGCATGGCTATTGGGACACGTCTCCACGTGAGGCTCGAGTCCCAGGGTCCCTTTCCACGTGCCACAGGGATCCTGGGACTCCTATCCATTTTCAACAGGAGTCAGGTATCGTCTCCTTTGAAAGCATTGATCTCCGCGGACCTCTCGAGTTTTCAAAGGATGTGAGGCCTCCGGTAGCGATGAGGCGGAGAACTAGGTCTTTCTCTGTGGTCTCCTCAGGGGATTCAGAAATCCCTTCGTCTTGGGAGATGCAAGACGAGCCTGCATTCAATTCACTGCAGGATATCCGGCCATACTTCGACTCAGACCATCTCGGTGTCCATTCCACTTGAGGCCACAAACTCAGGGTCCCTCTCACATACCTGTAGCTGAGAGAAGCCTCCTCTTGAGGTGCTTGTGGAAAGTTGGTATTCCTCTTGAGTCGAAGCCAGGGACTAAGCTCTCATCTCGAGTTGATTTGGTGTCCAAGGAGCCCTTTTTTGTTGCTCCAGTGACCTCAGGATCCCTCTGAACTTGAGACAGTGATCTTGGGTTTTCTCTGGAGTGCCATCAAGGTAATCAAGACTCCTTTCACTTTTGATGTGGAACACGGAATTGCTCTGCACGCAGGGCAGGGGAATCGGGCCTCATCTCGCGGCGAGGGGGAAGTCTCATGGTTTTTCTCGAGTTGCGGCCGGAACCTGGGGTATATTCTCGAGTTACGACAGGGAGGGCCCTTCCAGACACGTGTTTGTTCAGCGACGTCAGGACTCCTGCCTAGGTGCGAGGGACACCTCGGGATTCGCCTCGAGTCTTGGCATGGCAATTGGGAGGCGTCTCCACGTGAGGCGGGAGACCCAGTGTCCCTTTCCACGTGGCACAGGGATCCTGGGACTCCTATCCATTTTCAAGAGGAGTCAGGCATCATCTTCTTCGGAAGTATTGATCTCTGTGGACCTCTCGAGTTTTCAAAGGATGTGAGGCCTCCGGTCTCGATGAGGCGGAGAACTAGGTGTTTCTTTGTGGTCTCCACAGGGGATTCAGACATCCCATCGTCTTGGGAGATGCAAGACGAGCCTGCATTCAATTCACTGCAGGGATATCAGGCCTTACTTCGAGTCAGAGCATCTCGGTGTCCATTCCACTTGAGGCCACAAACTCAGGGTTCCTCTCACATACCTGTAGCTGATAGAAGCCTCCTCTTGAGGTTCTTGTGGAAAGTTGGTATTCCTCTTGAGTCGAAGCCAGGGACTAAGCTCTCATTTCGAGTTGATTTGCGGTCCACGGAGCCCTTTCGTGTTGTTTCAGTCACCTCAGGATCTCTCTAGACTTGAGACAGTGATCTTGGGCTTTCTCTGGAGTGCCATCAAGGATATCAAGGCTCCTTTCAACTTTGATGTAAAACACGGAATTGCTCTGCACGCAGTGCAGGGGAAGCGGGCCTCATCTCGCGGCGCGGGGGAAGACTCGTGGTTTTTCTCGAGTTGCGCCCGTAACCTGGGGTATATTCTCGAGTTACGACGGGGAGGGCCCTTCCAGACACCTGTTTGTTCAGTGACGTCAGGACTTCTGCCTAGATGCGAGGGACACCTCGTGATTCTCCTCGAGTCTTGTCATGGCAATTGGGACGTGTCTCCACGTGAGGCGGGAGACCCAGGGTCCCTTTCCACGTGCCACAGGGATCCTGGGACTCCTATCCATTTTCAAGAGGAGTCAGGCATCGTCTCCTTTGGAAGCATTGATCTCCGCGGACCTCTCGAATTATCAAAGGATGTGAGGCATCCGATCGCGATGAGGCGGAGAACGAGGACTTTCTCTGTGGTCTGCACAGGGGATTCAGATATCCCTTCGTCTTGTCAGATGCAAGACGAGCCTCCTTTAAATTCACTGCAGGGATATCCAGCCTTACTTCGAGTCAGAGCATCTCGGTGTAAATTCCACTTGAGGCCACAAACTCAGGGTCCCTCTCACATACCTGTAGCTGAGAGAAGCCTCCTCTTGAGGTGCTTGTGGAAAGTTGGTATTCCTGTTGAGTCGAATCCAAGGAATAAGCTCTCATCTCGAGTTGATTTGTGGTACACGGAGCCCTTTCGTGTTGCTCCAGTGACCTTAGGATCCCTCTAGACTTGAGACAGTGATCTTGGGTTTTCTCTGGAGTGCCATCAAGGAAATCAAGGCTCCTTCACCTTTGATGTGGAACACGGAATTGCTCTGCACGCAGTGCAGGGGAATCGGGCCTCATCTCGCGGCGAGGGGGAAGTCTCATGGTTTTTCTCGAGTTGCGGCCGGAACCTGGGGTATATTCTAGAGTTACGACGGGGAGCCCCCTTCCAGACACGTGTTTGTTCAGCGACGTCAGGACTCCTGCCTAGGTGTGAGGGACACCTCGGGATTCTCCTCGAATCTTGGCATGGCAATTGGGACGCGTCTCCACGTGAGGCGGGAGACCCAGGGTCCCTTTCCTGGAGTCCCAGGTCACAGGGATCCTGGGACTCCTATCCATTTTCAAGAGGAGTCAGGCATCGTCTCCTTTGGAAGCACAGATCTCCGTGGACCTCTCGAGTTTTCAAAGGATGTGAGGCCTCAGGTCGCAATGACGCGGAGGAGTAGGTCTTTCTCTGTGGTCTCCACAGGGGATTCAGACATCCCTTCGTCTTGGGAGATGTAAGACGAGAATGCATTCAATTCACTGCAGAGATATCCGGCCTTACTTCGAGTCAGAGCATCTCGGTGTCCATTCCACCTGAGGCCACAAACTCAGGGTCCCTCTCACATGCCTGTAGCTGAGAGAAGCCTCCTCTTGAGGTGCTTGTGGAAAGTTGGTATTCCTCTTGAGTGGAAGCCAGGGACTAAGCTCTCATCTCGAGTTGATTTGGGGTCCAGGGAGCCCTTTCCTGTTGTTCCAGTGAACTCAGGATCCCTCTCGACCTTAGACAGTGATCTTGGGTTTTTTCTGGAGTGGCATCAAGGAAATCAAGGCTCCTTTCATGTTTGATGTGGAACACGGAATTGCTCTGCACGCAGAGCAGGGGAATCGGGCCTCATCTCGCGGCGAGGGGGAAGTCTCATGGTTTTTCTCGAGTTGCAGCCGGAACCCGGGGTATATTCTCGAGTTACGACGTGGTGTGTCCTTCCAGACACGTGTTTGTTCAGCGAAGTCAGAACCAATACCTAGGTTCGATGGACACCTCAGTATTCTCCTCGAGGCTTGGCATGGCAACTGGGACGCGTCTCCACGTGAGGCGGGAGACCCAGGGTCCCTTTCCACGTGCCACAGGGATCCTGGGACTCCTATCCATTTTCAAGAGGAGTCAGGCATCGTCTCCTTTGGAAGCATTGATCTCCGCGGACCTCTCGAATTTTCAAAGGATGTGAGGCCTTTGGTCGCGATGAGGTGGAGAACTAGTTATATCTCTGTGGTCTCCACAGGGGATTCAGACATCCCTTCGTCTTGGGACATGAAAGACGAGACTGCTTTCAATTCACTGCAGGGATATCCGGCCTTACTTCGAGTCAGAGCATCTCGGTGTCCATTCCACTTGAGGCCACAAACTCAGGGTCCGTCTCACATACCTGTAGCTGAGAGAAGCCTCCTCTTGAAATGCTTGTGGAAAGTTGGTATTCCTCTTGAGTCGAAGCCAGGGACTAAGCTCTCATCTCGAGTTGATTTGGGGTCCACGGAGCCCTTTCGTGTTGCTCCAGTGACCTCAGGATCCCTCTACACTTGAGACAGTGATCTTGGGTTTTCTCTGGAGTGCCATCAAGGAAATCAATGCTCCTTTCACGTTTGATGTGGAACACGGAATTGCTCTGCACGCAGTGCAGGTGAATCGGGCCTCATCTCGCGGCGAGGGGGAAGTCTCATGGTTTTTCTCGAGTTGCAGCCGGAACCTGGGGTATATTCTCGAGTTACGACGGGGAGGGCCCTTCCAGACACGTGTTTGTTCAGCGACGTCAGAACTCCTGCCTAGGTGTGAGGGACACCTCGGGATTGTCCTCGAGTCTTGGAATGGCAATTGGGAGGCGTCTCCACGTGAGGCGGGAGACCCAGTGTCCCTTTCCACGTGCCACAGGGATCCTGGGACTCCTATCCATTTTCAAGAGGAGTCACACATCGTCTCCTTTGGAAGCATTGATCTCCGCGGACCTATCGAGTTTTCAAAAGATGTGAGGCCTCCGGTCGCGATGTGACGAGAACTAGGTCTTTATCTGTGGTCTCCACAGGGGATTCAGACATCCCTTCGTCTTGGGAGATGCAAGACGAGCCTGCATTCTATTCACTGCAGGGATATCTGGACTTACTTCGAGTCAGAGCATCTCGGGGTCCATTCCACTTGAGGCCACAAACTCAGGTTCCCTCTGACATACATGTAGCTGAGTGAAGCCTCCTCTTGACGTGCTTGTGGAAAGTTGGTATGTCCCTTGAGTTGAAGCCAGGGACTAAGCTCTCATCTCGAGTTAATTTGGGCTTCACGGAGCCCTTTTGTGTTGCTCCATTGACTTCAGGATCCCTCTAGACTTGAGACAGTGATCTTGGGTTTTCTCTGGAGTGCCATCAAGGAAATCAAGGCTCCTTTCACGTTTGATGTGGAACACGGAATTGGTCTGCAGGCAGTGAAGGGGAATCGGGCCTCATCTCGCGGTGAGGGGGAAGTCTCATGATTTTCTCGAGTTGTGGCCGGAACCTGGGGTATATTCTCGAGTTACGACGGGGAGGGCCCTTCCAGACACGTGTTTGTTCAGCGACGTCAGGACTCCTGCCTAGGTGCGAGGGACACCTCGGGATTCTCCTCGAGTCTTGTCATGGCAATTGGGACGCGTCTCCATGTGAGTCGGGAGACCCAGGTCCGTTTCCACATGCCACAGGGATCCTGGGACTCCTATCCGTTTTCAAGAGGTGTCAGGAATAGTCTCCTTTGGAAGCATTGATCTCTGCAGACCTCTCGAGTTTTCAAAGATGTGAGGCCTCCAGTCGCGATGAGGCTGAGGACTAGGTCTTTCTCTCTGGTCTCCACAGGGGATTCAGACATCCCTTCATCTTGGGAGATGCAAGACGAACCTGCATTCAATTCACTTCAGGGATATCCAGCCTTACTTCGAGTCAGAGCATCTCGGTGTCCATTCCACTTGAGGCCACAAACTCAGGGTTCGTCTCACATACCTGTGGCTGGAAAGTTGGTATTCCTCTTGAGTCGAAGCCAGGTACTAAGCTCTCATCTTGAGTTGATTTGGGGTCCACGGAGCGCTTTCGTGTTGCTCCAGTGACCAAAGGATCCCTCTAGACTTGAGACAGTGATCTTGGGCTTTCTCTGGAGTGCCATCAAGGATATCAAGGCTCCTTTCAACTTTGATGTAGAACACGGAATTGCTCTGCACGCAGTGCAGGGGAAGCGGGCCTCACCTCGCGGCGCGGGGGAAGACTTGTGGTTTTTCTCGAGTTGCGTCCGTAACCTGGGGTATATTCTCGAGTTACGACGGGGAGTGCCCTTCCAGACAAATGTTTGTTCAGCGACGTCAGGACTCCTGCCTAGATGCGAGGGACACCTCGGGATTCTCCTCGAGTCTTGTCATGGCAATTGGGACGTGTCTCCACGTGAGGCGGGAGACCCAGGGTCCCTTTCCACGTGCCACAGGGATCCTGGGACTCCTATCCATGTTCAAGAGGAGTCAGGCATCGTCTCCTTTGGAAGCATTGATCTCCGCGGACCTCTCGAGTTATCAAAGGATGTGAGGCCTCCGATCGCGATGAGGCGGAGAACGAGGTCTTTCTCTGTGGTCTGCACAGGGGATTCAGACATCCCTTCATCTTGGGAGATGCAAGACGAGCCTGCATTCAATTCACTGCAGGGATATCCGGCCTTACTTCGAGTCAGAGCATCTCGGTGTTCATTCCACTTGAGGCCACACACTCAGGGTCCCTCTCACATACCTGTAGCTGAGAGAAGCCTCCTCTTGAGGTGCTTGTGGAAAGTTGGTATTCCTCTTGAGTCGAAGCCAGGGACTAAGCTCTCATCTCGAGTTGATTTTGGGTCCACGGAGCCCTTTCGTGTTGCTACAGTGACCTCAGGATCCCTCTAGACTTGAGACAGTGATCTTGGGTTTTCTCTGGAGTAAAATCAAGGAAATCAAGGCTCCTTTCACGTTTGATGTGGAACACGGAATTGCTCTGCACGCAGTGCAGGGGAATAGGGCCTCATCTCGCGGAGAGGGGGAAGTCTCATGATTTTTCTCCAGTTGTGGCTGGAACCTGGGGTATATTCTCGATTACGACGGGGAGGGCCCTTCCAGACACGTGTTTGTTCAGCGAAGTCAGGACTCCTGCCTAGGTGCGAGGGACATCTCGGGATCCTCCTCGAGTCTTGGCATGGCTATTGGGACACGTCTCCACGTGAGGCTCGAGTCCCAGGGTCCCTTTCCACGTGCCACAGGGATCCTGGGACTCCTATCCATTTTCAACAGGAGTCAGGTATCGTCTCCTTTGAAAGCATTGATCTCCGCGGACCTCTCGAGTTTTCAAAGGATGTGAGGCCTCCGGTAGCGATGAGGCGGAGAACTAGGTCTTTCTCTGTGGTCTCCTCAGGGGATTCGAAATCCCTTCGTCTTGGGAGATGCAAGACGAGCCTGCATTCAATTCACTGCAGGATATCCGGCCATACTTCGACTCAGACCATCTCGGTGTCCATTCCACTTGAGGCCACAAACTCAGGGTCCCTCTCACATACCTGTAGCTGAGAGAAGCCTCCTCTTGAGGTGCTTGTGGAAAGTTGGTATTCCTCTTGAGTCGAAGCCAGGGACTAAGCTCTCATCTCGAGTTGATTTGGTGTCCAAGGAGCCCTTTTTTGTTGCTCCAGTGACCTCAGGATCCCTCTGAACTTGAGACAGTGATCTTGGGTTTTCTCTGGAGTGCCATCAAGGTAATCAAGACTCCTTTCACTTTTGATGTGGAACACGGAATTGCTCTGCACGCAGGGCAGGGGAATCGGGCCTCATCTCGCGGCGAGGGGGAAGTCTCATGGTTTTTCTCGAGTTGCGGCCGGAACCTGGGGTATATTCTCGAGTTACGACAGGGAGGGCCCTTCCAGACACGTGTTTGTTCAGCGACGTCAGGACTCCTGCCTAGGTGCGAGGGACACCTCGGGATTCGCCTCGAGTCTTGGCATGGCAATTGGGAGGCATCTCCACGTGAGGCGGGAGACCCAGTGTCCCTTTCCACGTGGCACAGGGATCCTGGGACTCCTATCCATTTTGAAGAGGAGTCAGGCATCATCTTCTTCGGAAGTATTGATCTCTGTGGACCTCTCGAGTTTTCAAAGGATGTGAGGCCTCCGGTCTCGATGAGGCGGAGAACTAGGTGTTTCTTTGTGGTCTCCACAGGGGATTCAGACATCCCATCGTCTTGGGAGATGCAAGACGAGCCTGCATTCAATTCACTGCAGGGATATCAGGCCTTACTTCGAGTCAGAGCATCTCGGTGTCCATTCCACTTGAGGCCACAAACTCAGGGTTCCTCTCACATACCTGTAGCTGATAGAAGCCTCCTCTTGAGGTTCTTGTGGAAAGTTGGTATTCCTCTTGAGTCGAAGCCAGGGACTAAGCTCTCATTTCGAGTTGATTTGCGGTCCACGGAGCCCTTTCGTGTTGTTTCAGTCACCTCAGGATCTCTCTAGACTTGAGACAGTGATCTTGGGCTTTCTCTGGAGTGCCATCAAGGATATCAAGGCTCCTTTCAACTTTGATGTAAAACACGGAATTGCTCTGCACGCAGTGCAGGGGAAGCGGGCCTCATCTCGCGGCGCGGGGGAAGACTCGTGGTTTTTCTCGAGTTGCGTCCGTAACCTGGGGTATATTCTCGAGTTACGACGGGGAGGGCCCTTCCAGACACCTGTTTGTTCAGTGACGTCAGGACTTCTGCCTAGATGCGAGGGACACCTCGTGATTCTCCTCGAGTCTTGTCATGGCAATTGGGACGTGTCTCCACGTGAGGCGGGAGACCCAGGGTCCCTTTCCACGTGCCACAGGGATCCTGGGACTCCTATCCATTTTCAAGAGGAGTCAGGCATCGTCTCCTTTGGAAGCATTGATCTCCGCGGACCTCTCGAATTATCAAAGGATGTGAGGCATCCGATCGCGATGAGGCGGAGAACGAGGACTTTCTCTGTGGTCTGCACAGGGGATTCAGATATCCCTTCGTCTTGTCAGATGCAAGACGAGCCTCCTTTAAATTCACTGCAGGGATATCCAGCCTTACTTCGAGTCAGAGCATCTCGGTGTAAATTCCACTTGAGGCCACAAACTCAGGGTCCCTCTCACATACCTGTAGCTGAGAGAAGCCTCCTCTTGAGGTGCTTGTGGAAAGTTGGTATTCCTGTTGAGTCGAATCCAAGGAATAAGCTCTCATCTCGAGTTGATTTGTGGTACACGGAGCCCTTTCGTGTTGCTCCAGTGACCTTAGGATCCCTCTAGACTTGAGACAGTGATCTTGGGTTTTCTCTGGAGTGCCATCAAGGAAATCAAGGCTCCTTCACCTTTGATGTGGAACACGGAATTGCTCTGCACGCAGTGCAGGGGAATCGGGCCTCATCTCGCGGCGAGGGGGAAGTCTCATGGTTTTTCTCGAGTTGCGGCCGGAACCTGGGGTATATTCTAGAGTTACGACGGGGAGCCCCCTTCCAGACACGTGTTTGTTCAGCGACGTCAGGACTCCTGCCTAGGTGTGAGGGACACCTCGGGATTCTCCTCGAATCTTGGCATGGCAATTGGGACGCGTCTCCACGTGAGGCGGGAGACCCAGGGTCCCTTTCCTGGAGTCCCAGGTCACAGGGATCCTGGGACTCCTATCCATTTTCAAGAGGAGTCAGGCATCGTCTCCTTTGGAAGCACAGATCTCCGTGGACCTCTCGAGTTTTCAAAGGATGTGAGGCCTCAGGTCGCAATGATGCGGAGGAGTAGGTCTTTCTCTGTGGTCTCCACAGGGGATTCAGACATCCCTTCGTCTTGGGAGATGTAAGACGAGAATGCATTCAATTCACTGCAGAGATATCCGGCCTTACTTCGAGTCAGAGCATCTCGGTGTCCATTCCACCTGAGGCCACAAACTCAGGGTCCCTCTCACATGCCTGTAGCTGAGAGAAGCCTCCTCTTGAGGTGCTTGTGGAAAGTTGGTATTCCTCTTGAGTGGAAGCCAGGGACTAAGCTCTCATCTCGAGTTGATTTGGGGTCCAGGGAGCCCTTTCGTGTTGTTCCAGTGAACTCAGGATCCCTCTCGACCTTAGACAGTGATCTTGGGTTTTTTCTGGAGTGGCATCAAGGAAATCAAGGCTCCTTTCATGTTTGATGTGGAACACGGAATTGCTCTGCATGCAGAGCAGGGGAATCGGGCCTCATCTCGCGGCGAGGGGGAAGTCTCATGGTTTTTCTCGAGTTGCAGCCGGAACCCGGGGTATATTCTCGAGTTACGACGTGGTGTGTCCTTCCAGACACGTGTTTGTTCAGCGAAGTCAGAACCAATACCTAGGTTCGATGGACACCTCAGTATTCTCCTCGAGGCTTGGCATGGCAACTGGGACGCGTCTCCACGTGAGGCGGGAGACCCAGGGTCCCTTTCCACGTGCCACAGGGATCCTGGGACTCCTATCCATTTTCAAGAGGAGTCAGGCATCGTCTCCTTTGGAAGCATTGATCTCCGCGGACCTCTCGAATTTTCAAAGGATGTGAGGCCTTTGGTCGCGATGAGGTGGAGAACTAGTTATATCTCTGTGGTCTCCACAGGGGATTCAGACATCCCTTTGTCTTGGGAGATGAAAGACGAGACTGCTTTCAATTCACTGCAGGGATATCCGGCCTTACTTCGAGTCAGAGCATCTCGGTGTCCATTCCACTTGAGGCCACAAACTCAGGGTCCGTCTCACATACCTGTAGCTGAGAGAAGCCTCCTCTTGAAATGCTTGTGGAAAGTTGGTATTCCTCTTGAGTCGAAGCCAGGGACTAAGCTCTCATCTCGAGTTGATTTGGGGTCCACGGAGCCCTTTCGTGTTGCTCCAGTGACCTCAGGATCCCTCTACACTTGAGACAGTGATCTTGGGTTTTCTCTGGAGTGCCATCAAGGAAATCAATGCTCCTTTCACGTTTGATGTGGAACACGGAATTGCTCTGCACGCAGTGCAGGTGAATCGGGCCTCATCTCGCGGCGAGGGGGAAGTCTCATGGTTTTTCTCGAGTTGCAGCCGGAACCTGGGGTATATTCTCGAGTTACGACGGGGAGGGCCCTTCCAGACACGTGTTTGTTCAGCGACGTCAGAACTCCTGCCTAGGTGTGAGGGACACCTCGGGATTGTCCTCGAGTCTTGGAATGGCAATTGGGAGGCGTCTCCACGTGAGGCGGGAGACCCAGTGTCCCTTTCCACGTGCCACAGGGATCCTGGGACTCCTATCCATTTTCAAGAGGAGTCACGCATCGTCTCCTTTGGAAGCATTGATCTCCGCGGACCTATCGAGTTTTCAAAAGATGTGAGGCCTCCGGTCGCGATGTGACGAGAACTAGGTCTTTATCTGTGGTCTCCACAGGGGATTCAGACATCCCTTCGTCTTGGGAGATGCAAGACGAGCCTGCATTCTATTCACTGCAGGGATATCTGGACTTACTTCGAGTCAGAGCATCTCGGGGTCCATTCCACTTGAGGCCACAAACTCAGGTTCCCTCTGACATACATGTAGCTGAGTGAAGCCTCCTCTTGACGTGCTTGTGGAAAGTTGGTATGTCCCTTGAGTTGAAGCCAGGGACTAAGCTCTCATCTCGAGTTAATTTGGGCTTCACGGAGCCCTTTTGTGTTGCTCCATTGACTTCAGGATCCCTCTAGACTTGAGACAGTGATCTTGGGTTTTCTCTGGAGTGCCATCAAGGAAATCAAGGCTCCTTTCACGTTTGATGTGGAACACGGAATTGCTCTGCAGGCAGTGCAGGGGAATCGGGCCTCATCTCGCGGTGAGGGGGAAGTCTCATGATTTTCTCGAGTTGTGGCCGGAACCTGGGGTATATTCTCGAGTTACGACGGGGAGGGCCCTTCCAGACACGTGTTTGTTCAGCGACGTCAGGACTCCTGCCTAGGTGCGAGGGACACCTAGGGATTCTCCTCGAGTCTTGTCATGGCAATTGGGACGCGTCTCCATGTGAGTCGGGAGACCCAGGTCCGTTTCCACATGCCACAGGGATCCTGGGACTCCTATCCGTTTTCAAGAGGTGTCAGGAATAGTCTCCTTTGGAAGCATTGATCTCTGCAGACCTCTCGAGTTTTCAAAGATGTGAGGCCTCCAGTCGCGATGAGGCTGAGGACTAGGTCTTTCTCTCTGGTCTCCACAGGGGATTCAGACATCCCTTCATCTTGGGAGATGCAAGACGAACCTGCATTCAATTCACTTCAGGGATATCCAGCCTTACTTCGAGTCAGAGCATCTCGGTGTCCATTCCACTTGAGGCCACAAACTCAGGGTTCGTCTCACATACCTGTGGCTGGAAAGTTGGTATTCCTCTTGAGTCGAAGCCAGGTACTAAGCTCTCATCTTGAGTTGATTTGGGGTCCACGGAGCGCTTTCGTGTTGCTCCAGTGACCTCAGGATCCCTCTAGACTTGAGACAGTGATCTTGGGCTTTCTCTGGAGTGCCATCAAGGATATCAAGGCTCCTTTCAACTTTGATGTAGAACACGGAATTGCTCTGCACGCAGTGCAGGGGAAGCGGGCCTCACCTCGCGGCGCGGGGGAAGACTTGTGGTTTTTCTCGAGTTGCGTCCGTAACCTGGGGTATATTCTCGAGTTACGACGGGGAGTGCCCTTCCAGACAAATGTTTGTTCAGCGACGTCAGGACTCCTGCCTAGATGCGAGGGACACCTCGGGATTCTCCTCGAGTCTTGTCATGGCAATTGGGACGTGTCTCCACGTGAGGCGGGAGACCCAGGGTCCCTTTCCACGTGCCACAGGGATCCTGGGACTCCTATCCATGTTCAAGAGGAGTCAGGCATCGTCTCCTTTGGAAGCATTGATCTCCGCGGACCTCTCGAGTTATCAAAGGATGTGAGGCCTCCGATCGCGATGAGGCGGAGAACGAGGTCTTTCTCTGTGGTCTGCACAGGGGATTCAGACATCCCTTCATCTTGGGAGATGCAAGACGAGCCTGCATTCAATTCACTGCAGGGATATCCGGCCTTACTTCGAGTCAGAGCATCTCGGTGTTCATTCCACTTGAGGCCACACACTCAGGGTCCCTCTCACATACCTGTAGCTGAGAGAAGCCTCCTCTTGAGGTGCTTGTGGAAAGTTGGTATTCCTCTTGAGTCGAAGCCAGGGACTAAGCTCTCATCTCGAGTTGATTTTGGGTCCACGGAGCCCTTTCGTGTTGCTACAGTGACCTCAGGATCCCTCTAGACTTGAGACAGTGATCTTGGGTTTTCTCTGGAGTAAAATCAAGGAAATCAAGGCTCCTTTCACGTTTGATGTGGAACACGGAATTGCTCTGCACGCAGTGCAGGGGAATAGGGCCTCATCTCGTGGAGAGGGGGAAGTCTCATGATTTTTCTCCAGTTGTGGCTGGAACCTGGGGTATATTCTCGATTACGACGGGGAGGGCCCTTCCAGACACGTGTTTGTTCAGCGAAGTCAGGACTCCTGCCTAGGTGCGAGGGACATCTCGGTATCCTCCTCGAGTCTTGGCATGGCTATTGGGACACGTCTCCACGTGAGGCTCGAGTCCCAGGGTCCCTTTCCACGTGCCACAGGGATCCTGGGACTCCTATCCATTTTCAACAGGAGTCAGGTATCGTCTCCTTTGAAAGCATTGATCTCCGCGGACCTCTCGAGTTTTCAAAGGATGTGAGGCCTCCGGTAGCGATGAGGCGGAGAACTAGGTCTTTGTGGTCTCCACAGGGGATTCAGACATCCCTTCGTCTTGGGAGATGCAAGACGAGCCTGCATTCAATTCACTGCAGGATATCCGGCCATACTTCGACTCAGACCATCTCGGTGTCCATTCCACTTGAGGCCACAAACTCAGGGTCCCTCTCACATACCTGTAGCTGAGAGAAGCCTCCTCTTGAGGTGCTTGTGGAAAGTTGGTATTCCTCTTGAGTCGAAGCCAGGGACTAAGCTCTCATCTCGAGTTGATTTGGTGTCCAAGGAGCCCTTTTTTGTTGCTCCAGTGACCTCAGGATCCCTCTGAACTTGAGACAGTGATCTTGGGTTTTCTCTGGAGTGCCATCAAGGTAATCAAGACTCCTTTCACTTTTGATGTGGAACACGGAATTGCTCTGCACGCAGGGCAGGGGAATCGGGCCTCATCTCGCGGCGAGGGGGAAGTCTCATGGTTTTTCTCGAGTTGCGGCCGGAACCTGGGGTATATTCTCGAGTTACGACAGGGAGGGCCCTTCCAGACACGTGTTTGTTCAGCGACGTCAGGACTCCTGCCTAGGTGCGAGGGACACCTCGGGATTCGCCTCGAGTCTTGGCATGGCAATTGGGACGCGTCTCCACGTGAGGCGGGAGACCCAGTGTCCCTTTCCACGTGGCACAGGGATCCTGGGACTCCTATCCATTTTGAAGAGGAGTCAGGCATCATCTTCTTCGGAAGTATTGATCTCTGTGGACCTCTCGAGTTTTCAAAGGATGTGAGGCCTCCGGTCTCGATGAGGCGGAGAACTAGGTGTTTCTTTGTGGTCTCCACAGGGGATTCAGACATCCCATCGTCTTGGGAGATGCAAGACGAGCCTGCATTCAATTCACTGCAGGGATATCAGGCCTTACTTCGAGTCAGAGCATCTCGGTGTCCATTCCACTTGAGGCCACACACTCAGGGTTCCTCTCACATACCTGTAGCTGATAGAAGCCTCCTCTTGAGGTGCTTGTGGAAAGTTGGTATTCCTCTTGAGTCGAAGCCAGGGACTAAGCTCTCATTTCGAGTTGATTTGCGGTCCACGGAGCCCTTTCGTGTTGTTTCAGTCACCTCAGGATCTCTCTAGACTTGAGACAGTGATCTTGGGCTTTCTCTGGAGTGCCATCAAGGATATCAAGGCTCCTTTCAACTTTGATGTAAAACACGGAATTGCTCTGCACGCAGTGCAGGGGAAGCGGGCCTCATCTCGCGGCGCGGGGGAAGACTCGTGGTTTTTCTCGAGTTGCGTCCGTAACCTGGGGTATATTCTCGAGTTACGACGGGGAGGGCCCTTCCAGACACCTGTTTGTTCAGTGACGTCAGGACTTCTGCCTAGATGCGAGGGACACCTCGTGATTCTCCTCGAGTCTTGTCATGGCAATTGGGACGTGTTTCCACGTGAGGCGGGAGACCCAGGGTCCCTTTCCACGTGCCACAGGGATCCTGGGACTCCTATCCATTTTCAAGAGGAGTCAGGCATCGTCTCCTTTGGAAGCATTGATCTCCGCGGACCTCTCGAATTATCAAAGGATGTGAGGCCTCCGATCGCGATGAGGCGGAGAACGAGGTCTTTCTCTGTGGTCTGCACAGGGGATTCAGATATCCCTTCGTCTTGTCAGATGCAAGACGAGCCTCCTTTAAATTCACTGCAGGGATATCCAGCCTTACTTCGAGTCAGAGCATCTCGGTGTAAATTCCACTTGAGGCCACAAACTCAGGGTCCCTCTCACATACCTGTAGCTGAGAGAAGCCTCCTCTTGAGGTGCTTGTGGAAAGTTGGTATTCCTGTTGAGTCGAATCCAAGGAATAAGCTCTCATCTCGAGTTGATTTGTGGTACACGGAGCCCTTTCGTGTTGCTCCAGTGACCTTAGGATCCCTCTAGACTTGAGACAGTGATCTTGGGTTTTCTCTGGAGTGCCATCAAGGAAATCAAGGCTCCTTCATCTTTGATGTGGAACACGGAATTGCTCTGCACGCAGTGCAGGGGAATCGGGCCTCATCTCGCGGCGAGGGGGAAGTCTCATGGTTTTTCTCGAGTTGCGGCCGGAACCTGGGGTATATTCTAGAGTTACGACGGGGAGCCCCCTTCCAGACACGTGTTTGTTCAGCGACGTCAGGACTCCTGCCTAGGTGTGAGGGACACCTCGGGATTCTCCTCGAATCTTGGCATGGCAATTGGGACGCGTCTCCACGTGAGGCGGGAGACCCAGGGTCCCTTTCCTGGAGTCCCAGGTCACAGGGATCCTGGGACTCCTATCCATTTTCAAGAGGAGTCAGGCATCGTCTCCTTTGGAAGCACAGATCTCCGTGGACCTCTCGAGTTTTCAAAGGATGTGAGGCCTCAGGTCGCAATGACGCGGAGGAGTAGGTCTTTATCTGTGGTCTCCACAGGGGATTCAGACATCCCTTCGTCTTGGGAGATGTAAGACGAGAATGCATTCAATTCACTGCAGAGATATCCGGCCTTACTTCGAGTCAGAGCATCTCGGTGTCCATTCCACCTGAGGCCACAAACTCAGGGTCCCTCTCACATGCCTGTAGCTGAGAGAAGCCTCCTCTTGAGGTGCTTGTGGAAAGTTGGTATTCCTCTTGAGTGGAAGCCAGGGACTAAGCTCTCATCTCGAGTTGATTTGGGGTCCAGGGAGCCCTTTCGTGTTGTTCCAGTGAACTCAGGATCCCTCTCGACCTTAGACAGTGATCTTGGGTTTTTTCTGGAGTGGCATCAAGGAAATCAAGGCTCCTTTCATGTTTGATGTGGAACACGGAATTGCTCTGCACGCAGAGCAGGGGAATCGGGCCTCATCTCGCGGCGAGGGGGAAGTCTCATGGTTTTTCTCGAGTTGCAGCCGGAACCCGGGGTATATTCTCGAGTTACGACGTGGTGTGTCCTTCCAGACACGTGTTTGTTCAGCGAAGTCAGAACCAATACCTAGGTTCGATGGACACCTCAGTATTCTCCTCGAGGCTTGGCATGGCAACTGGGACGCGTCTCCACGTGAGGCGGGAGACCCAGGGTCCCTTTCCACGTGCCACAGGGATCCTGGGACTCCTATCCATTTTCAAGAGGAGTCAGGCATCGTCTCCTTTGGAAGCATTGATCTCCGCGGACCTCTCGAATTTTCAAAGGATGTGAGGCCTTTGGTCGCGATGAGGTGGAGAAATAGTTATATCTCTGTGGTCTCCACAGGGGATTCAGACATCCCTTCGTCTTGGGAGATGAAAGACGAGACTGCTTTCAATTCACTGCAGGGATATCCGGCCTTACTTCGAGTCAGAGCATCTCGGTGTCCATTCCACTTGAGGCCACAAACTCAGGGTCCGTCTCACATACCTGTAGCTGAGAGAAGCCTCCTCTTGAAATGCTTGTGGAAAGTTGGTATTCCTCTTGAGTCGAAGCCAGGGACTAAGCTCTCATCTCGAGTTGATTTGGGGTCCACGGAGCCCTTTCGTGTTGCTCCAGTGACCTCAGGATCCCTCTAGATTTGAGACAGTGATCTTGGGTTTTCTCTGGAGTGCCATCAAGGAAATCAAGGCTCCTTTCACGTTTGATGTGGAACACGGAATTGTTCTGCTGGCAATGCAGGGGAATCGGGCGTCATCTCGCAGCGAGGGGGAAGTCTCATGGTTTTTCTCGAGTTGCGGCCGGAACCTGGGGTATATTCTCGAGTTACGACGGGGAGGGCCTTCCAGACACGTGTTTGTTCAGCGACGACAGGACTCCTGCCTAGGTGCGAGGGACACCTCGGGATTCTCCTCGAGTCTTGGCATGGCAATTTGGACGCGGCTCCACGTGAGGCGGGAGACCCAGGGTCCCTTTCCACGTGCCACAGGGATCCTAGGACTCCTATCCATTTTCAAGAAGAGTCAGGAATCGTCTCCTTTGGAAGCATTGATCTCCGCAGACCTCTCGAGTTTTCAAAGGATGTGAGGCCTCCGGTCGCGATGAGGCGGAGGACTAGGTCTTTCTCTGTTGTCTCGACAGGGGATTCAGACATCCCTTCGTCTTGGGAGATGCAAGACGAGCCTGCATTCAATTCACTGGAGGGATATCCGGCCTTACTTCGAGTCAGAGCATCTCGGTGTCCATTCCACATGAGGCCACAAACTCAGGGTCCCTCTCACATAACTGTAGCTGAGAGAAGGCTCCTCTTCAGGTGCTTGTGAAAAGTTGGTATTCCTCTTGAGACGAAGCCAGGGACTGAGCTCTCGTCTCAAGTTGATTTGGGGTCCACGGAGCCCTTTCGTGTTGCTCCAGTGACCTCAGGATCCCTCTAGACTTGAGAGAGTGATTTTGGGTTTTCTCTGGAGTTCCATCAAGGAAATCATGGCTCCTTTCAAGTTTGATGTGGAACACGGAATTGCTCTGCACGCAGTGCAGGGGAATCGGGGCTCATCTCACGGCGAGGGGGAAGTCTCATGGTTTTTCTCGAGTTGCGGCCGGAACCTGGGGTATATTCTCGAGTTACGACGGGGAGGACCCTTCCAGACACGTGTTTGTTCAGCGACGTCAGGACTCCTGCCTAGGTGCGAGGGACTCCTCGGTATTCTCCTCGAGTCTTAGCATGGCAATTTTGTCGCGTCTCCACGTGAGGCGGGAGACCCAGGTTCCCTTTCCACGTGCCACAGGGATCCTGGGACTCCTATCCATTTTCAAGAGGAGTCAGGCATCGTCTCCTTTGGAAGCGTTGATCTCCGCGGACCTCTCGAGTTTTCAAAGGATGTGAGGCCTCCGGTCGCGATGAGGCGGAGGACTAGGTCTTTCTCTGTGGTCTCCACAGTGGATTCAGATATCCCTTCGTCTTGGGAGATGCAAGACGAGCCTGCATTCAATTCACTGCAGGGATATCCGGCCTTACTTCGAGTCACAGCATCTCGGTGTCCATTCCACTTGAGGCCACAAACTCAGGGTCCCTCTCACATAACTGTAGCTGAGAGAAGGCTCCTCTTCAGGTGCTTGTGAAAAGTTGGTATTCCTCTTGAGTCGAAGCCAGGGACTGAGCTCTCGTCTCGAGTTGATTTGGGGTCCACGGAGCCCTTTCGTGTTGCTCCAGTGACCTCAGGATCCCTCTAGACTTGAGACAGTGATTTTGGGTTTTCTCTGGAGTTCCATCAAGTAAATCATGGCTCCTTTCAAGTTTGATGTGGAACACGGAATTGCTCTGCACGCAGTGCAGGGGAATCGGGGCTCATCTCACGGTGAGGGGGAAGTCTCACGGTTTTTCTCGATTTGCGGCTGGAACCTCTGGTATATTCTCGAGTTACGAAGGGGAGGGCCCTTCCAGACACGTGTTTGTTCAGCGACGTCAGGACTCCTGCCTAGGTGCGAGAGACACCTCGGGATTCTCCTCAAGTCTTGGCATGGCAATTGGGATGCGTCTCCACGTGAGGCGGGAGACCCAGGATCCCTTTCCACGTGCCACAGGGATCCTGGGACTCCTATCCATTTTCAAGAGGAGTCGGGCATCCTCTCCTTTGGAATCATTGATCTCTGCAGACCTCTCGAGTTTTCAAAGGATGTGAGGCCTCCGGTCGCGATGAGATGGAGGACTAAGTCTTTCTCTGTGGTCTCCACAGGGGATTCAGACATCCCTTCGTCTTGGGAGATGCAATACGAGCCTGCATTCAATTCACTGCAGGGATATCCGGCCTTACTTCGAGTCAGAGCATCTCGGTGTCCATTCCACTTGAGGCCACAAATTCAGGGTTCCTCTCACATACCTGTAGCTGAGAGAAGCCTCCTCTTGAGGTGCTTGTGGAAAGTTGGTATTCCTCTTGAGTCTAAGCCAGGGACTATGCTCTCATCTCGAGTTGATTTGGGGTCCACGGAGCCCTTTCCTGTTGGTCCAGTGACCTCAGGATCCCTCTAGACTTGAGACAGTGATCTTGGGTTTTCTCTGGAGTGCCATCAAGGAAATCAAGGCTCCTTTCACGTTTGATATGGAACACGGAATTGCTCTGCATGCAGTGCAGGGGAATCGGGCCTCAACTCGCGGCGAGGGGGAAATCTCATGGTTTTTCTCGAGGTGCGGCCAGAACCTGGGGTATATTCTCGAGTTACGAAGGGGAGGGCCCTTCCAGACACGTGTTTGTTCAGCAACGTCAGGACTCCTGCTTAGGTGCGAGGGACACCTCGGGATTCTCCTCGAGTCTTGGCATCGCAATTTGGACGCGTCTCCAGGTGAGGCGGGAGACCCAGGGTCCCTTTCCACGTGCCACAGATATCCTGGGACTCCTATCCATTTTCAAGAGGAGTCAGGCATCGTCTCCTTCGGAAGTATTGATCTCAGCGGACCTCTCGAGTTTTCAAAGGATATGAGGCCTCCGGTCGCGAGGAGGCGGAGGACTAGGTCTTTCTCTGTGTTCTCCACAGGGAATTCAGACAACCCTTCGTCTTGGGAGATGCAAGACGAGCCTGCATTCAATTCACTGCAGGGATATCCGGCCTTACTTCGAGTCAGAGCATCTCGGTGTCCATTCCACTTGAGGCCACAAATTCAGGGTCCCTCTCACATACCTGTAGCTGAGAGAAGCCTCCTCTTGAGGTGCTTGTGGAAAGTTGGTATTCCTCTTGAGTCGAAGCCAGGGACTAAGCTCTCATCTCGAGTCGGTTTGGGGTCCACGGAGACCTTTCGTGTTGCTACAGTGACCTCAGGATCCCTCTAGACTAGAGACAGTGATCTTGGGTTTTCTCTGGAGTGCCATCAAGGAAATCAAGGCTCCTTTCACTTTTGATGTAGAATACGGAATTGCTCTGCACGCAGGGCAGGGGAATCGGGCCTCATCTCGCGGCGAGGGGGAAGTCTCATGGTTTTTCTCGAGTTGCGGCCGGAACCTGGGGTATATTCTCGAGTTACGAAGGGGAGGGCCCTTCCAGACACGTGTTTGTTCAGCGACGTCAGGACTCCTGCCTAGGTGCGAGGGACACCTCGGGATTCTCCTCGAGTCTTGGCATGGCAATTGGGATGCGTCTCCACGTGAGGCAGGAGACCCAGGGTCCCTTTCCACGTGCCACAGGGATCCTGGGACTCCTATCCATTTTCAAGAGGAGTCGGGCATCGTCTCCTTTGGAATCATTGATCTCTGCAGACCTCTCGAGTTTTGAAAGGATGTGAGGCCTCCGGTCGCGATGAGATGGAGGACTAAGTCTTTCTCTGTGGTCTCCACAGGGGATTCAGACATCCCTTCGTCTTGGGAGATGCAAGACGAGCCTGCATTCAATTCACTGCAGGGATATCCGGCCTTACTTCGAGTCAGAGCATCTCGGTGTCCATTCCACTTGAGGCCACAAATTCAGGGTTCCTCTCACATACCTGTAGCTGAGAGAAGCCTCCTCTTGAGGTGCTTGTGGAAAGTTGGTATTCCCCTTGAGTCTAAGCCAGGGACTATGCTCTCATCTCGAGTTGATTTGGGGTCCACGGAGCCCTTTCCTGTTGGTCCAGTGACCTCAGGATCCCTCTAGACTTGAGACAGTGATCTTGGGTTTTCTCTGAAGTGCCATCAAGGAAATCAAGGCTCCTTTCACGTTTGATGTGGAACACGGAATTGCTCTGCATGCAGTGCAGGGGAATCGGGCCTCAACTCGCGGCGAGGGGGAAATCTCATGGTTTTTCTCGAGTTGCGGCCAGAACCTGGGGTATATTCTCGAGTTACGAAGGGGAGGGCCCTTCCAGACACGTGTTTGTTCAGCGACGTCAGGACTCCTGCCTAGGTGCGAGGGACACCTCGGGATTCTCCTCGAGTCTTGGCATCGCAATTTGGACGCGTCTCCAGGTGAGGCGGGAGACCCGGGGTCCCTTTCCACGTGCCACAGATATCCTGGGACTCCTATCCATTTTCAAGAGGAGTCAGGCATCGTCTCCTTCGGAAGTATTGATCTCAGCGGACCTCTCGAGTTTTCAAAGGATGTGAGGCCTCCGGTCGCGATGAGGCGGAGGACTAGGTCTTTCTATGTGGTCTCCTCAGGGGATTCAGACATCCCTTCATCTTGGGAGAGGCAAGACGATACTGCATTCAATTCACTATTGGGATATCCGGCCTTAATTCGAGTCAGAGCATCTATGTGTCCATTCCACTTGAGGCCACAAACTCAGGGTCCCTCTCACATACCTGTAGCTGAGAGAAGCCTCCTCTTGAGGTGCTTGTGGAAAGTTGGTATTCCTCTTGAGTCGAAGCCAGGGACTAAGCTATCATCTCGAGTTGATTTGGGGTGCACGGAGCCCTTTCGTGTTGTTCCAGTGACCTCAGGATCCCTCTAGACTTGAGACAGTGATTTTGGGTTTTCTCTGGAGTGCCATCAAGGAAATCAAGCCTCCTTTCTCGTTTGATGTGGAACACGGAATTGCTCTGCACGCAGTGCAGGGGAATCGGGCCTCATATCGCGGCGAGGGGGAAGTCTCATGATTTTTCTCAAGTTGTGGCCAGAACCTGGGGTATATTCTCGAGTTACGACCGGGAGGGCCCTTCCAGACACGTGTTTGTTCAGCGACGTCAGGACTCCTGCCTAGGTGCGAGGGACACCTCGGGATTCTCCTCGAGTCTTGGCATGGCAATTTTGTCGCGTCTCCACGTGAGGCGCGAGACCCAGGGTCCCTTTCCACGTGCGACAGGGATCCTGGGACTCGTATCCATTTTGAAGAGGAGTCAGGCATCGTCTCCTTTGGAAGCATTGATCTCCGCAGACCTCTCGAGTTTTCAAAGGATGTGAGGCCTCCGGTCGCGATGAGGCGGAGGACTAGGTCTTTCTATGTGGTCTCCTCAGGGGATTCAGACATCCCTTCATCTTGGGAGATGCAAGACGAGCCTGCATTCAATTCACTATTGGGATATCCGGCCTTAATTCGAGTCAGAGCATCTATGTGTCCATTCCACTTGAGGCCAGCAACTCAGGGTCCCTCTCACATACCTGTAACTGAGAGAAGCCTCCTCTTGAGGTGCTTGTGGAAAGTTGGTATTCCTCTTGATTCGAAGCCAGGGACTAAGCTATCATCTCGAGTTGATTTGGGGTGCACGGAGCCCTTTCGTGTTGCTCCAGTGACCTCAGGATCCCTCTAGACTTGAGACAGTGATTTTGGGTTTTCTCTGGAGTGCCATCAAGGAAATCGAGTCTCCTTTCACGTTTGATGTGGAACACGGAATTGCTCTGCAGGCAGTGCAGGGGAATCGGGCCTCATCTCGCGGCGAGGGGGAAGTCTCATGATTTTTCTCAAGTTGTGGCCAGAACCTGGAGTATATTCTCGAGTTACGACCGGGAGGGCCCTTCCAGACACGTGTTTGTTCAGCGACGTCAAGACTCCTGCCTAGGTGCGAGGGACACCTCGGTATTCTCCTCGAGTCTTGGCATGGCAATTTTGTCGCGTCTCCACGTGAGGCGGGAGACCCAGGGTCCCTTTCCACGTGCCACAGGGATCCTGGGACTCGTATCCATTTTGAAGAGGAGTCAGGCATCGTCTCCTTTGGAAGCATTGATCTCCGCAGACCTCTCGATTTTTCAAAGGATGTGATGTCTCCGGTCGCGATGAGGCGGAGGACTAGGTCTTTCTCTGTGGTCTCCACAGGGGATTCAGACATCCCTTCGTCTTGGGAGATGCAAGACGAGCCTGCATTCAATTCACTGCAGGGATATCCGACCTTACTTCGAGTCAGAGCATCTCGGTGTCCATTCCACTTGAGGCCACAAACTCAGGGTCCCTCTCACATACCTGTAGCTGAGAGAAGCCTCCTCTTGAGGTGCTTGTGGAAAGTTGGTATTCCTCTTGAGTCGAAGCCAGGGACTAAGCTCTCATCTCGAGTTGATTTGGGGTCCACGGAGCCCTTTCGTGTTGCTCCAGTGACCTCAGGATCCCTCTAGATTTGAGACAGTGATCTTGGGTTTTCTCTGGAGTGCCATCAAGGAAATCAAGGCTCCTTTCACGTTTGATGTGGAACACGGAATTGTTCTGCTGGCAATGCAGGGGAATCGGGCCTCATCTCGCAGCGAGGGGGAAGTCTCATGGTTTTTCTCGAGTTGCGGCCGGAACCTGGGGTATATTCTCGAGTTACGACGGGGAGGACCCTTCCAGACACGTGTTTGTTCAGCGACGTCAGGACTCCTGCCTAGGTGCGAGGGACTCCTCGGTATTCTCCTCGAGTCTTGGCATGGCAATTTTGTCGCGTCTCCACGTGAGGCGGGAGACCCAGGTTCCCTTTCCACGTGCCACAGGGATCCTGGGACTCCTATCCATTTTCAAGAGGAGTCAGGCATCGTCTCCTTTGGAAGCGTTGATCTCCGCGGACCTCTCGAGTTTTCAAAGGATGTGAGGCCTCCGGTCGCGATGAGGCGGAGGACTAGGTCTTTCTCTGTGGTCTCCACAGTGGATTCAGATATCCCTTCGTCTTGGGAGATGCAAGACGAGCCTGCATTCAATTCACTGCAGGGATATCCGGCCTTACTTCGAGTCACAGCATCTCGGTGTCCATTCCACTTGAGGCCACAAACTCAGGGTCCCTCTCACATAACTGTAGCTGAGAGAAGGCTCCTCTTCAGGTGCTTGTGAAAAGTTGGTATTCCTCTTGAGTCGAAGCCAGGGACTGAGCTCTCGTCTCGAGTTGATTTGGGGTCCACGGAGCCCTTTCGTGTTGCTCCAGTGACCTCAGGATCCCTCTAGACTTGAGACAGTGATTTTGGGTTTTCTCTGGAGTTCCATCAAGGAAATCATGGCTCCTTTCAAGTTTGATGTGGAACACGGAATTGCTCTGCACGCAGTGCAGGGGAATCGGGGCTCATCTCACGGTGAGGGGGAAGTCTCATGGTTTTTCTCGATTTGCGGCTGGAACCTCTGGTATATTCTCGAGTTACGAAGGGGAGGGCCCTTCCAGACACGTGTTTGTTCAGCGACGTCAGGACTCCTGCCTAGGTGCGAGGGACACCTCGGGATTCTCCTCAAGTCTTGGCATGGCAATTGGGATGCGTCTCCACGTGAGGCGGGAGACCCAGGATCCCTTTCCACGTGCCACAGGGATCCTGGGACTCCTATCCATTTTCAAGAGGAGTCGGGCATCCTCTCCTTTGGAATCATTGATCTCTGCAGACCTCTCGAGTTTTGAAAGGATGTGAGGCCTCCGGTCGCGATGAGATGGAGGACTAAGTCTTTCTCTGTGGTCTCCACAGGGGATTCAGACATCCCTTCGTCTTGGGAGATGCAAGACGAGCCTGCATTCAATTCACTGCAGGGATATCCGGCCTTACTTCGAGTCAGAGCATCTCGGTGTCCATTCCACTTGAGGCCACAAATTCAGGGTTCCTCTCACATACCTGTAGCTGAGAGAAGCCTCCTCTTGAGGTGCTTGTGGAAAGTTGGTATTCCCCTTGAGTCTAAGCCAGGGACTATGCTCTCATCTCGAGTTGATTTGGGGTCCACGGAGCCCTTTCCTATTGGTCCAGTGACCTCAGGATCCCTCTAGACTTGAGACAGTGTTCTTGGGTTTTCTCTGGAGTGCCATCAAGGAAATCAAGGCTCCTTTCACGCTTGATGTGGAACACGGAATTGCTCTGCATGCAGTGCAGGGGAATCGGGCCTCAACTCGCGGCGAGGGGGAAATCTCATGGTTTTTCTCGAGTTGCGGCCAGAACCTGGGGTATATTCTCGAGTTACGACCGGGAGGGCCCTTCCAGACACGTGTTTGTTCAGCGACGTCAGGACTCCTGCCTAGGTGCGAGGGACACCTCGGGATTCTCCTCGAGTCTTGGCATCGCAATTTGGACGCGTCTCCAGGTGAGGCGGGAGACCCGGGGTCCCTTTCCAGGTGCCACAGATATCCTGGGACTCCTATCCATTTTCAAGAGGAGTCAGGCATCGTCTCCTTCGGAAGTATTGATCTCAGCGGACCTCTCGAGTTTTCAAAGGATGTGAGGCCTCCGGTCGCGATGAGGCGGAGGACTAGGTCTTTCTATGTGGTCTCCTCAGGGGATTCAGACATCCCTTCATCTTGGGAGAGGCAAGACGATACTGCATTCAATTCACTATTGGGATATCCGGCCTTAATTCGAGTCAGAGCATCTATGTGTCCATTCCACTTGAGGCCAGCAACTCAGAGTCCCTCTCACATACCTGTAGCTGAGAGAAGCCTCCTCTTGAGGTGCTTGTGGAAAGTTGGTATTCCTCTTGATTCGAAGCCAGGGACTAAGCTATCATCTCGAGTTGATTTGGGGTGCACGGAGCCCTTTCGTGTTGTTCCAGTGACCTCAGGATCCCTCTAGATTTGAGACAGTGATCTTGGGTTTTCTCTGGAGTGCCATCAAGGAAATCAAGGCTCCTTTCACGTTTGATGTGGAACACGGAATTGTTCTGCTGGCAATGCAGGGGAATCGGGCCTCATCTCGCAGCGAGGGGGAAGTCTCATGGTTTTTCTCGAGTTGCGGCCGGAACCTGGGGTATATTCTCGAGTTACGACGGGGAGGGCCTTCCAGAAACGTGTTTGTTCAGCGACGACAGGACTCCTGCCTAGGTGCGAGGGACACCTCGGGATTCTCCTCGAGTCTTGGCATGGCAATTGGGACGCGGCTCCACGTGAGGCGGGAGACCAAGGCTCCCTTTCCACGTGCCACAGGGATCCTGGGACTCCTATCCATTTTCAAGAAGAGTCAGGTATCGTCTCCTTTGAAATCATTGATCTCCGCGGACCTCTCGAGTTTTCAAAGGATGTGAGGCCTCCGGTAGCGATGAGGCGGAGAACTAGGTCTTTCTCTGTGGTCTCCTCAGGGGATTCAGAAATCCCTTCGTCTTGGGAGATGCAAGACGAGCCTGCATTCAATTCACTGCAGGATATCCGGCCATACTTCGACTCAGACCATCTCGGTGTCCATTCCACTTGAGGCCACAAACTCAGGGTCCCTCTCACATACCTGTAGCTGAGAGAAGCCTCCTCTTGAGGTGCTTGTGGAAAGTTGGTATTCCTCTTGAGTCGAAGCCAGGGACTAAGCTCTCATCTCGAGTTGATTTGGTGTCCAAGGAGCCCTTTTTTGTTGCTCCAGTGACCTCAGGATCCCTCTGAACTTGAGACAGTGATCTTGGGTTTTCTCTGGAGTGCCATCAAGGTAATCAAGACTCCTTTCACTTTTGATGTGGAACACGGAATTGCTCTGCACGCAGGGCAGGGGAATCGGGCCTCATCTCGCGGCGAGGGGGAAGTCTCATGGTTTTTCTCGAGTTGCGGCCGGAACCTGGGGTATATTCTCGAGTTACGACAGGGAGGGCCCTTCCAGACACGTGTTTGTTCAGCGACGTCAGGACTCCTGCCTAGGTGCGAGGGACACCTCGGGATTCGCCTCGAGTCTTGGCATGGCAATTGGGAGGCGTCTCCACGTGAGGCGGGAGACCCAGTGTTCCTTTCCACGTGGCACAGGGATCCTGGGACTCCTATCCATTTTGAAGAGGAGTCAGGCATCATCTTCTTCGGAAGTATTGATCTCTGTGGACCTCTCGAGTTTTCAAAGGATGTGAGGCCTCCGGTCTCGATGAGGCGGAGAACTAGGTGTTTCTTTGTGGTCTCCACAGGGGATTCAGACATCCCATCGTCTTGGGAGATGCAAGACGAGCCTGCATTCAATTCACTGCAGGGATATCAGGCCTTACTTCGAGTCAGAGCATCTCGGTGTCCATTCCACTTGAGGCCACAAACTCAGGGTTCCTCTCACATACCTGTAGCTGATAGAAGCCTCCTCTTGAGGTTCTTGTGGAAAGTTGGTATTCCTCTTGAGTCGAAGCCAGGGACTAAGCTCTCATTTCGAGTTGATTTGCGGTCCACGGAGCCCTTTCGTGTTGTTTCAGTCACCTCAGGATCTCTCTAGACTTGAGACAGTGATCTTGGGCTTTCTCTGGAGTGCCATCAAGGATATCAAGGCTCCTTTCAACTTTGATGTAAAACACGGAATTGCTCTGCACGCAGTGCAGGGGAAGCGGGCCTCATCTCGCGGCGCGGGGGAAGACTCGTGGTTTTTCTCGAGTTGCGTCCGTAACCTGGGGTATATTCTCGAGTTACGACGGGGAGGGCCCTTCCAGACACCTGTTTGTTCAGTGACGTCAGGACTTCTGCCTAGATGCGAGGGACACCTCGTGATTCTCCTCGAGTCTTGTCATGGCAATTGGGACGTGTCTCCACGTGAGGCGGGAGACCCAGGGTCCCTTTCCACGTGCCACAGGGATCCTGGGACTCCTATCCATTTTCAAGAGGAGTCAGGCATCGTCTCCTTTGGAAGCATTGATCTCCGCGGACCTCTCGAATTATCAAAGGATGTGAGGCATCCGATCGCGATGAGGCGGAGAACGAGGACTTTCTCTGTGGTCTGCACAGGGGATTCAGATATCCCTTCGTCTTGTCAGATGCAAGACGAGGCTCCTTTAAATTCACTGCAGGGATATCCAGCCTTACTTCGAGTCAGAGCATCTCGGTGTAAATTCCACTTGAGGCCACAAACTCAGGGTCCCTCTCACATACCTGTAGCTGAGAGAAGCCTCCTCTTGAGGTGCTTGTGGAAAGTTGGTATTCCTGTTGAGTCGAATCCAAGGAATAAGCTCTCATCTCGAGTTGATTTGTGGTACACGGAGCCCTTTCGTGTTGCTCCAGTGACCTTAGGATCCCTCTAGACTTGAGACAGTGATCTTGGGTTTTCTCTGGAGTGCCATCAAGGAAATCAAGGCTCCTTCACCTTTGATGTGGAACACGGAATTGCTCTGCACGCAGTGCAGGGGAATCGGGCCTCATCTCGCGGCGAGGGGGAAGTCTCATGGTTTTTCTCGAGTTGCGGCCGGAACCTGGGGTATATTCTAGAGTTACGACGGGGAGCCCCCTTCCAGACACGTGTTTGTTCAGCGACGTCAGGACTCCTGCCTAGGTGTGAGGGACACCTCGGGATTCTCCTCGAATCTTGGCATGGCAATTGGGACGCGTCTCCACGTGAGGCGGGAGACCCAGGGTCCCTTTCCTGGAGTCCCAGGTCACAGGGATCCTGGGACTCCTATCCATTTTCAAGAGGAGTCAGGCATCGTCTCCTTTGGAAGCACAGATCTCCGTGGACCTCTCGAGTTTTCAAAGGATGTGAGGCCTCAGGTCGCAATGACGCGGAGGAGTAGGTCTTTCTCTGTGGTCTCCACAGGGGATTCAGACATCCCTTCGTCTTGGGAGATGTAAGACGAGAATGCATTCAATTCACTGCAGAGATATCCGGCCTTACTTCGAGTCAGAGCATCTCGGTGTCCATTCCACCTGAGGCCACAAACTCAGGGTCCCTCTCACATGCCTGTAGCTGAGAGAAGCCTCCTCTTGAGGTGCTTGTGGAAAGTTGGTATTCCTCTTGAGTGGAAGCCAGGGACTAAGCTCTCATCTCGAGTTGATTTGGGGTCCAGGGAGCCCTTTCGTGTTGTTCCAGTGAACTCAGGATCCCTCTCGACCTTAGACAGTGATCTTGGGTTTTTTCTGGAGTGGCATCAAGGAAATCAAGGCTCCTTTCATGTTTGATGTGGAACACGGAATTGCTCTGCACGCAGAGCAGGGGAATCGGGCCTCATCTCGCGGCGAGGGGGAAGTCTCATGGTTTTTCTCGAGTTGCAGCCGGAACCCGGGGTATATTCTCGAGTTACGACGTGGTGTGTCCTTCCAGACACGTGTTTGTTCAGCGAAGTCAGAACCAATACCTAGGTTCGATGGACACCTCAGTATTCTCCTCGAGGCTTGGCATGGCAACTGGGACGCGTCTCCACGTGAGGCGGGAGACCCAGGGTCCCTTTCCACGTGCCACAGGGATCCTGGGACTCCTATCCATTTTCAAGAGGAGTCAGGCATCGTCTCCTTTGGAAGCATTGATCTCCGCGGACCTCTCGAATTTTCAAAGGATGTGAGGCCTTTGGTCGCGATGAGGTGGAGAACTAGTTATATCTCTGTGGTCTCCACAGGGGATTCAGACATCCCTTCGTCTTGGGACATGAAAGACGAGACTGCTTTCAATTCACTGCAGGGATATCCGGCCTTACTTCGAGTCAGAGCATCTCGGTGTCCATTCCACTTGAGGCCACAAACTCAGGGTCCGTCTCACATACCTGTAGCTGAGAGAAGCCTCCTCTTGAAATGCTTGTGGAAAGTTGGTATTCCTCTTGAGTCGAAGCCAGGGACTAAGCTCTCATCTCGAGTTGATTTGGGGTCCACGGAGCCCTTTCGTGTTGCTCCAGTGACCTCAGGATCCCTCTACACTTGAGACAGTGATCTTGGGTTTTCTCTGGAGTGCCATCAAGGAAATCAATGCTCCTTTCACGTTTGATGTGGAACACGGAATTGCTCTGCACGCAGTGCAGGTGAATCGGGCCTCATCTCGCGGCGAGGGGGAAGTCTCATGGTTTTTCTCGAGTTGCGGCCGGAACCTGGGGTATATTCTCGAGTTACGACGGGGAGGGCCCTTCCAGACACGTGTTTGTTCAGCGACGTCAGAACTCCTGCCTAGGTGTGAGGGACACCTCGGGATTGTCCTCGAGTCTTGGAATGGCAATTGGGAGGCGTCTCCACGTGAGGCGGGAGACCCAGTGTCCCTTTCCACGTGCCACAGGGATCCTGGGACTCCTATCCATTTTCAAGAGGAGTCACGCATCGTCTCCTTTGGAAGCATTGATCTCCGCGGACCTATCGAGTTTTCAAAAGATGTGAGGCCTCCGGTCGCGATGTGACGAGAACTAGGTCTTTATCTGTGGTCTCCACAGGGGATTCAGACATCCCTTCGTCTTGGGAGATGCAAGACGAGCCTGCATTCTATTCACTGCAGGGATATCTGGACTTACTTCGAGTCAGAGCATCTCGGGGTCCATTCCACTTGAGGCCACAAACTCAGGTTCCCTCTGACATACATGTAGCTGAGTGAAGCCTCCTCTTGACGTGCTTGTGGAAAGTTGGTATGTCCCTTGAGTTGAAGCCAGGGACTAAGCTCTCATCTCGAGTTAATTTGGGCTTCACGGAGCCCTTTTGTGTTGCTCCATTGACTTCAGGATCCCTCTAGACTTGAGACAGTGATCTTGGGTTTTCTCTGGAGTGCCATCAAGGAAATCAAGGCTCCTTTCACGTTTGATGTGGAACACGGAATTGGTCTGCAGGCAGTGCAGGGGAATCGGGCCTCATCTCGCGGTGAGGGGGAAGTCTCATGATTTTCTCGAGTTGTGGCCGGAACCTGGGGTATATTCTCGAGTTACGACGGGGAGGGCCCTTCCAGACACGTGTTTGTTCAGCGACGTCAGGACTCCTGCCTAGGTGCGAGGGACACCTCGGGATTCTCCTCGAGTCTTGTCATGGCAATTGGGACGCGTCTCCATGTGAGTCGGGAGACCCAGGTCCGTTTCCACATGCCACAGGGATCCTGGGACTCCTATCCGTTTTCAAGAGGTGTCAGGAATAGTCTCCTTTGGAAGCATTGATCTCTGCAGACCTCTCGAGTTTTCAAAGATGTGAGGCCTCCAGTCGCGATGAGGCTGAGGACTAGGTCTTTCTCTCTGGTCTCCACAGGGGATTCAGACATCCCTTCATCTTGGGAGATGCAAGACGAACCTGCATTCAATTCACTTCAGGGATATCCAGCCTTACTTCGAGTCAGAGCATCTCGGTGTCCATTCCACTTGAGGCCACAAACTCAGGGTTCGTCTCACATACCTGTGGCTGGAAAGTTGGTATTCCTCTTGAGTCGAAGCCAGGTACTAAGCTCTCATCTTGAGTTGATTTGGGGTCCACGGAGCGCTTTCGTGTTGCTCCAGTGACCTCAGGATCCCTCTAGACTTGAGACAGTGATCTTGGGCTTTCTCTGGAGTGCCATCAAGGATATCAAGGCTCCTTTCAACTTTGATGTAGAACACGGAATTGCTCTGCACGCAGTGCAGGGGAAGCGGGCCTCACCTCGCGGCGCGGGGGAAGACTTGTGGTTTTTCTCGAGTTGCGTCCGTAACCTGGGGTATATTCTCGAGTTACGACGGGGAGTGCCCTTCCAGACAAATGTTTGTTCAGCGACGTCAGGACTCCTGCCTAGATGCGAGGGACACCTCGGGATTCTCCTCGAGTCTTGTCATGGCAATTGGGACGTGTCTCCACGTGAGGCGGGAGACCCAGGGTCCCTTTCCACGTGCCACAGGGATCCTGGGACTCCTATCCATGTTCAAGAGGAGTCAGGCATCGTCTCCTTTGGAAGCATTGATCTCCGCGGACCTCTCGAGTTATCAAAGGATGTGAGGCCTCCGATCGCGATGAGGCGGAGAACGAGGTCTTTCTCTGTGGTCTGCACAGGGGATTCAGACATCCCTTCATCTTGGGAGATGCAAGACGAGCCTGCATTCAATTCACTGCAGGGATATCCGGCCTTACTTCGAGTCAGAGCATCTCGGTGTTCATTCCACTTGAGGCCACACACTCAGGGTCCCTCTCACATACCTGTAGCTGAGAGAAGCCTCCTCTTGAGGTGCTTGTGGAAAGTTGGTATTCCTCTTGAGTCGAAGCCAGGGACTAAGCTCTCATCTCGAGTTGATTTTGGGTCCACGGAGCCCTTTCGTGTTGCTACAGTGACCTCAGGATCCCTCTAGACTTGAGACAGTGATCTTGGGTTTTCTCTGGAGTAAAATCAAGGAAATCAAGGCTCCTTTCACGTTTGATGTGGAACACGGAATTGCTCTGCACGCAGTGCAGGGGAATAGGGCCTCATCTCGCGGAGAGGGGGAAGTCTCATGATTTTTCTCCAGTTGTGGCTGGAACCTGGGGTATATTCTCGATTACGACGGGGAGGGCCCTTCCAGACACGTGTTTGTTCAGCGAAGTCAGGACTCCTGCCTAGGTGCGAGGGACATCTCGGGATCCTCCTCGAGTCTTGGCATGGCTATTGGGACACGTCTCCACGTGAGGCTCGAGTCCCAGGGTCCCTTTCCACGTGCCACAGGGATCCTGGGACTCCTATCCATTTTCAACAGGAGTCAGGTATCGTCTCCTTTGAAAGCATTGATCTCCGCGGACCTCTCGAGTTTTCAAAGGATGTGAGGCCTCCGGTAGCGATGAGGCGGAGAACTAGGTCTTTCTCTGTGGTCTCCTCAGGGGATTCAGAAATCCCTTCGTCTTGGGAGATGCAAGACGAGCCTGCATTCAATTCACTGCAGGATATCCGGCCATACTTCGACTCAGACCATCTCGGTGTCCATTCCACTTGAGGCCACAAACTCAGGGTCCCTCTCACATACCTGTAGCTGAGAGAAGCCTCCTCTTGAGGTGCTTGTGGAAAGTTGGTATTCCTCTTGAGTCGAAGCCAGGGACTAAGCTCTCATCTCGAGTTGATTTGGTGTCCAAGGAGCCCTTTTTTGTTGCTCCAGTGACCTCAGGATCCCTCTGAACTTGAGACAGTGATCTTGGGTTTTCTCTGGAGTGCCATCAAGGTAATCAAGACTCCTTTCACTTTTGATGTGGAACACGGAATTGCTCTGCACGCAGGGCAGGGGAATCGGGCCTCATCTCGCGGCGAGGGGGAAGTCTCATGGTTTTTCTCGAGTTGCGGCCGGAACCTGGGGTATATTCTCGAGTTACGACAGGGAGGGCCCTTCCAGACACGTGTTTGTTCAGCGACGTCAGGACTCCTGCCTAGGTGCGAGGGACACCTCGGGATTCGCCTCGAGTCTTGGCATGGCAATTGGGAGGCATCTCCACGTGAGGCGGGAGACCCAGTGTCCCTTTCCACGTGGCACAGGGATCCTGGGACTCCTATCCATTTTGAAGAGGAGTCAGGCATCATCTTCTTCGGAAGTATTGATCTCTGTGGACCTCTCGAGTTTTCAAAGGATGTGAGGCCTCCGGTCTCGATGAGGCGGAGAACTAGGTGTTTCTTTGTGGTCTCCACAGGGGATTCAGACATCCCATCGTCTTGGGAGATGCAAGACGAGCCTGCATTCAATTCACTGCAGGGATATCAGGCCTTACTTCGAGTCAGAGCATCTCGGTGTCCATTCCACTTGAGGCCACAAACTCAGGGTTCCTCTCACATACCTGTAGCTGATAGAAGCCTCCTCTTGAGGTTCTTGTGGAAAGTTGGTATTCCTCTTGAGTCGAAGCCAGGGACTAAGCTCTCATTTCGAGTTGATTTGCGGTCCACGGAGCCCTTTCGTGTTGTTTCAGTCACCTCAGGATCTCTCTAGACTTGAGACAGTGATCTTGGGCTTTCTCTGGAGTGCCATCAAGGATATCAAGGCTCCTTTCAACTTTGATGTAAAACACGGAATTGCTCTGCACGCAGTGCAGGGGAAGCGGGCCTCATCTCGCGGCGCGGGGGAAGACTCGTGGTTTTTCTCGAGTTGCGTCCGTAACCTGGGGTATATTCTCGAGTTACGACGGGGAGGGCCCTTCCAGACACCTGTTTGTTCAGTGACGTCAGGACTTCTGCCTAGATGCGAGGGACACCTCGTGATTCTCCTCGAGTCTTGTCATGGCAATTGGGACGTGTCTCCACGTGAGGCGGGAGACCCAGGGTCCCTTTCCACGTGCCACAGGGATCCTGGGACTCCTATCCATTTTCAAGAGGAGTCAGGCATCGTCTCCTTTGGAAGCATTGATCTCCGCGGACCTCTCGAATTATCAAAGGATGTGAGGCATCCGATCGCGATGAGGCGGAGAACGAGGACTTTCTCTGTGGTCTGCACAGGGGATTCAGATATCCCTTCGTCTTGTCAGATGCAAGACGAGCCTCCTTTAAATTCACTGCAGGGATATCCAGCCTTACTTCGAGTCAGAGCATCTCGGTGTAAATTCCACTTGAGGCCACAAACTCAGGGTCCCTCTCACATACCTGTAGCTGAGAGAAGCCTCCTCTTGAGGTGCTTGTGGAAAGTTGGTATTCCTGTTGAGTCGAATCCAAGGAATAAGCTCTCATCTCGAGTTGATTTGTGGTACACGGAGCCCTTTCGTGTTGCTCCAGTGACCTTAGGATCCCTCTAGACTTGAGACAGTGATCTTGGGTTTTCTCTGGAGTGCCATCAAGGAAATCAAGGCTCCTTCACCTTTGATGTGGAACACGGAATTGCTCTGCACGCAGTGCAGGGGAATCGGGCCTCATCTCGCGGCGAGGGGGAAGTCTCATGGTTTTTCTCGAGTTGCGGCCGGAACCTGGGGTATATTCTAGAGTTACGACGGGGAGCCCCCTTCCAGACACGTGTTTGTTCAGCGACGTCAGGACTCCTGCCTAGGTGTGAGGGACACCTCGGGATTCTCCTCGAATCTTGGCATGGCAATTGGGACGCGTCTCCACGTGAGGCGGGAGACCCAGGGTCCCTTTCCTGGAGTCCCAGGTCACAGGGATCCTGGGACTCCTATCCATTTTCAAGAGGAGTCAGGCATCGTCTCCTTTGGAAGCACAGATCTCCGTGGACCTCTCGAGTTTTCAAAGGATGTGAGGCCTCAGGTCGCAATGATGCGGAGGAGTAGGTCTTTCTCTGTGGTCTCCACAGGGGATTCAGACATCCCTTCGTCTTGGGAGATGTAAGACGAGAATGCATTCAATTCACTGCAGAGATATCCGGCCTTACTTCGAGTCAGAGCATCTCGGTGTCCATTCCACCTGAGGCCACAAACTCAGGGTCCCTCTCACATGCCTGTAGCTGAGAGAAGCCTCCTCTTGAGGTGCTTGTGGAAAGTTGGTATTCCTCTTGAGTGGAAGCCAGGGACTAAGCTCTCATCTCGAGTTGATTTGGGGTCCAGGGAGCCCTTTCGTGTTGTTCCAGTGAACTCAGGATCCCTCTCGACCTTAGACAGTGATCTTGGGTTTTTTCTGGAGTGGCATCAAGGAAATCAAGGCTCCTTTCATGTTTGATGTGGAACACGGAATTGCTCTGCACGCAGAGCAGGGGAATCGGGCCTCATCTCGCGGCGAGGGGGAAGTCTCATGGTTTTTCTCGAGTTGCAGCCGGAACCCGGGGTATATTCTCGAGTTACGACGTGGTGTGTCCTTCCAGACACGTGTTTGTTCAGCGAAGTCAGAACCAATACCTAGGTTCGATGGACACCTCAGTATTCTCCTCGAGGCTTGGCATGGCAACTGGGACGCGTCTCCACGTGAGGCGGGAGACCCAGGGTCCCTTTCCACGTGCCACAGGGATCCTGGGACTCCTATCCATTTTCAAGAGGAGTCAGGCATCGTCTCCTTTGGAAGCATTGATCTCCGCGGACCTCTCGAATTTTCAAAGGATGTGAGGCCTTTGGTCGCGATGAGGTGGAGAACTAGTTATATCTCTGTGGTCTCCACAGGGGATTCAGACATCCCTTCGTCTTGGGAGATGAAAGACGAGACTGCTTTCAATTCACTGCAGGGATATCCGGCCTTACTTCGAGTCAGAGCATCTCGGTGTCCATTCCACTTGAGGCCACAAACTCAGGGTCCGTCTCACATACCTGTAGCTGAGAGAAGCCTCCTCTTGAAATGCTTGTGGAAAGTTGGTATTCCTCTTGAGTCGAAGCCAGGGACTAAGCTCTCATCTCGAGTTGATTTGGGGTCCACGGAGCCCTTTCGTGTTGCTCCAGTGACCTCAGGATCCCTCTACACTTGAGACAGTGATCTTGGGTTTTCTCTGGAGTGCCATCAAGGAAATCAATGCTCCTTTCACGTTTGATGTGGAACACGGAATTGCTCTGCACGCAGTGCAGGTGAATCGGGCCTCATCTCGCGGCGAGGGGGAAGTCTCATGGTTTTTCTCGAGTTGCAGCCGGAACCTGGGGTATATTCTCGAGTTACGACGGGGAGGGCCCTTCCAGACACGTGTTTGTTCAGCGACGTCAGAACTCCTGCCTAGGTGTGAGGGACACCTCGGGATTGTCCTCGAGTCTTGGAATGACAATTGGGAGGCGTCTCCACGTGAGGCGGGAGACCCAGTGTCCCTTTCCACGTGCCACAGGGATCCTGGGACTCCTATCCATTTTCAAGAGGAGTCACGCATCGTCTCCTTTGGAAGCATTGATCTCCGCGGACCTATCGAGTTTTCAAAAGATGTGAGGCCTCCGGTCGCGATGTGACGAGAACTAGGTCTTTATCTGTGGTCTCCACAGGGGATTCAGACATCCCTTCGTCTTGGGAGATGCAAGACGAGCCTGCATTCTATTCACTGCAGGGATATCTGGACTTACTTCGAGTCAGAGCATCTCGGGGTCCATTCCACTTGAGGCCACAAACTCAGGTTCCCTCTGACATACATGTAGCTGAGTGAAGCCTCCTCTTGACGTGCTTGTGGAAAGTTGGTATGTCCCTTGAGTTGAAGCCAGGGACTAAGCTCTCATCTCGAGTTAATTTGGGCTTCACGGAGCCCTTTTGTGTTGCTCCATTGACTTCAGGATCCCTCTAGACTTGAGACAGTGATCTTGGGTTTTCTCTGGAGTGCCATCAAGGAAATCAAGGCTCCTTTCACGTTTGATGTGGAACACGGAATTGCTCTGCAGGCAGTGCAGGGGAATCGGGCCTCATCTCGCGGTGAGGGGGAAGTCTCATGATTTTCTCGAGTTGTGGCCGGAACCTGGGGTATATTCTCGAGTTACGACGGGGAGGGCCCTTCCAGACACGTGTTTGTTCAGCGACGTCAGGACTCCTGCCTAGGTGCGAGGGACACCTAGGGATTCTCCTCGAGTCTTGTCATGGCAATTGGGACGCGTCTCCATGTGAGTCGGGAGACCCAGGTCCGTTTCCACATGCCACAGGGATCCTGGGACTCCTATCCGTTTTCAAGAGGTGTCAGGAATAGTCTCCTTTGGAAGCATTGATCTCTGCAGACCTCTCGAGTTTTCAAAGATGTGAGGCCTCCAGTCGCGATGAGGCTGAGGACTAGGTCTTTCTCTCTGGTCTCCACAGGGGATTCAGACATCCCTTCATCTTGGGAGATGCAAGACGAACCTGCATTCAATTCACTTCAGGGATATCCAGCCTTACTTCGAGTCAGAGCATCTCGGTGTCCATTCCACTTGAGGCCACAAACTCAGGGTTCGTCTCACATACCTGTGGCTGGAAAGTTGGTATTCCTCTTGAGTCGAAGCCAGGTACTAAGCTCTCATCTTGAGTTGATTTGGGGTCCACGGAGCGCTTTCGTGTTGCTCCAGTGACCTCAGGATCCCTCTAGACTTGAGACAGTGATCTTGGGCTTTCTCTGGAGTGCCATCAAGGATATCAAGGCTCCTTTCAACTTTGATGTAGAACACGGAATTGCTCTGCACGCAGTGCAGGGGAAGCGGGCCTCACCTCGCGGCGCGGGGGAAGACTTGTGGTTTTTCTCGAGTTGCGTCCGTAACCTGGGGTATATTCTCGAGTTACGACGGGGAGTGCCCTTCCAGACAAATGTTTGTTCAGCGACGTCAGGACTCCTGCCTAGATGCGAGGGACACCTCGGGATTCTCCTCGAGTCTTGTCATGGCAATTGGGACGTGTCTCCACGTGAGGCGGGAGACCCAGGGTCCCTTTCCACGTGCCACAGGGATCCTGGGACTCCTATCCATGTTCAAGAGGAGTCAGGCATCGTCTCCTTTGGAAGCATTGATCTCCGCGGACCTCTCGAGTTATCAAAGGATGTGAGGCCTCCGATCGCGATGAGGCGGAGAACGAGGTCTTTCTCTGTGGTCTGCACAGGGGATTCAGACATCCCTTCATCTTGGGAGATGCAAGACGAGCCTGCATTCAATTCACTGCAGGGATATCCGGCCTTACTTCGAGTCAGAGCATCTCGGTGTTCATTCCACTTGAGGCCACACACTCAGGGTCCCTCTCACATACCTGTAGCTGAGAGAAGCCTCCTCTTGAGGTGCTTGTGGAAAGTTGGTATTCCTCTTGAGTCGAAGCCAGGGACTAAGCTCTCATCTCGAGTTGATTTTGGGTCCACGGAGCCCTTTCGTGTTGCTACAGTGACCTCAGGATCCCTCTAGACTTGAGACAGTGATCTTGGGTTTTCTCTGGAGTAAAATCAAGGAAATCAAGGCTCCTTTCACGTTTGATGTGGAACACGGAATTGCTCTGCACGCAGTGCAGGGGAATAGGGCCTCATCTCGCGGAGAGGGGGAAGTCTCATGATTTTTCTCCAGTTGTGGCTGGAACCTGGGGTATATTCTCGATTACGACGGGGAGGGCCCTTCCAGACACGTGTTTGTTCAGCGAAGTCAGGACTCCTGCCTAGGTGCGAGGGACATCTCGGGATCCTCCTCGAGTCTTGGCATGGCTATTGGGACACGTCTCCACGTGAGGCTCGAGTCCCAGGGTCCCTTTCCACGTGCCACAGGGATCCTGGGACTCCTATCCATTTTCAACAGGAGTCAGGTATCGTCTCCTTTGAAAGCATTGATCTCCGCGGACCTCTCGAGTTTTCAAAGGATGTGAGGCCTCCGGTAGCGATGAGGCGGAGAACTAGGTCTTTGTGGTCTCCACAGGGGATTCAGACATCCCTTCGTCTTGGGAGATGCAAGACGAGCCTGCATTCAATTCACTGCAGGATATCCGGCCATACTTCGACTCAGACCATCTCGGTGTCCATTACACTTGAGGCCACAAACTCAGGGTCCCTCTCACATACCTGTAGCTGAGAGAAGCCTCCTCTTGAGGTGCTTGTGGAAAGTTGGTATTCCTCTTGAGTCGAAGCCAGGGACTAAGCTCTCATCTCGAGTTGATTTGGTGTCCAAGGAGCCCTTTTTTGTTGCTCCAGTGACCTCAGGATCCCTCTGAACTTGAGACAGTGATCTTGGGTTTTCTCTGGAGTGCCATCAAGGTAATCAAGACTCCTTTCACTTTTGATGTGGAACACGGAATTGCTCTGCACGCAGGGCAGGGGAATCGGGCCTCATCTCGCGGCGAGGGGGAAGTCTCATGGTTTTTCTCGAGTTGCGGCCGGAACCTGGGGTATATTCTCGAGTTACGACAGGGAGGGCCCTTCCAGACACGTGTTTGTTCAGCGACGTCAGGACTCCTGCCTAGGTGCGAGGGACACCTCGGGATTCGCCTCGAGTCTTGGCATGGCAATTGGGAGGCGTCTCCACGTGAGGCGGGAGACCCAGTGTCCCTTTCCACGTGGCACAGGGATCCTGGGACTCCTATCCATTTTGAAGAGGAGTCAGGCATCATCTTCTTCGGAAGTATTGATCTCTGTGGACCTCTCGAGTTTTCAAAGGATGTGAGGCCTCCGGTCTCGATGAGGCGGAGAACTAGGTGTTTCTTTGTGGTCTCCACAGGGGATTCAGACATCCCATCGTCTTGGGAGATGCAAGACGAGCCTGCATTCAATTCACTGCAGGGATATCAGGCCTTACTTCGAGTCAGAGCATCTCGGTGTCCATTCCACTTGAGGCCACAAACTCAGGGTTCCTCTCACATACCTGTAGCTGATAGAAGCCTCCTCTTGAGGTGCTTGTGGAAAGTTGGTATTCCTCTTGAGTCGAAGCCAGGGACTAAGCTCTCATTTCGAGTTGATTTGCGGTCCACGGAGCCCTTTCGTGTTGTTTCAGTCACCTCAGGATCTCTCTAGACTTGAGACAGTGATCTTGGGCTTTCTCTGGAGTGCCATCAAGGATATCAAGGCTCCTTTCAACTTTGATGTAAAACACGGAATTGCTCTGCACGCAGTGCAGGGGAAGCGGGCCTCATCTCGCGGCGCGGGGGAAGACTCGTGGTTTTTCTCGAGTTGCGTCCGTAACCTGGGGTATATTCTCGAGTTACGACGGGGAGGGCCCTTCCAGACACCTGTTTGTTCAGTGACGTCAGGACTTCTGCCTAGATGCGAGGGACACCTCGTGATTCTCCTCGAGTCTTGTCATGGCAATTGGGACGTGTCTCCACGTGAGGCGGGAGACCCAGGGTCCCTTTCCACGTGCCACAGGGATCCTGGGACTCCTATCCATTTTCAAGAGGAGTCAGGCATCGTCTCCTTTGGAAGCATTGATCTCCGCGGACCTCTCGAATTATCAAAGGATGTGAGGCCTCCGATCGCGATGAGGCGGAGAACGAGGTCTTTCTCTGTGGTCTGCACAGGGGATTCAGATATCCCTTCGTCTTGTCAGATGCAAGACGAGCCTCCTTTAAATTCACTGCAGGGATATCCAGCCTTACTTCGAGTCAGAGCATCTCGGTGTAAATTCCACTTGAGGCCACAAACTCAGGGTCCCTCTCACATACCTGTAGCTGAGAGAAGCCTCCTCTTGAGGTGCTTGTGGAAAGTTGGTATTCCTGTTGAGTCGAATCCAAGGAATAAGCTCTCATCTCGAGTTGATTTGTGGTACACGGAGCCCTTTCGTGTTGCTCCAGTGACCTTAGGATCCCTCTAGACTTGAGACAGTGATCTTGGGTTTTCTCTGGAGTGCCATCAAGGAAATCAAGGCTCCTTCACCTTTGATGTGGAACACGGAATTGCTCTGCACGCAGTGCAGGGGAATCGGGCCTCATCTCGCGGCGAGGGGGAAGTCTCATGGTTTTTCTCGAGTTGCGGCCGGAACCTGGGGTATATTCTAGAGTTACGACGGGGAGCCCCCTTCCAGACACGTGTTTGTTCAGCGACGTCAGGACTCCTGCCTAGGTGTGAGGGACACCTCGGGATTCTCCTCGAATCTTGGCATGGCAATTGGGACGCGTCTCCACGTGAGGCGGGAGACCCAGGGTCCCTTTCCTGGAGTCCCAGGTCACAGGGATCCTGGGACTCCTATCCATTTTCAAGAGGAGTCAGGCATCGTCTCCTTTGGAAGCACAGATCTCCGTGGACCTCTCGAGTTTTCAAAGGATGTGAGGCCTCAGGTCGCAATGACGCGGAGGAGTAGGTCTTTCTCTGTGGTCTCCACAGGGGATTCAGACATCCCTTCGTCTTGGGAGATGTAAGACGAGAATGCATTCAATTCACTGCAGAGATATCCGGCCTTACTTCGAGTCAGAGCATCTCGGTGTCCATTCCACCTGAGGCCACAAACTCAGGGTCCCTCTCACATGCCTGTAGCTGAGAGAAGCCTCCTCTTGAGGTGCTTGTGGAAAGTTGGTATTCCTCTTGAGTGGAAGCCAGGGACTAAGCTCTCATCTCGAGTTGATTTGGGGTCCAGGGAGCCCTTTCGTGTTGTTCCAGTGAACTCAGGATCCCTCTCGACCTTAGACAGTGATCTTGGGTTTTTTCTGGAGTGGCATCAAGGAAATCAAGGCTCCTTTCATGTTTGATGTGGAACACGGAATTGCTCTGCACGCAGAGCAGGGGAATCGGGCCTCATCTCGCAGCGAGGGGGAAGTCTCATGGTTTTTCTCGAGTTGCAGCCGGAACCCGGGGTATATTCTCGAGTTACGATGGGGAGGGCCCTTCCAGACACGTGTTTGTTGAGCGACGTCAGGACTCCTGCCTAGGTGCGAGGGACACCTCGGGATTCTCCTCGAGTCTTGGCATGGCAATTGGGATGCGTCTCCACATGAGGCGGGAGACCCAGGGTCCCTTTCCACGTGCCACAGGGATCCTGGGACTCCTATCCATTTTCAAGAGGAGTCGGGCATCGTCTCCTTTGGAAGCATTGGTCTCTGCAGACCTCTCGAGTTTTCAAAGGATGTGAGGCCTCCGGTCGCGATGAGGCGGAGGACTAGGTCTTTCTATGTGGTCTCCTCAGGGGATTCAGACATCCCTTCATCTTGGGAGATGCAAGACGAGCCTGCATTCAATTCACTATTGGGATATCCGGCCTTAATTCGAGTCAGAGCATCTATGTGTCCATTCCACTTGAGGCCAGCAACTCAGGGTCCCTCTCACATACCTGTAGCTGAGAGAAGCCTCCTCTTGAGGTGCTTGTGGAAAGTTGGTATTCCTCTTGATTCGAAGCCAGGGACTAAGCTATCATCTCGAGTTGATTTGGGGTGCACGGAGCCCTTTCGTGTTGCTCAGGTGACCTCAGGATCCCTCTAGACTTGAGACAGTGATTTTGGGTTTTCTCTGGAGTGCCATCAAGGAAATCGAGTCTCCTTTCACGTTTGATGTGGAACACGGAATTGCTCTGCAGGCAGTGCAGGGGAATCGGGCCTCATCTCGCGGCGAGGGGGAAGTCTCATGATTTTTCTCAAGTTGTGGCCAGAACCTGGAGTATATTCTCGAGTTACGACCGGGAGGGCCCTTCCAGACACGTGTTTGTTCAGCGACGTCAGGACTCCTGCCTAGGTGCGAGGGACACCTCGGTATTCTCCTCGAGTCTTGGCATGGCAATTTTGTCGCGTCTCCACGTGAGGCGGGAGACCCAGGGTCCCTTTCCACGTGCCACAGGGATCCTGGGACTCGTATCCATTTTGAAGAGGAGTCAGGCATCGTCTCCTTTGGAAGCATTGATCTCCGCAGACCTCTCGATTTTTCAAAGGATGTGATGTCTCCGGTCGCGATGAGGCGGAGGACTAGGTCTTTCTCTGTGGTCTCCACAGGGGATTCAGACATCCCTTCGTCTTGGGAGATGCAAGACGAGCCTGCATTCAATTCACTGCAGGGATATCCGACCTTACTTCGAGTCAGAGCATCTCGGTGTCCATTCCACTTGAGGCCACAAACTCAGGGTCCCTCTCACATACCTGTAGCTGAGAGAAGCCTCCTCTTGAGGTGCTTGTGGAAAGTTGGTATTCCTCTTGAGTCGAAGCCAGGGACTAAGCTCTCATCTCGAGTTGATTTGGGGTCCACGGAGCCCTTTCGTGTTGCTCCAGTGACCTCAGGATCCCTCTAGACTTGAGACAGTGATCTTGGGTTTTCTCTGGAGTGCCATCAAGGAAATCAAGGCTCCTTTCACGTTTGATGTGGAACACGGAATTGCTCTGCACGCAGTGCAGGGGAATAGGGCCTCATCTCGCGGAGAGGGGGAAGTCTCATGATTTTTCTCCAGTTGTGGCTGGAACCTGGGGTATATTCTCGATTACGACGGGGAGGGCCCTTCCAGACACGTGTTTGTTCAGCGAAGTCAGGACTCCTGCCTAGGTGCGAGGGACATCTCGGGATCCTCCTCGAGTCTTGGCATGGCTATTGGGACACGTCTCCACGTGAGGCTCGAGTCCCAGGGTCCCTTTCCACGTGCCACAGGGATCCTGGGACTCCTATCCATTTTCAACAGGAGTCAGGTATCGTCTCCTTTGAAAGCATTGATCTCCGCGGACCTCTCGAGTTTTCAAAGGATGTGAGGCCTCCGGTAGCGATGAGGCGGAGAACTAGGTCTTTCTCTGTGGTCTCCTCAGGGGATTCAGAAATCCCTTCGTCTTGGGAGATGCAAGACGAGCCTGCATTCAATTCACTGCAGGATATCCGGCCATACTTCGACTCAGACCATCTCGGTGTCCATTCCACTTGAGGCCACAAACTCAGGGTCCCTCTCACATACCTGTAGCTGAGAGAAGCCTCCTCTTGAGGTGCTTGTGGAAAGTTGGTATTCCTCTTGAGTCGAAGCCAGGGACTAAGCTCTCATCTCGAGTTGATTTGGTGTCCAAGGAGCCCTTTTTTGTTGCTCCAGTGACCTCAGGATCCCTCTGAACTTGAGACAGTGATCTTGGGTTTTCTCTGGAGTGCCATCAAGGTAATCAAGACTCCTTTCACTTTTGATGTGGAACACGGAATTGCTCTGCACGCAGGGCAGGGGAATCGGGCCTCATCTCGCGGCGAGGGGGAAGTCTCATGGTTTTTCTCGAGTTGCGGCCGGAACCTGGGGTATATTCTCGAGTTACGACAGGGAGGGCCCTTCCAGACACGTGTTTGTTCAGCGACGTCAGGACTCCTGCCTAGGTGCGAGGGACACCTCGGGATTCGCCTCGAGTCTTGGCATGGCAATTGGGAGGCATCTCCACGTGAGGCGGGAGACCCAGTGTCCCTTTCCACGTGGCACAGGGATCCTGGGACTCCTATCCATTTTGAAGAGGAGTCAGGCATCATCTTCTTCGGAAGTATTGATCTCTGTGGACCTCTCGAGTTTTCAAAGGATGTGAGGCCTCCGGTCTCGATGAGGCGGAGAACTAGGTGTTTCTTTGTGGTCTCCACAGGGGATTCAGACATCCCATCGTCTTGGGAGATGCAAGACGAGCCTGCATTCAATTCACTGCAGGGATATCAGGCCTTACTTCGAGTCAGAGCATCTCGGTGTCCATTCCACTTGAGGCCACAAACTCAGGGTTCCTCTCACATACCTGTAGCTGATAGAAGCCTCCTCTTGAGGTTCTTGTGGAAAGTTGGTATTCCTCTTGAGTCGAAGCCAGGGACTAAGCTCTCATTTCGAGTTGATTTGCGGTCCACGGAGCCCTTTCGTGTTGTTTCAGTCACCTCAGGATCTCTCTAGACTTGAGACAGTGATCTTGGGCTTTCTCTGGAGTGCCATCAAGGATATCAAGGCTCCTTTCAACTTTGATGTAAAACACGGAATTGCTCTGCACGCAGTGCAGGGGAAGCGGGCCTCATCTCGCGGCGCGGGGGAAGACTCGTGGTTTTTCTCGAGTTGCGTCCGTAACCTGGGGTATATTCTCGAGTTACGACGGGGAGGGCCCTTCCAGACACCTGTTTGTTCAGTGACGTCAGGACTTCTGCCTAGATGCGAGGGACACCTCGTGATTCTCCTCGAGTCTTGTCATGGCAATTGGGACGTGTCTCCACGTGAGGCGGGAGACCCAGGGTCCCTTTCCACGTGCCACAGGGATCCTGGGACTCCTATCCATTTTCAAGAGGAGTCAGGCATCGTCTCCTTTGGAAGCATTGATCTCCGCGGACCTCTCGAATTATCAAAGGATGTGAGGCATCCGATCGCGATGAGGCGGAGAACGAGGACTTTCTCTGTGGTCTGCACAGGGGATTCAGATATCCCTTCGTCTTGTCAGATGCAAGACGAGCCTCCTTTAAATTCACTGCAGGGATATCCAGCCTTACTTCGAGTCAGAGCATCTCGGTGTAAATTCCACTTGAGGCCACAAACTCAGGGTCCCTCTCACATACCTGTAGCTGAGAGAAGCCTCCTCTTGAGGTGCTTGTGGAAAGTTGGTATTCCTGTTGAGTCGAATCCAAGGAATAAGCTCTCATCTCGAGTTGATTTGTGGTACACGGAGCCCTTTCGTGTTGCTCCAGTGACCTTAGGATCCCTCTAGACTTGAGACAGTGATCTTGGGTTTTCTCTGGAGTGCCATCAAGGAAATCAAGGCTCCTTCACCTTTGATGTGGAACACGGAATTGCTCTGCACGCAGTGCAGGGGAATCGGGCCTCATCTCGCGGCGAGGGGGAAGTCTCATGGTTTTTCTCGAGTTGCGGCCGGAACCTGGGGTATATTCTAGAGTTACGACGGGGAGCCCCCTTCCAGACACGTGTTTGTTCAGCGACGTCAGGACTCCTGCCTAGGTGTGAGGGACACCTCGGGATTCTCCTCGAATCTTGGCATGGCAATTGGGACGCGTCTCCACGTGAGGCGGGAGACCCAGGGTCCCTTTCCTGGAGTCCCAGGTCACAGGGATCCTGGGACTCCTATCCATTTTCAAGAGGAGTCAGGCATCGTCTCCTTTGGAAGCACAGATCTCCGTGGACCTCTCGAGTTTTCAAAGGATGTGAGGCCTCAGGTCGCAATGATGCGGAGGAGTAGGTCTTTCTCTGTGGTCTCCACAGGGGATTCAGACATCCCTTCGTCTTGGGAGATGTAAGACGAGAATGCATTCAATTCACTGCAGAGATATCCGGCCTTACTTCGAGTCAGAGCATCTCGGTGTCCATTCCACCTGAGGCCACAAACTCAGGGTCCCTCTCACATGCCTGTAGCTGAGAGAAGCCTCCTCTTGAGGTGCTTGTGGAAAGTTGGTATTCCTCTTGAGTGGAAGCCAGGGACTAAGCTCTCATCTCGAGTTGATTTGGGGTCCAGGGAGCCCTTTCGTGTTGTTCCAGTGAACTCAGGATCCCTCTCGACCTTAGACAGTGATCTTGGGTTTTTTCTGGAGTGGCATCAAGGAAATCAAGGCTCCTTTCATGTTTGATGTGGAACACGGAATTGCTCTGCACGCAGAGCAGGGGAATCGGGCCTCATCTCGCGGCGAGGGGGAAGTCTCATGGTTTTTCTCGAGTTGCAGCCGGAACCCGGGGTATATTCTCGAGTTACGACGTGGTGTGTCCTTCCAGACACGTGTTTGTTCAGCGAAGTCAGAACCAATACCTAGGTTCGATGGACACCTCAGTATTCTCCTCGAGGCTTGGCATGGCAACTGGGACGCGTCTCCACGTGAGGCGGGAGACCCAGGGTCCCTTTCCACGTGCCACAGGGATCCTGGGACTCCGATCCATTTTCAAGAGGAGTCAGGCATCGTCTCCTTTGGAAGCATTGATCTCCGCGGACCTCTCGAATTTTCAAAGGATGTGAGGCCTTTGGTCGCGATGAGGTGGAGAACTAGTTATATCTCTGTGGTCTCCACAGGGGATTCAGACATCCCTTCGTCTTGGGAGATGAAAGACGAGACTGCTTTCAATTCACTGCAGGGATATCCGGCCTTACTTCGAGTCAGAGCATCTCGGTGTCCATTCCACTTGAGGCCACAAACTCAGGGTCCGTCTCACATACCTGTAGCTGAGAGAAGCCTCCTCTTGAAATGCTTGTGGAAAGTTGGTATTCCTCTTGAGTCGAAGCCAGGGACTAAGCTCTCATCTCGAGTTGATTTGGGGTCCACGGAGCCCTTTCGTGTTGCTCCAGTGACCTCAGGATCCCTCTACACTTGAGACAGTGATCTTGGGTTTTCTCTGGAGTGCCATCAAGGAAATCAATGCTCCTTTCACGTTTGATGTGGAACACGGAATTGCTCTGCACGCAGTGCAGGTGAATCGGGCCTCATCTCGCGGCGAGGGGGAAGTCTCATGGTTTTTCTCGAGTTGCAGCCGGAACCTGGGGTATATTCTCGAGTTACGACGGGGAGGGCCCTTCCAGACACGTGTTTGTTCAGCGACGTCAGAACTCCTGCCTAGGTGTGAGGGACACCTCGGGATTGTCCTCGAGTCTTGGAATGACAATTGGGAGGCGTCTCCACGTGAGGCGGGAGACCCAGTGTCCCTTTCCACGTGCCACAGGGATCCTGGGACTCCTATCCATTTTCAAGAGGAGTCACGCATCGTCTCCTTTGGAAGCATTGATCTCCGCGGACCTATCGAGTTTTCAAAAGATGTGAGGCCTCCGGTCGCGATGTGACGAGAACTAGGTCTTTATCTGTGGTCTCCACAGGGGATTCAGACATCCCTTCGTCTTGGGAGATGCAAGACGAGCCTGCATTCTATTCACTGCAGGGATATCTGGACTTACTTCGAGTCAGAGCATCTCGGGGTCCATTCCACTTGAGGCCACAAACTCAGGTTCCCTCTGACATACATGTAGCTGAGTGAAGCCTCCTCTTGACGTGCTTGTGGAAAGTTGGTATGTCCCTTGAGTTGAAGCCAGGGACTAAGCTCTCATCTCGAGTTAATTTGGGCTTCACGGAGCCCTTTTGTGTTGCTCCATTGACTTCAGGATCCCTCTAGACTTGAGACAGTGATCTTGGGTTTTCTCTGGAGTGCCATCAAGGAAATCAAGGCTCCTTTCACGTTTGATGTGGAACACGGAATTGCTCTGCAGGCAGTGCAGGGGAATCGGGCCTCATCTCGCGGTGAGGGGGAAGTCTCATGATTTTCTCGAGTTGTGGCCGGAACCTGGGGTATATTCTCGAGTTACGACGGGGAGGGCCCTTCCAGACACGTGTTTGTTCAGCGACGTCAGGACTCCTGCCTAGGTGCGAGGGACACCTAGGGATTCTCCTCGAGTCTTGTCATGGCAATTGGGACGCGTCTCCATGTGAGTCGGGAGACCCAGGTCCGTTTCCACATGCCACAGGGATCCTGGGACTCCTATCCGTTTTCAAGAGGTGTCAGGAATAGTCTCCTTTGGAAGCATTGATCTCTGCAGACCTCTCGAGTTTTCAAAGATGTGAGGCCTCCAGTCGCGATGAGGCTGAGGACTAGGTCTTTCTCTCTGGTCTCCACAGGGGATTCAGACATCCCTTCATCTTGGGAGATGCAAGACGAACCTGCATTCAATTCACTTCAGGGATATCCAGCCTTACTTCGAGTCAGAGCATCTCGGTGTCCATTCCACTTGAGGCCACAAACTCAGGGTTCGTCTCACATACCTGTGGCTGGAAAGTTGGTATTCCTCTTGAGTCGAAGCCAGGTACTAAGCTCTCATCTTGAGTTGATTTGGGGTCCACGGAGCGCTTTCGTGTTGCTCCAGTGACCTCAGGATCCCTCTAGACTTGAGACAGTGATCTTGGGCTTTCTCTGGAGTGCCATCAAGGATATCAAGGCTCCTTTCAACTTTGATGTAGAACACGGAATTGCTCTGCACGCAGTGCAGGGGAAGCGGGCCTCACCTCGCGGCGCGGGGGAAGACTTGTGGTTTTTCTCGAGTTGCGTCCGTAACCTGGGGTATATTCTCGAGTTACGACGGGGAGTGCCCTTCCAGACAAATGTTTGTTCAGCGACGTCAGGACTCCTGCCTAGATGCGAGGGACACCTCGGGATTCTCCTCGAGTCTTGTCATGGCAATTGGGACGTGTCTCCACGTGAGGCGGGAGACCCAGGGTCCCTTTCCACGTGCCACAGGGATCCTGGGACTCCTATCCATGTTCAAGAGGAGTCAGGCATCGTCTCCTTTGGAAGCATTGATCTCCGCGGACCTCTCGAGTTATCAAAGGATGTGAGGCCTCCGATCGCGATGAGGCGGAGAACGAGGTCTTTCTCTGTGGTCTGCACAGGGGATTCAGACATCCCTTCATCTTGGGAGATGCAAGACGAGCCTGCATTCAATTCACTGCAGGGATATCCGGCCTTACTTCGAGTCAGAGCATCTCGGTGTTCATTCCACTTGAGGCCACACACTCAGGGTCCCTCTCACATACCTGTAGCTGAGAGAAGCCTCCTCTTGAGGTGCTTGTGGAAAGTTGGTATTCCTCTTGAGTCGAAGCCAGGGACTAAGCTCTCATCTCGAGTTGATTTTGGGTCCACGGAGCCCTTTCGTGTTGCTACAGTGACCTCAGGATCCCTCTAGACTTGAGACAGTGATCTTGGGTTTTCTCTGGAGTAAAATCAAGGAAATCAAGGCTCCTTTCACGTTTGATGTGGAACACGGAATTGCTCTGCACGCAGTGCAGGGGAATAGGGCCTCATCTCGCGGAGAGGGGGAAGTCTCATGATTTTTCTCCAGTTGTGGCTGGAACCTGGGGTATATTCTCGATTACGACGGGGAGGGCCCTTCCAGACACGTGTTTGTTCAGCGAAGTCAGGACTCCTGCCTAGGTGCGAGGGACATCTCGGGATCCTCCTCGAGTCTTGGCATGGCTATTGGGACACGTCTCCACGTGAGGCTCGAGTCCCAGGGTCCCTTTCCACGTGCCACAGGGATCCTGGGACTCCTATCCATTTTCAACAGGAGTCAGGTATCGTCTCCTTTGAAAGCATTGATCTCCGCGGACCTCTCGAGTTTTCAAAGGATGTGAGGCCTCCGGTAGCGATGAGGCGGAGAACTAGGTCTTTGTGGTCTCCACAGGGGATTCAGACATCCCTTCGTCTTGGGAGATGCAAGACGAGCCTGCATTCAATTCACTGCAGGATATCCGGCCATACTTCGACTCAGACCATCTCGGTGTCCATTACACTTGAGGCCACAAACTCAGGGTCCCTCTCACATACCTGTAGCTGAGAGAAGCCTCCTCTTGAGGTGCTTGTGGAAAGTTGGTATTCCTCTTGAGTCGAAGCCAGGGACTAAGCTCTCATCTCGAGTTGATTTGGTGTCCAAGGAGCCCTTTTTTGTTGCTCCAGTGACCTCAGGATCCCTCTGAACTTGAGACAGTGATCTTGGGTTTTCTCTGGAGTGCCATCAAGGTAATCAAGACTCCTTTCACTTTTGATGTGGAACACGGAATTGCTCTGCACGCAGGGCAGGGGAATCGGGCCTCATCTCGCGGCGAGGGGGAAGTCTCATGGTTTTTCTCGAGTTGCGGCCGGAACCTGGGGTATATTCTCGAGTTACGACAGGGAGGGCCCTTCCAGACACGTGTTTGTTCAGCGACGTCAGGACTCCTGCCTAGGTGCGAGGGACACCTCGGGATTCGCCTCGAGTCTTGGCATGGCAATTGGGAGGCGTCTCCACGTGAGGCGGGAGACCCAGTGTCCCTTTCCACGTGGCACAGGGATCCTGGGACTCCTATCCATTTTGAAGAGGAGTCAGGCATCATCTTCTTCGGAAGTATTGATCTCTGTGGACCTCTCGAGTTTTCAAAGGATGTGAGGCCTCCGGTCTCGATGAGGCGGAGAACTAGGTGTTTCTTTGTGGTCTCCACAGGGGATTCAGACATCCCATCGTCTTGGGAGATGCAAGACGAGCCTGCATTCAATTCACTGCAGGGATATCAGGCCTTACTTCGAGTCAGAGCATCTCGGTGTCCATTCCACTTGAGGCCACAAACTCAGGGTTCCTCTCACATACCTGTAGCTGATAGAAGCCTCCTCTTGAGGTGCTTGTGGAAAGTTGGTATTCCTCTTGAGTCGAAGCCAGGGACTAAGCTCTCATTTCGAGTTGATTTGCGGTCCACGGAGCCCTTTCGTGTTGTTTCAGTCACCTCAGGATCTCTCTAGACTTGAGACAGTGATCTTGGGCTTTCTCTGGAGTGCCATCAAGGATATCAAGGCTCCTTTCAACTTTGATGTAAAACACGGAATTGCTCTGCACGCAGTGCAGGGGAAGCGGGCCTCATCTCGCGGCGCGGGGGAAGACTCGTGGTTTTTCTCGAGTTGCGTCCGTAACCTGGGGTATATTCTCGAGTTACGACGGGGAGGGCCCTTCCAGACACCTGTTTGTTCAGTGACGTCAGGACTTCTGCCTAGATGCGAGGGACACCTCGTGATTCTCCTCGAGTCTTGTCATGGCAATTGGGACGTGTCTCCACGTGAGGCGGGAGACCCAGGGTCCCTTTCCACGTGCCACAGGGATCCTGGGACTCCTATCCATTTTCAAGAGGAGTCAGGCATCGTCTCCTTTGGAAGCATTGATCTCCGCGGACCTCTCGAATTATCAAAGGATGTGAGGCCTCCGATCGCGATGAGGCGGAGAACGAGGTCTTTCTCTGTGGTCTGCACAGGGGATTCAGATATCCCTTCGTCTTGTCAGATGCAAGACGAGCCTCCTTTAAATTCACTGCAGGGATATCCAGCCTTACTTCGAGTCAGAGCATCTCGGTGTAAATTCCACTTGAGGCCACAAACTCAGGGTCCCTCTCACATACCTGTAGCTGAGAGAAGCCTCCTCTTGAGGTGCTTGTGGAAAGTTGGTATTCCTGTTGAGTCGAATCCAAGGAATAAGCTCTCATCTCGAGTTGATTTGTGGTACACGGAGCCCTTTCGTGTTGCTCCAGTGACCTTAGGATCCCTCTAGACTTGAGACAGTGATCTTGGGTTTTCTCTGGAGTGCCATCAAGGAAATCAAGGCTCCTTCACCTTTGATGTGGAACACGGAATTGCTCTGCACGCAGTGCAGGGGAATCGGGCCTCATCTCGCGGCGAGGGGGAAGTCTCATGGTTTTTCTCGAGTTGCGGCCGGAACCTGGGGTATATTCTAGAGTTACGACGGGGAGCCCCCTTCCAGACACGTGTTTGTTCAGCGACGTCAGGACTCCTGCCTAGGTGTGAGGGACACCTCGGGATTCTCCTCGAATCTTGGCATGGCAATTGGGACGCGTCTCCACGTGAGGCGGGAGACCCAGGGTCCCTTTCCTGGAGTCCCAGGTCACAGGGATCCTGGGACTCCTATCCATTTTCAAGAGGAGTCAGGCATCGTCTCCTTTGGAAGCACAGATCTCCGTGGACCTCTCGAGTTTTCAAAGGATGTGAGGCCTCAGGTCGCAATGACGCGGAGGAGTAGGTCTTTCTCTGTGGTCTCCACAGGGGATTCAGACATCCCTTCGTCTTGGGAGATGTAAGACGAGAATGCATTCAATTCACTGCAGAGATATCCGGCCTTACTTCGAGTCAGAGCATCTCGGTGTCCATTCCACCTGAGGCCACAAACTCAGGGTCCCTCTCACATGCCTGTAGCTGAGAGAAGCCTCCTCTTGAGGTGCTTGTGGAAAGTTGGTATTCCTCTTGAGTGGAAGCCAGGGACTAAGCTCTCATCTCGAGTTGATTTGGGGTCCAGGGAGCCCTTTCGTGTTGTTCCAGTGAACTCAGGATCCCTCTCGACCTTAGACAGTGATCTTGGGTTTTTTCTGGAGTGGCATCAAGGAAATCAAGGCTCCTTTCATGTTTGATGTGGAACACGGAATTGCTCTGCACGCAGAGCAGGGGAATCGGGCCTCATCTCGCAGCGAGGGGGAAGTCTCATGGTTTTTCTCGAGTTGCAGCCGGAACCCGGGGTATATTCTCGAGTTACGATGGGGAGGGCCCTTCCAGACACGTGTTTGTTGAGCGACGTCAGGACTCCTGCCTAGGTGCGAGGGACACCTCGGGATTCTCCTCGAGTCTTGGCATGGCAATTGGGATGCGTCTCCACATGAGGCGGGAGACCCAGGGTCCCTTTCCACGTGCCACAGGGATCCTGGGACTCCTATCCATTTTCAAGAGGAGTCGGGCATCGTCTCCTTTGGAAGCATTGGTCTCTGCAGACCTCTCGAGTTTTCAAAGGATGTGAGGCCTCCGGTCGCGATGAGGCGGAGGACTAGGTCTTTCTATGTGGTCTCCTCAGGGGATTCAGACATCCCTTCATCTTGGGAGATGCAAGACGAGCCTGCATTCAATTCACTATTGGGATATCCGGCCTTAATTCGAGTCAGAGCATCTATGTGTCCATTCCACTTGAGGCCAGCAACTCAGGGTCCCTCTCACATACCTGTAGCTGAGAGAAGCCTCCTCTTGAGGTGCTTGTGGAAAGTTGGTATTCCTCTTGATTCGAAGCCAGGGACTAAGCTATCATCTCGAGTTGATTTGGGGTGCACGGAGCCCTTTCGTGTTGCTCAGGTGACCTCAGGATCCCTCTAGACTTGAGACAGTGATTTTGGGTTTTCTCTGGAGTGCCATCAAGGAAATCGAGTCTCCTTTCACGTTTGATGTGGAACACGGAATTGCTCTGCAGGCAGTGCAGGGGAATCGGGCCTCATCTCGCGGCGAGGGGGAAGTCTCATGATTTTTCTCAAGTTGTGGCCAGAACCTGGAGTATATTCTCGAGTTACGACCGGGAGGGCCCTTCCAGACACGTGTTTGTTCAGCGACGTCAGGACTCCTGCCTAGGTGCGAGGGACACCTCGGTATTCTCCTCGAGTCTTGGCATGGCAATTTTGTCGCGTCTCCACGTGAGGCGGGAGACCCAGGGTCCCTTTCCACGTGCCACAGGGATCCTGGGACTCGTATCCATTTTGAAGAGGAGTCAGGCATCGTCTCCTTTGGAAGCATTGATCTCCGCAGACCTCTCGATTTTTCAAAGGATGTGATGTCTCCGGTCGCGATGAGGCGGAGGACTAGGTCTTTCTCTGTGGTCTCCACAGGGGATTCAGACATCCCTTCGTCTTGGGAGATGCAAGACGAGCCTGCATTCAATTCACTGCAGGGATATCCGACCTTACTTCGAGTCAGAGCATCTCGGTGTCCATTCCACTTGAGGCCACAAACTCAGGGTCCCTCTCACATACCTGTAGCTGAGAGAAGCCTCCTCTTGAGGTGCTTGTGGAAAGTTGGTATTCCTCTTGAGTCGAAGCCAGGGACTAAGCTCTCATCTCGAGTTGATTTGGGGTCCACGGAGCCCTTTCGTGTTGCTCCAGTGACCTCAGGATCCCTCTAGATTTGAGACAGTGATCTTGGGTTTTCTCTGGAGTGCCATCAAGGAAATCAAGGCTCCTTTCACGTTTGATGTGGAACACGGAATTGTTCTGCTGGCAATGCAGGGGAATCGGGCCTCATCTCGCAGCGAGGGGGAAGTCTCATGGTTTTTCTCGAGTTGCGGCCGGAACCTGGGGTATATTCTCGAGTTACGACGGGGAGGACCCTTCCAGACACGTGTTTGTTCAGCGACGTCAGGACTCCTGCCTAGGTGCGAGGGACTCCTCGGTATTCTCCTCGAGTCTTGGCATGGCAATTTTGTCGCGTCTCCACTTGAGGCGGGAGACCCAGGTTCCCTTTCCACGTGCCACAGGGATCCTGGGACTCCTATCCATTTTCAAGAGGAGTCAGGCATCGTCTCCTTTGGAAGCGTTGATCTCCGCGGACCTCTCGAGTTTTCAAAGGATGTGAGGCCTCCGGTCGCGATGAGGCGGAGGACTAGGTCTTTCTCTGTGGTCTCCACAGTGGATTCAGATATCCCTTCGTCTTGGGAGATGCAAGACGAGCCTGCATTCAATTCACTGCAGGGATATCCGGCCTTACTTCGAGTCACAGCATCTCGGTGTCCATTCCACTTGAGGCCACAAACTCAGGGTCCCTCTCACATAACTGTAGCTGAGAGAAGGCTCCTCTTCAGGTGCTTGTGAAAAGTTGGTATTCCTCTTGAGTCGAAGCCAGGGACTGAGCTCTCGTCTCGAGTTGATTTGGGGTCCACGGAGCCCTTTCGTGTTGCTCCAGTGACCTCAGGATCCCTCTAGACTTGAGACAGTGATTTTGGGTTTTCTCTGGAGTTCCATCAAGGAAATCATGGCTCCTTTCAAGTTTGATGTGGAACACGGAATTGCTCTGCACGCAGTGCAGGGGAATCGGGGCTCATCTCACGGTGAGGGGGAAGTCTCATGGTTTTTCTCGATTTGCGGCTGGAACCTCTGGTATATTCTCGAGTTACGAAGGGGAGGGCCCTTCCAGACACGTGTTTGTTCAGCGACGTCAGGACTCCTGCCTAGGTGCGAGGGACACCTCGGGATTCTCCTCAAGTCTTGGCATGGCAATTGGGATGCGTCTCCACGTGAGGCGGGAGACCCAGGATCCCTTTCTACGTGCCACAGGGATCCTGGGACTCCTATCCATTTTCAAGAGGAGTCGGGCATCCTCTCCTTTGGAATCATTGATCTCTGCAGACCTCTCGAGTTTTGAAAGGATGTGAGGCCTCCGGTCGCGATGAGATGGAGGACTAAGTCTTTCTCTGTGGTCTCCACAGGGGATTCAGACATCCCTTCGTCTTGGGAGATGCAAGACGAGCCTGCATTCAATTCACTGCAGGGATATCCGGCCTTACTTCGAGTCAGAGCATCTCGGTGTCCATTCCACTTGAGGCCACAAATTCAGGGTTCCTCTCACATACCTGTAGCTGAGAGAAGCCTCCTCTTGAGGTGCTTGTGGAAAGTTGGTATTCCCCTTGAGTCTAAGCCAGGGACTATGCTCTCATCTCGAGTTGATTTGGGGTCCACGGAGCCCTTTCCTATTGGTCCAGTGACCTCAGGATCCCTCTAGACTTGAGACAGTGTTCTTGGGTTTTCTCTGGAGTGCCATCAAGGAAATCAAGGCTCCTTTCACGCTTGATGTGGAACACGGAATTGCTCTGCATGCAGTGCAGGGGAATCGGGCCTCAACTCGCGGCGAGGGGGAAATCTCATGGTTTTTCTCGAGTTGCGGCCAGAACCTGGGGTATATTCTCGAGTTACGACCGGGAGGGCCCTTCCAGACACGTGTTTGTTCAGCGACGTCAGGACTCCTGCCTAGGTGCGAGGGACACCTCGGGATTCTCCTCGAGTCTTGGCATCGCAATTTGGACGCGTCTCCAGGTGAGGCGGGAGACCCGGGGTCCCTTTCCAGGTGCCACAGATATCCTGGGACTCCTATCCATTTTCAAGAGGAGTCAGGCATCGTCTCCTTCGGAAGTATTGATCTCAGCGGACCTCTCGAGTTTTCAAAGGATGTGAGGCCTCCGGTCGCGATGAGGCGGAGGACTAGGTCTTTCTATGTGGTCTCCTCAGGGGATTCAGACATCCCTTCATCTTGGGAGAGGCAAGACGATACTGCATTCAATTCACTATTGGGATATCCGGCCTTAATTCGAGTCAGAGCATCTATGTGTCCATTCCACTTGAGGCCAGCAACTCAGAGTCCCTCTCACATACCTGTAGCTGAGAGAAGCCTCCTCTTGAGGTGCTTGTGGAAAGTTGGTATTCCTCTTGATTCGAAGCCAGGGACTAAGCTATCATCTCGAGTTGATTTGGGGTGCACGGAGCCCTTTCGTGTTGTTCCAGTGACCTCAGGATCCCTCTAGATTTGAGACAGTGATCTTGGGTTTTCTCTGGAGTGCCATCAAGGAAATCAAGGCTCCTTTCACGTTTGATGTGGAACACGGAATTGTTCTGCTGGCAATGCAGGGGAATCGGGCCTCATCTCGCAGCGAGGGGGAAGTCTCATGGTTTTTCTCGAGTTGCGGCCGGAACCTGGGGTATATTCTCGAGTTACGACGGGGAGGGCCTTCCAGACACGTGTTTGTTCAGCGACGACAGGACTCCTGCCTAGGTGCGAGGGACACCTCGGGATTCTCCTCGAGTCTTGGCATGGCAATTGGGACGCGGCTCCACGTGAGGCGGGAGACCAAGGCTCCCTTTCCACGTGCCACAGGGATCCTGGGACTCCTATCCATTTTCAAGAAGAGTCAGGAATCGTCTCTTTTGGAAGCATTGATCTCCGCAGACCTCTCGAGTTTTCAAAGGATGTGAGGCCTCCGGTCGCGATGAGGCGGAGGACTAGGTCTTTCTCTGTTGTCTCCACAGGGGATTCAGACATCCCTTCGTCTTGGGAGATGCAAGACGAGCCTGCATTCAATTCACTGCAGGGATATCCGGCCTTACTTCGAGTCAGAGCATCTCGGTGTCCATTCCACATGAGGCCACAAACTCAGGGTCCCTCTCACATAACTGTAGCTGAGAGAAGGCTCCTCTTCAGGTGCTTGTGAAAAGTTGGTATTCCTCTTGAGTCGAAGCCAGGGACTAAGCTCTCATCTCGAGTTGATTTGGGGTCCACGGAGCCCTTTCGTGTTGCTCCAGTGACCTCAGGATCCCTCTAGACTTGAGACAGTGATTTTGGGTTTTCTCTGGAGTTCCATCAAGGAAATCATGGCTCCTTTCAAGTTTGATGTGGAACACGGAATTGCTCTGCACGCAGTGCAGGGGAATCGGGGCTCATCTCACGGCGAGGGGGAAGTCTCATGGTTTTTCTCGAGTTGCGGCCGGAACCTGGGGTATATTCTCGAGTTACGACGGGGAGGACCCTTCCAGACACGTGTTTGTTCAGCGACGTCAGGACTCCTGCCTAGGAGCGAGGGACACCTCGGGATTTTCCTCGAGTCTTGGCATGGCAATTCGACGCGTCTCCAGGTGAGGCGGAAACCCAGGGTCCCTTTCCACGTGCCACAGATATCCTGGGACTCCTATCCATTTTCAAGAGGAGTCAGGCATCGTCTCCTTCGGAAGTATTGATCTCAGCGGACCTCTCGAGTTTTCAAAGGATATGAGGCCTCCGGTCGCGAGGAGGCGGAGGACTAGGTCTTTCTCTGTGGTCTCCACAGGGAATTCAGACAACCCTTCGTCTTCGGAGATGCAAGACGAGCCTGCATTCAATTCACTGCAGGGATATCCGGCCTTACTTCGAGTCAGAGCATCTCGGTGTCCATTCCACTTGAGGCCACAAACTCAGGGTCCCACTCACATACCTGTAGCTGAGAGAAGCCTCCTCTTGAGGTGCTTGTGGAAAGTTGGCATTCCTCTTGAGTCGAAGCCAGGGACTAAGCTCTCATCTCGAGTTGATTTGGGGTCCACGGAGCCCTTTCGTGTTTCTCCAGTGACCTCAGGATCCCTCTAGACTTGAGACATTGATTTTGGGTTTTCTCTGGAGTTCCATCAAGGAAATCATGGCTCCTTTCAAGTTTGATGTGGAACACGGAATTGCTCTGCACGCAGTGCAGGGGAATCGGGCCTCATCTCACGGCGAGGGGGAAGTCTCATGGTTTTTCTCGAGTTGCGGCCGGAACCTGGGGTATATTCTCGAGTTATGACGGGGAGGACCCTTCCAGACACGTGTTTGTTCAGCGACGTCAGGACTCCTGCCTAGGTGCGAGGGACTCCTCGGTATTCTCCTCAAGTCTTGGCATGGCAATTTTGTCGCGTCTCCACGTGAGGCGGGAGACCCAGGTTCCCTTTCCACGTGCCACAGGGATCCTGGGACTCCTATCCATTTTCAAGAGGAGTCAGGCATCGTCTCCTTTGGAAACGTTGATCTCCGCGGACCTCTCGAGTTTCCAAAGGATGTGAGCCCTCCGGTCGCGATGAGGCGGAGGACTAGGTCTTTCTCTGTGGTCTCCACAGTGGATTCAGATATCCCTTCGTCTTGGGAGATGCATGACGAGCCTGCATTCAATTCACTGCAGGGATATCCGGCCTTACTTCGAGTCACAGCATCTCGGTGTCCATTCCACTTGAGGCCACAAATTCAGGGTCCCACTCACATACCTGTAGCTGAGAGAAGCCTCCTCTTGAGGTGCTTGTGGAAAGTTGGTATTCCTCTTGAGTCGAAGCCAGGGACTAAGCTCTCGTCTCGAGTCGGTTTGGGGTCCACGGAGACCTTTCGTGTTGCTACAGTGACCTCAGGATCCCTCTAGACTAGAGGCAGTGATCTTGGGTTTTCTCTGGAGTGCCATCAAGGAAATCAAGGCTCCTTTCACTTTTGATGTGGAATACGGAATTGCTCTGCACCCAGGGCAGGGGAATCGGGCCTCATCTCGCGGCGAGGGGGAAGTCTCATGGTTTTTCTCGAGTTGCGGCCGGAACCTGGGGTATATTCTCGAGTTACGACGGGGAGGGCCCTTCCAGACACGTGTTTGTTCAGCGACGTCAGGACTCCTGCCTAGGTGCGAGGGACACCTCGGGATTCTCCTCGAGTCTTGGCATGGCAATTGGGATGCGTCTCCACGTGAGGCGGGAGACCCAGGGTCCCTTTCCACGTGCCACAGGGATCCTGGGACTCCTATCCATTTTCAAGAGGAGTCGGGCATCGTCTCCTTTGGAATCATTGATCTCTGCAGACCTCTCGAGTTTTGAAAGGATGTGAGGCCTCCGGTCGCGATGAGATGGAGGACTAAGTCTTTCTCTGTGGTCTCCACAGGGGATTCAGACATCCCTTCGTCTTGGGAGATGCAAGACGAGCCTGCATTCAATTCACTGCAGGGATATCCGGCCTTACTTCGAGTCAGAGCATCTCGGTGTCCATTCCACTTGAGGCCACAAATTCAGGGTTCCTCTCACATACCTGTAGCTGAGAGAAGCCTCCTCTTGAGGTGCTTGTGGAAAGTTGGTATTCCCCTTGAGTCTAAGCCAGGGACTATGCTCTCATCTCGAGTTGATTTGGGGTCCACGGAGCCCTTTCCTGTTGGTCCAGTGACCTCAGGATCCCTCTAGACTTGAGACAGTGATCTTGGGTTTTCTCTGGAGTGCCATCAAGGAAATCAAGGCTCCTTTCACGCTTGATGTGGAACACGGAATTGCTCTGCATGCAGTGCAGGGGAATCGGGCCTCAACTCGCGGCGAGGGGGAAATCTCATGGTTTTTCTCGAGTTGCGGCCAGAACCTGGGGTATATTCTCGAGTTACGACCGGGAGGGCCCTTCCAGACACGTGTTTGTTCAGCGACGTCAGGACTCCTGCCTAGGTGCGAGGGACACCTCGGGATTCTCCTCGAGTCTTGGCATCGCAATTTGGACGCGTCTCCAGGTGAGGCGGGAGACCCGGGGTCCCTTTCCACGTGCCACAGATATCCTGGGACTCCTATCCATTTTCAAGAGGAGTCAGGCATCGTCTCCTTCGGAAGTATTGATCTCAGCGGACCTCTCGAGTTTTCAAAGGATGTGAGGCCTCCGGTCGCGATGAGGCGGAGGACTAGGTCTTTCTATGTGGTCTCCTCAGGGGATTCAGACATCCCTTCATCTTGGGAGAGGCAAGACGATACTGCATTCAATTCACTATTGGGATATCCGGCCTTAATTCGAGTCAGAGCATCTATGTGTCCATTCCACTTGAGGACAGCAACTCAGGGTCCCTCTCACATACCTGTAGCTGAGAGAAGCCTCCTCTTGAGGTGCTTGTGGAAAGTTGGTATTCCTCTTGATTCGAAGCCAGGGACTAAGCTATCATCTCGAGTTGATTTGGGGTGCACGGAGCCCTTTCGTGTTGTTCCAGTGACCTCAGGATCCCTCTAGTTTTGAGACAGTGATCTTGGGTTTTCTCTGGAGTTCCATCAAGGAAATCATGGCTCCTTTCAAGTTTGATGTGGAACACGGAATTGCTCTGCACGCAGTGCAGGGGAATCGGGGCTCATCTCACGGCGAGGGGGAAGTCTCATGGTTTTTCTCGAGTTGCGGCCGGAACCTGGGGTATATTCTCGAGTTACGACGGGGAGGACCCTTCCAGACACGTGTTTGTTCAGCGACGTCAGGACTCCTGCCTAGGAGCGAGGGACACCTCGGGATTCTCCTCGAGTCTTGGCACGGCAATTCGACGCGTCTCCATGTGAGGCGGGAGACCCAGGGTCCCTTTCCACGTGCCACAGGGATCCTGGGACTCCTATCCATTTTCAAGAGGAGTCAGGCATCGTCTCCTTTTGAAGTATTGATATCCGTGGACCTCTCGAGTTTTCAAAGGATATGAGGCCTTCGGTTGCTTTGAGGCCGAGGACTAGGTCTTTCTCTGTCGTCTCCACAGGGGATTCAGACAACCCTTCCTCATGGGAGATGCAAGACGGGCCTGCATTCAATTCACTGCAGGGATATCCGGCCTTCCTTCGAGTCAGAGCATCTCGGTGTCCATTCCACTTGAGGCCACAAACTCAGGGTCCCTCTCACATACCTGTAGCTGAGAGAAGCCTCCTCTTGAGGTGCTTGTGGAAAGTTGGTATTCCTCTTGAGTTGAACCAGGGACTAAGCTCTCATCTCGAGTTGAGTTGGGGTCCACGGAGCCCTTTCGTGTTGCTACAGTGACCTCAGGATCCCTCTAGACTAGAGACAGTGATCTTGGGTTTTCTCTGGAGTGCCATCAAGGAAATCAAGGCTCCTTTCACTTTTGATGTGGAATACGGAATTGCTCTGCACGCAGGGCATGGGAATCGGGCCTAATCTCGCGGCGAGGGGGAAGTCTCATGGTTTTTCTCGAGTTGCGGCCGGAACCTGGGGTATATTCTCGAGTTACGACGGGGAGGGCCCTTCCAGACACGTGTTTGTTGAGCGACGTCAGGACTCCTGCCTAGGTGCGAGGGACACCTCGGGATTCTCCTCGAGTCTTGGCATGGCAATTGGGATGCGTCTCCACATGAGGCGGGAGACCCAGGGTCCCTTTCCACGTGCCACAGGGATCCTGGGACTCCTATCCATTTTCAAGAGGAGTCGGGCATCGTCTCCTTTGGAAGCATTGGTCTCTGCAGACCTCTCGAGTTTTCAAAGGATGTGAGGCCTCCGGTCGCGATGAGGCGGAGGACTAGGTCTTTCTATGTGGTCTCCTCAGGGGATTCAGACATCCCTTCATCTTGGGAGATGCAATACGAGCCTGCATTCAATTCACTATTGGGATATCCGGCCTTAATTCGAGTCAGAGCATCTATGTGTCCATTCCACTTGAGGCCAGCAACTCAGGGTCCCTCTCACATACCTGTAGCTGAGAGAAGCCTCCTCTTGAGGTGCTTGTGGAAAGTTGGTATTCCTCTTGATTCGAAGCCAGGGACTAAGCTATCATCTCGAGTTGATTTGGGGTGCACGGAGCCCTTTCGTGTTGCTCCAGTGACTTCAGGATCCCTCTAGACTTGAGACAGTGATTTTGTGTTTTCTCTGGAGTGCCATCAAGGAAATCGAGTCTCCTTTCACGTTTGATGTGGAACACGGAATTGCTCTGCAGGCAGTGCAGGGGAATCGGGCCTCATCTCGCGGCGAGGGGGAAGTCTCATGATTTTTCTCAAGTTGTGGCCAGAACCTGGAGTATATTCTCGAGTTACGACCGGGAGGGCCCTTCCAGACACGTGTTTGTTCAGCGACGTCAGGACTCCTGCCTAGGTGCGAGGGACACCTCGGTATTCTCCTCGAGTCTTGGCATGGCAATTTTGTCGCGTCTCCACGTGAGGCGGGAGACCCAGGGTCCCTTTCCACGTGCCACAGGGATCCTGGGACTCGTATCCATTTTGAAGAGGAGTCAGGCATCGTCTCCTTTGGAAGCATTGATCTCCGCAGACCTCTCGATTTTTCAAAGGATGTGATGTCTCCGGTCGCGATGAGGCGGAGGACTAGGTCTTTCTCTGTGGTCTCCACAGGGGATTCAGACATCCCTTCGTCTTGGGAGATGCAAGACGAGCCTGCATTCAATTCACTGCAGGGATATCCGACCTTACTTCGAGTCAGAGCATCTCGGTGTCCATTCCACTTGAGGCCACAAACTCAGGGTCCCTCTCACATACCTGTAGCTGAGAGAAGCCTCCTCTTGAGGTGCTTGTGGAAAGTTGGTATTCCTCTTGAGTCGAAGCCAGGGACTAAGCTCTCATCTCGAGTTGATTTGGGGTCCACGGAGAAATTTCGTCTTGCTCCAGTGACCTCAGGATCCCTCTAGATTTGAGACAGTGATCTTGGGTTTTCTCTGGAGTGCCATCAAGGAAATCAAGGCTCCTTTCACGTTTGATGTGGAACACGGAATTGTTCTGCTGGCAATGCAGGGGAATCGGGCCTCATCTCACAGCGAGGGGGAAGTCTCATGGTTTTTCTCGAGTTGCGGCCGGAACCTGGGGTATATTCTCGAGTTACGACGGGGAGGGCCTTCCAGACACGTGTTTGTTCAGCGACGACAGGACTCCTGCCTAGGTGCGAGGGACACCTCGGGATTCTCCTCGAGTCTTGGCATGGCAATTTGGACGCGGCTCCACGTGAGGCGGGAGACCCAGGGTCCCTTTCCACGTGCCACAGGGATCCTGGGACTCCTATCCATTTTCAAGAAGAGTCAGGAATCGTCTCCTTTGGAAGCATTGATCTCCGCAGACCTCTCGAGTTTTCAAAGGATGTGAGGCCTCCGGTCGCGATGAGGCGGAGGACTAGGTCTTTCTCTGTTGTCTCCACAGGGGATTCAGACATCCCTTCGTCTTGGGAGATGCAAGACGAGCCTGCATTCAATTCACTGGAGGGATATCCGGCCTTACTTCGAGTCAGAGCATCTCGGTGTCCATTCCACATGAGGCCACAAACTCAGGGTCCCTCTCACATAACTGTAGCTGAGAGAAGGCTCCTCTTCAGGTGCTTGTGAAAAGTTGGTATTCCTCTTGAGACGAAGCCAGGGACTGAGCTCTCGTCTCGAGTTGATTTGGGGTCCACGGAGCCCTTTCGTGTTGCTCCAGTGACCTCAGGATCCCTCTAGACTTGAGACAGTGATTTTGGGTTTTCTCTGGAGTTCCATCAAGGAAATCATCCTCCTTTCAAGTTTGATGTGGAACACGGAATTGCTCTGCACGCAGTGCAGGGGAATCGGGGCTCATCTCACGGCGAGGGGGAAGTCTCATGGTTTTTCTCGAGTTGCGGCCGGAACCTGGGGTATATTCTCGAGTTACGACGGGGAGGACCCTTCCAGACACGTGTTTGTTCAGCGACGTCAGGACTCCTGCCTAGGTGCGAGGGACTCCTCGGTATTCTCCTCGAGTCTTGGCATGGCAATTTTGTCGCGTCTCCACGTGAGGCGGGAGACCCAGGTTCCCTTTCCACGTGCCACAGGGATCCTGGGACTCCTATCCATTTTCAAGAGGAGTCAGGCATCGTCTCCTTTGGAAGCGTTGATCTCCGCGGACCTCTCGAGTTTTCAAAGGATGTGAGGCCTCCGGTCGCGATGAGGCGGAGGACTAGGTCTTTCTCTGTGGTCTCCACAGTGGATTCAGATATCCCTTCGTCTTGGGAGATGCAAGACGAGCCTGCATTCAATTCACTGCAGGGATATCCGGCCTTACTTCGAGTCACAGCATCTCGGTGTCCATTCCACTTGAGGCCACAAACTCAGGGTCCCTCTCACATAACTGTAGCTGAGAGAAGGCTCCTCTTCAGGTGCTTGTGAAAAGTTGGTATTCCTCTTGAGTCGAAGCCAGGGACTGAGCTCTCGTCTCGAATTGATTTGTGGTCCACGGAGCCCTTTCGTGTTGCTCCAGTGACCTCAGGATCCCTCTAGACTTGAGACAGTGATTTTGGGTTTTCTCTGGAGTTCCATCAAAGAAATCATGGCTCCTTTCAAGTTTGATGTGGAACACGGAATTGCTCTGCATGCAGTGCAGGGGAATCGGGGCTCATCTCACGGTGAGGGGGAAGTCTCATGGTTTTTCTCGATTTGCGGCTGGAACCTCTGGTATATTCTCGAGTTACGAAGGGGAGGGCCCTTCCAGACACGTGTTTGTTCAGCGACGTCAGGACTCCTGCCTAGGTGCGAGGGACACCTCGGGATTCTCCTCAAGTCTTGGTATGGCAATTGGGATGCGTCTCCACGTGAGGCGGGAGACCCAGGATCCCTTTCCACGTGCCACAGGGATCCTGGGACTCCTATCCATTTTCAAGAGGAGTCGGGCATCCTCTCCTTTGGAATCATTGATCTCTGCAGACCTCTCGAGTTTTCAAAGGATGTGAGGCCTCCGGTCGCGATGAGATGGAGGACTAAGTCTTTCTCTGTGGTCTCCACAGGGGATTCAGACATCCCTTCGTCTTGGGAGATGCAATACGAGCCTGCATTCAATTCACTGCAGGGATATCCGGCCTTACTTCGAGTCAGAGCATCTCGGTGTCCATTCCACTTGAGGCCACAAATTCAGGGTTCCTCTCACATACCTGTAGCTGAGAGAAGCCTCCTCTTGAGGTGCTTGTGGAAAGTTGGTATTCCCCTTGAGTCTAAGCCAGGGACTATGCTCTCATCTCGAGTTGATTTGGGGTCCACGGAGCCCTTTCCTGTTGGTCCAGTGACCTCAGGATCCCTCTAGACTTGAGACAGTGATCTTGGGTTTTCTCTGGAGTGCCATCAAGGAAATCAAGGCTCCTTTCACGTTTGATGTGGAACACGGAATTGCTCTGCATGCAGTGCAGGGGAATCGGGCCTCAACTCGCGGCGAGGGGGAAATCTCATGGTTTTTCTCGAGGTGCGGCCAGAACCTGGGGTATATTCTCGAGTTACGAAGGGGAGGGCCCTTCCAGACACGTGTTTGTTCAGCGACGTCAGGACTCCTGCCTAGGTGCGAGGGACACCTCGGGATTCTCCTCGAGTCTTGGCATCGCAATTTGGACGCGTCTCCAGGTGAGGCGGGAGACCCAGGGTCCCTTTCCACGTGCCACAGATATCCTGGGACTCCTATCCATTTTCAAGAGGAGTCAGGCATCGTCTCCTTCGGAAGTATTGATCTCAGCGGACCTCTCGAGTTTTCAAAGGATATGAGGCCTCCGGTCGCGAGGAGGCGGAGGACTAGGTCTTTCTCTGTGTTCTCCACAGGGAATTCAGACAACCCTTCGTCTTGGGAGATGCAAGACGAGCCTGCATTCAATTCACTGCAGGGATATCCGGCCTTACTTCGAGTCAGAGCATCTCGGTGTCCATTCCACTTGAGGCCACAAACTCAGGGTCCCACTCACATACCTGTAGCTGAGAGAAGCCTCCTCTTGAGGTGCTTGTGGAAAGTTGGCATTCCTCTTGAGTCGAAGCCAGGGACTAAGCTCTCATCTCGAGTTGATTTGGGGTCCACGGAGCCCTTTCGTGTTTCTCCAGTGACCTCAGGATCCCTCTAGACTTGAGACATTGATTTTGGGTTTTCTCTGGAGTTCCATCAAGGAAATCATGGCTCCTTTCAAGTTTGATGTGGAACACGGAATTGCTCTGCACGCAGTGCAGGGGAATCGGGCCTCATCTCACGGCGAGGGGGAAGTCTCATGGTTTTTCTCGAGTTGCGGCCGGAACCTGGGGTATATTCTCGAGTTATGACGGGGAGGACCCTTCCAGACACGTGTTTGTTCAGCGACGTCAGGACTCCTGCCTAGGTGCGAGGGACTCCTCGGTATTCTCCTCAAGTCTTGGCATGGCAATTTTGTCGCGTCTCCACGTGAGGCGGGAGACCCAGGGTCCCTTTCCACGTGCCACAGGGATCCTGGGACTCCTATCCATTTTCAAGAGGAGTCAGGCATCGTCTCCTTTGGAAGCGTTGATCTCCGCGGACCTCTCGAGTTTTCAAAGGATGTGAGGCCTCCGGTCGCGATGAGGCGGAGGACTAGGTCTTTCTCTGTGGTCTCCACAGTGGATTCAGATATCCCTTCGTCTTGGGAGATGCAAGACGAGCCTGCATTCAATTCACTGCAGGGATATCCGGCCTTACTTCGAGTCACAGCATCTCGGTGTCCATTCCACTTGAGGCCACAAATTCAGGGTCCCTCTCACATACCTGTAGCTGAGAGAAGCCTCCTCTTGAGGTGCTTGTGGAAAGTTGGTATTCCTCTTGAGTCGAAGCCAGGGACTAAGCTCTCATCTCGAGTCGGTTTGGGGTCCACGGAGACCTTTCGTGTTGCTACAGTGACCTCAGGATCCCTCTAGACTAGAGACAGTGATCTTGGGTTTTCTCTGGAGTGCCATCAAGGAAATCAAGGCTCCTTTCACTTTTGATGTGGAATACGGAATTGCTCTGCACGCAGGGCAGGGGAATCGGGCCTCATCTCGCGGCGAGGGGGAAGTCTCATGGTTTTTCTCGAGTTGCGGCCGGAACCTGGGGTATATTCTCGAGTTACGAAGGGGAGGGCCCTTCCAGACACGTGTTTGTTCAGCGACGTCAGGACTCCTGCCTAGGTGCGAGGGACACCTCGGGATTCTCCTCGAGTCTTGGCATGGCAATTGGGACGCGTCTCCACGTGAGGCGGGAGACCAAGGGTCCCCTTCCTCGTGCCACAGTGATCCTGGGACTCCTATCCATTTTCAAGAGGTGTCAGGAATAGTCTCCTTTGGAAGCATTGATCTCTGCAGACCTCTCGAGTTTTCAAAGATGTGAGGCTTCCAGTCGCGATGAGGCTGAGGACTAGGTCTTTCTCTCTGGTCTCCACAGGGGATTCAGACTTCCCTTCATCTTGGGAGATGCAAGACGAACCTGCATTCAATTCACTTCAGGGATATCCAGCCTTACTTCGAGTCAGAGCATCTCGGTGTCCATTCCACTTGAGGCCACAAACTCAGGGTTCGTCTCACATACCTGTGGCTGGAAAGTTGGTATTCCTCTTGAGTCGAAGCCAGGTACTAAGCTCTCATCTTGAGTTGATTTGGGGTCCACGGAGCGCTTTCTTGTTGCTCCAGTGACCTCAGGATCCCTCTAGACTTGAGACAGTGATCTTGGGCTTTCTCTGGAGTGCCATCAAGGATATCAAGGCTCCTTTCAACTTTGATGTAGAACACGGAATTGCTCTGCACGCAGTGCAGGGGAAGCGGGCCTCAGCTCGCGGCGCGGGGGAAGACTTGTGGTTTTTCTCGAGTTGCGTCCGTAACCTGGGGTATATTCTCGAGTTACGACGGGGAGTGCCCTTCCAGACAAATGTTTGTTCAGCGACGTCAGGACTCCTGCCTAGATGCGAGGGACACCTCGGGATTCTCCTCGAGTCTTGTCATGGCAATTGGGACGTGTCTCCACGTGAGGCGGGAGACCCAGGGTCCCTTTCCACTTGCCACAGGGATCCTGGGACTCCTATCCATGTTCAAGAGGAGTCAGGCATCGTCTCCTTTGGAAGCATTGATCTCCGCGGACCTCTCGAGTTATCAAAGGATGTGAGGCCTCCGATCGCGATGAGGCGGAGAACGAGGTCTTTCTCTGTGGTCTGCACAGGGGATTCAGACATCCCTTCATCTTGGGAGATGCAAGACGAGCCTGCATTCAATTCACTGCAGGGATATCCGGCCTTACTTCGAGTCAGAGCATCTCGGTGTTCATTCCACTTGAGGCCACACACTCAGGGTCCCTCTCACATACCTGTAGCTGAGAGAAGCCTCCTCTTGAGGTGCTTGTGGAAAGTTGGTATTCCTCTTGAGTCGAAGCCAGGGACTAAGCTCTCATCTCGAGTTGATTTTGGGTCCACGGAGCCCTTTCGTGTTGCTACAGTGACCTCAGGATCCCTCTAGACTTGAGACAGTGATCTTGGGTTTTCTCTGGAGTAAAATCAAGGAAATCAAGGCTCCTTTCACGTTTGATGTGGAACACGGAATTGCTCTGCACGCAGTGCAGGGGAATAGGGCCTCATCTCGCGGAGAGGGGGAAGTCTCATGATTTTTCTCCAGTTGTGGCTGGAACCTGGGGTATATTCTCGATTACGACGGGGAGGGCCCTTCCAGACACGTGTTTGTTCAGCGAAGTCAGGACTCCTGCCTAGGTGCGAGGGACATCTCGGGATCCTCCTCGAGTCTTGGCATGGCTATTGGGACACGTCTCCACGTGAGGCTCGAGTCCCAGGGTCCCTTTCCACGTGCCACAGGGATCCTGGGACTCCTATCCATTTTCAACAGGAGTCAGGTATCGTCTCCTTTGAAAGCATTGATCTCCGCGGACCTCTCGAGTTTTCAAAGGATGTGAGGCCTCCGGTCTCGATGAGGCGGAGAACTAGGTGTTTCTTTGTGGTCTCCACAGGGGATTCAGACATCCCATCGTCTTGGGAGATGCAAGACGAGCCTGCATTCAATTCACTGCAGGGATATCAGGCCTTACTTCGAGTCAGAGCATCTCGGTGTCCATTCCACTTGAGGCCACAAACTCAGGGTTCCTCTCACATACCTGTAGCTGATAGAAGCCTCCTCTTGAGGTGCTTGTGGAAAGTTGGTATTCCTCTTGAGTCGAAGCCAGGGACTAAGCTCTCATTTCGAGTTGATTTGCGGTCCACGGAGCCCTTTCGTGTTGTTTCAGTCACCTCAGGATCTCTCTAGACTTGAGACAGTGATCTTGGGCTTTCT